>NC_041814.1:14806963-15168630 GCF_900964775.1 Scleropages formosus | reverse complement strand
AAAGTGAAATAAAATTTAAATGCAAAATATAATTAAGGTAGTAAGCTATCAGTATAACCAATGACTGTTGTAGCTGATTAAGGCAACAACATCCTTGTTTTAAAAGGCAGCCTAAACTTTGGTAGAAAGAACAGTATTCTTGTTTGTAAATAATGGATTTCTTCAGTCCAAACACACCGTTAAACCGCTAACATAATTTTATTTACAATTGTTACATTAAAACAATCACAGAGAAGTTTTTGTGCATCTAATGTTTAAGTTCTAAGATGAGTCTTTTAATGGATTGTGAAAATTCTCATTTTCAGCATTGTAACTGCATGTAATTCATTACATTCTGACCCACACGCAGTGCTGCTTGAAAGTATGTGAACCCTTTGCGTCCGTTCGTTTTGTCGTGTTCGTTTTACAACGAAATGATTATCTAATCTAATGCAAAAATAAGTGAACCCCAAGTTACATTGGTTAAACCAAACAGGTAAGTAGAATCAGATTTAAGATGAAATATTAAGATTTAAACTTTAGTTTGTTTTAATATTTTATACAATAATAATGACTATCCCTACAAGGTTCACATACTTTCAAGATGCATTGTATTCCCTATCGTGTCAGTAATGAGAAAATAACCCACTTGACGTGTTATACCTTGTTATGGCTCTTGTCTTGTAGAATTTGCATCAGAGAATGACCATAGAGACTTTGCAGGAGAGCTAGAGGTGCTTTGTAAGTTGGGTCAACATCCCAACATCATCAACCTGATTGGAGCTTGTGAGAATAGGGGTGAGTGTCTTGATCTGGTCTCTTTTAGCGAGTTTGTCGTGTGAGCTCTTTCTTCAGTTTTGTTTGAGAAATGTGTATTTTAAGAGCATAATCATGTAGTCCTAACAATGTAGCATGTTTTGTAGCAAATATAACTGGTGAAGAGGGGGTGTGGTGGCGCGGTGACGCGGCGGCCTAGCCGGGTCCCGCTCTCTGGCGGGTCTGGGGTTCGAGTGCTACTTGGGGTGCCCTGTGACAAACTGGCATCCCATCCTGGGTGTGTCCCCTCCCCCTCCAGCCTTGCGCCCTGTGTTGCCAGGTTGAGCTCCGGTTTGCCACGACTCTACTTGGGACAAGCGGTTTCAGACAGTGTGTGTGTATAACTGGTGAATTTTATATTTGGGATATATTGAGGTTAATTGTCACAAATATTGTAGTTGTCCCCTGGAGGTGGACTTGCCATTTTTTTTTTTAGATGGTCAATAGTTTATTTATAATGAATGGTGAAAGTCACCCAATAAACAATTTTTTCATAAAATTTATGTGAATTTTAATTGAAACCTTCAGTTGTAACTTTATTAAGCCCTGTATTGTTTTAGAAGAATATCATTCTGATTCAAAATGCAAGTATTGTTCACATCTTAAGGTGGCTGAAGCCGCTGGTCCCGAGCGGGGTCACAGTGAGCCGGAGCCTAACCCGGCAACACAGGGCATAAGGCTGGAGGGGGAGGGGAAACACCCAGGACAGGGCGCCAGTCCATCACAAGGCACCCCAAGCAGGACTTCGACCCTAGACCTGCTAGAGAGCAGGACCCAGTAAAACACGCTGTGCCCCCGTGCCCCCTTTGTATTTATATGGAATATTTTGCAGAGAAGAGTATATCATAGAAGAAGCTGTGGCCTCATTTTTAGATATACATGTGTCTAATTGTAGTAATTATAACTGTAATTTATTCATGAATTCTGTACTGAAAATGGAACAACAGACAACCGTGCCGTTGTCAACATAACGTCGGACTTGTGTGCAGGGTACCTCTACATTGCCATCGAGTATGCCCCCTATGGGAACCTACTGGATTTCCTGAGAAAAAGCAGGGTCTTAGAGACCGACCCTGCTTTTGCCAAGGAGCACTGCACTGCCTCCACCTTGACCTCCCAACAGCTGCTCCAGTTTGCAGTTGATGTGGCAACAGGCATGCATTATCTCAGTGAAAAACAGGTACCTGCTATTAAGGCTTCATGTTTACAAAGTGATGTCTGTTTCCAGAATTTGAAAAAAAAAAACTGTAGGACATGTGAAAAATGGTATTTAGTTTTTTGCCATCTTAAATTAATGTTCATTAATGTCAAAAGTGCACTTTCTAAGGAGTTTTTGTTTATGAAAACAGCAGATGATCATTATGATCATGATTTTGAATCTAGTAAAAAATGTGACCTCAATACAGTATACCTTCGCAGTCAAATGAAAAGGTTCTGTGGTGTGTGAATGAAACCAATCGGAATAGTATACAACTCCAAATTCATGGAACGTTTCCCAGTACAAGGAAAATATCATCTTTCTAAGCAGTTACTATTCTTAATAATACCTTTCATACTGGCTATTTCAGAAGTCATTTGAATTTAAAAAATATTGTATACATCTCTCTTTATTCAGAATTATTTTATTTACAGTATGCATACTATGTAATCACTGACACGGTGTGGATCATGATGACTTGTATGTTCCCTCTTCGCACTCCCTTTTCTAGTTTATTCACAGGGACTTGGCAGCACGAAATGTGCTAGTGGGAGAGAATCTGGTCGCGAAAATTGCAGATTTCGGCCTGTCCAGGGGGGAAGAGGTATATGTGAAAAAAACCATGGTAGGTGTTGTCAAACTGTATGGACAGTTATGCACTGTTAGAATCACTAGCACAAACCCACAAACCACAGGTGTGAGTTGTAAACAATGAGGATGCAAATTGAATTTATGCCATTCCACACTCTTGTTGGGGTGTCCTTTGCTGCCATCTGTCAGCTCAGCAGGTAAACACAGGTGGCTTTGTCTGTTCTACTGACAGAAGTTTAGAAAATAAAATAAGTGTTTTTAAAATACTTCATAAATAATTCTTGGAGAAAATGTTTCTACCTTTAAAAATTTGTATTTGGCAAATCCTAACCCGAGATGCAAGTACAGAACAATTTGGTTAATTGTCTCGGTTCTTGTTTATTATTACAGTGATAAATTGCATTAATTATTGGGTGCAAAACTAGTAATTTGTCATAAATAATCATAATGTCCATGTACTGTATCAAAAACATCGGATGCGCGCTTGCAGAAACCTCAGAATTTTTTGGTACTTCTTGTAGGGAAGGTTACCTGTACGGTGGATGGCAATTGAATCATTAAACTACAGTGTCTACACCACAAAAAGTGATGTGTAAGTATAACTTTAGGCTAAGAATTCACTTTAAATTGCAATTCAAGGATAATATGTGGGGATCCAGCAGTGGTAAAGAGGCAGATGATGCTTTGCAGTCACAATTCTGCACAGTCCAATTAAGCAGATTATTGCAGGGTACTGATAACTGCATGTAGAGGGGCAGATAACATTGACCCAGGAAGCTAAGGAAAAAATGCAGTGACTGCTACCAACACTATTTTTATACACCGAAGAACACTGCGTTCTTAATTTTGAAAATAAAAGGAAGTTGGCAGCATCTCTGGAAGAACTTGCTGTTGTGAGTTTTGTAGCTGGGCCTCTCTCAGAATTTGAGAGATAACACAAAGCCTCGGCTCAGCGGCCGTTACTTGTTGTTTCCTTGAAAACAAGAGTGTGCTAATAATCCATTATTAAAAAATTGTACAGCTGTCTAAAGGCTCTGGCCAGTATAATTTGAAACTTTTTTTAAGCAGTTGGCCAAAATTAATTGAAAGACTGCAAACCTACATTTAAATTTCCATTGACGGGATTCTTCTTACCACAAGCAGCACGTTCCTTGTATGTTTAGCAGTGAGAATGTTTCTTATCCTCTTTATTTTTCAGGTGGTCTTTTGGAGTTCTTATGTGGGAGATTGTAAGTCTAGGTAAATAATTATACAGCTTTCGACTTTTATTTGTTCTTTTGGTAATTTCAAATATTGATTTCTCTAAGCTCCTGAACATTCCTTTTTGGATGAGGATTTATAACGTCTCTTAAGGCTTGACATCGCAGTTTTTACTACAGCTTTGTCACCATATACACCACAAAAAAAGGGCCTGTGGAAAGGAGTTGAAAGGAAATCAATATTTAAATGGTCTGAAAGACTTTCTAATTCTCTGGATCAGGAATATAACTCTTTTTTTTGGCATATTCATCAGTTTTCACATTTAACCATTTCTTTTGCCATTAGGTGATACTGTATCTCTTGCTGAATTTATTGACCCTGTCACAGCATTTTAAGGCTTACAAAACATACATTTGTTAATATGATACAAGTTTTAATCCTTTATAGCTTGGCTTTCACTAAAACAGTTCAGTCTCGGTAGTCTTCCTGTGGGTGAAATTAATAGTGATATTATGAACAAGTAAAATTGTTCCTGATGATTTTCAGTGATGGAAAAAAAATTAAGTGAAACCTTTCCATCTAACTTGTTGATTGCTGGTATTCACTTTGTATCACTGAAGATCAGTCATTGTTAACAACCCCGATACTGATGAGTGCTTGAATGAAGTCATTTGAGCAAACTTTGTATTTTAACCTTTTAATTAAGGAAAATTGGTTTTTTATTGCCAATTTCATGCTTCCTCATTCTACCTTTTTTCAGCAGGACTCAAAATTCTGTCTCCAACCCAGGATTTAGAATGTTTCAGTTATGATTTTTGCAGCTCTTACTAAACAATTCATGCAGCCTCATTTGTAATCTGTATTTCTGTAATATTCACCTGTATTTTAAAGCATCACACCACACTGTGGACCTGTTTTTCCTGCATATCATTTCATTTGTCTAACTCCATGTGACTTGAATATGTTCTACAGTCTCCACACTTTGACAGCCCTTTAGTAATGCCCACCTTCTCTTCCCTGAGGTGGAACCCCATATTGCGGGATGACCTGTGCCGAGCTTTATGAAAAGCTGCCTCAGGGGTACAGAATGGAGAAGCCACGGAACTGTGATGACGAGGTGTAAGTACTCAAAATTCGTGCTACCCTATATGTACATCCCTATAACACGTGTTCTGCAAATTTCTGCCGGTTGGACAGCGGACCCCAATGGATCCCGTTTGCTGTCTGAGAAAAACTAACTGTAGAGCACATGATTTGTTGCAAGTTCTGAGAGTCTGTAGGTCAAGTTATAGCTTGCTGGAAGAAGAAGCAGGGCTCACTGCAGGGCCTGCTACCTGTAGCAATTGTTGATCATCTGGAAAAGACTCCTATCTCTATTTGAAGGTATGAATTGATGAGGCAGTGCTGGAGGGATCGGCCACATGAAAGACCCCCTTTCTCCCAGATCTGCCTGCAGCTCAACAGAATGCAAGAGGCCAGGAAGGTAGGGAATTCACTTATTTGTGGATTGGCCTTAGTCACATAGGTTTTGCCCTAAGAATTGCCTGAAAGCTCCAGTGTCTCCCCACAGGCATATGTAAACATGGCTCTCTTCGAGAACTTCACCTACGCTGGAATCGATGCTACTGCAGAAGAAGCCTGACTAACAGCCTCAGCAGACTGCTGTGGCCGTACCGGCTCTCACCGTTACTGCCTTTTCCCAGAAGTCTGCTCACACCACAGGATTAAAGACGTAGCATGGACACAGAACTGATAGCGAAGAGGCTGTGAAAGCACCCTGAAAGGGCCTGATAGGACCTCGGATTCGATGGAGCATGCCTTGGCTGTCATAGAGAAAGTATCTCTGGCTCTGTGAGTTACACAATAGTTTATGCCCACAGGTAAGTGAATGGGAGACTGATAAATGCTGTTTTATATCTGTGGTGTCCAGCTTTTAGAACACTGTTTTAATTCCTTGGGCTTTTGTTTTTCTTTTTTGTCACGAAAACATGCAAAGTGCAAATCACAGTCACTGAACTGAGATGGTAAAATAAGGTGTTTCATTGTGATATGTACATAAGTATATTTTCAGTGATTCATAACTGAATAATGTACATGAAACTGGCTTTGGGTGCTTATATGAAGTTTTTATAACTCTCTAAGGCACTTATTTAGGTTAGTCATTAGTCTGACCCAATCTTGTATGTACTGTGTAAATGAACTTGCTTTCATTGACAGCACTGAATTATACCTGTTAATTTAGCTTCTCTTCATGTTTTATTTTGTCAACATACAAATTGTGTATTCTGTAATTAAATAAAATGTCTCTGTGATGACTTGACCTTTTGCTCAGAGCAGTGGTGTAATTTACAGTTAAATGTTACACAGAAACTGCAGTACGTCATTAATACCGTTGACATGTAGTCTGTAAAAAGTATTTTAATGCATGCATGCAATCCATCCATGCAGCAGATTTTTAGAATAATCTGTCTCTTTTCACATTCATGTAGCTCCTGCCAGCCTCTTGTTCACATCACATATTATGATGGTCCCTGAAATCATTAGTGTTGACTTGTGATGACAAAATCAGGTAGTGCACAGTTCACCTAGAGCATCCGTATATGTATTGTTGCTGTGTTCTGCTAGCAACTGATCATGCCTATCTTTCTGATACAGCTTATTGGTCCATCGCTTGAGAAACAGAATTGTTTGTCAAAGAAACAAAAATGAAACACAAAACATTTTGAGGACTTTTCTCACTTTGCTGCCCAGCATTAGGGCCAGACCACGTGTCAAGCGCTCGGTGTTTTGCGGTCTGCAGAGGCCTGACCCCTTCCCTGCTGCAGCTCACTGATCTGTCAGGAGATTTCCTTCAACACCAAGCCACAGACTGAGCGCTGTCACGCAGACACAGGGGCCCAGTGCCAGCTTCCTGAGTCTCACTGCCACACTCACAGGGAGGTGCACAAGAGGCCACCCTTTTCACTTACCGCAATCTAATTGGCTGCAGCTTTTTTTTCGTCTTTTCTGGAGCTCGGGTTCCCCATGTTCGGCATTTCATTCTTAAGACCTGTTTTATAATTGTCCTGAAACTGTAGTTGCATACAGCCTTACAAAGATATTAGATTTCCCCACAAAATAAATGTCACCAGCGCAGATCCTAAATCGTAAGCAACCTATCCCTGAAAGTGTTAGTGTTGCTTCTTTGAAGATATGTAAGATCAAGAGAAACTGTCTGGCATGATAGAAGACTCTGTAAAGCTGTATGTTAGTGATACTCAACATTTTTCCTGTTGATTTTCAAGTCAGTTGTATGGGCATTTCTTGGTGATCCTTGCACACTTTGCGTCTCCAGATGAGTCATTCTGTTCCTTACCTTCAAAGATCCATCTTCAGAAGTATAGTTTAAACATTCTCATAACTTTAACCTCATGAGAAAACGTAAACTAATGTATCACTGTGGGAGTGTCGCCAACTATCGCCAACATGGCAACATAGACATTACAACTACAGTATTACAACATGGGCATTACTACTAGACATAGTTTCATCACTACGGTTCACGACTAGAGTTTAGCTACCCTAAGCAACTGTTGGTGGGATGGGGTTTGAACACTTGCAACTCAGAGAGCTCTTAAGAGGGACAGCTTTGATGGCTTTTTTTCATACAAACATTTGTTTCACATGTGTCAGAGCGCTCAAGTCGTAAGCAGGGCCCCTGTGGAAGCACTGGCCCCAATCCACAAAACGCACACTTCCTGCACCACTGGTTCTTGTCAAAAAAGAGTCTTAATTTGTTTCTAAGCTCCCCCCAATACACACCTCCTCTCTCCAAAGCCTGCCCACCCCCACAATGGCACAGACACAGTGAAGACAAAAGATAGCCAGAGTAGTGATGGAACAGAGCACACCTGTGCATGACATGGATCTCCGACTCTTCAGCTACATACTGAGCACCTGGACCCAGGTCCAGATCTGGAGTGGAGTGGCGTTCGGATGTCAGCCTAATTTAGCAGTCTGCCTTTCAGAGAAAGGTAAGATTACATTTACATTTACATTTATTCATTTAGCAGATGCTTTTGTCCAAAGCGACATACATCTCAGCAAAAGTACAATTTGCATAGCCAGTTCATTATGTTAACTACTCTGAAATAAAAACTTGCTTAATAAAGGTTAAAAACTAATGCTTGAAGAGAGTTTTTAATTAAAAAGAAATTAGACTGCGAACCACACACAGTCAGTGTTTTACAAATAAACAGGAAATGTTTACATAATATACCACAACTCAAATGTAAAAAAACCCAAGTATAGTTATATGAGCCAAAAGCGAGATAAAAAAGACAAAATATTACTGTTCTGGGTATTTTTATAATCTAATAATGATGATGATGATGATGATGATGATGATCAAGCAGCAAAACTAATGTCTTGTTAATTGTTAATACATACAGCTTGCTGTTTTTGGAAAATAAAGATATAACAACCTGATTATTTTTGACTATCAGTCTGAAATGTATTCATCTGTTTTAGAATCAGAATCAGAATCAGAACGAGCTTTATTGCCAAGTATATTCACACATACAAGGAATTTGTCTTGGTGACAGAAACTTCCACAGCACAAACAGAATGACAGTGACAAGACAGATGAGAAGATAGAATATGTGAATAAAGGACAAAAAAATATATAAAAATATAAAGTACCCAATATACAAAAATAGTCACTAGACATTATATGTATATACAGGTATGTTCTATATAAATAACTTTACAATCATTACACAATTTCATGTGATAATGCGAAAAACACATTAGATGTACGTCGCTTTGGAGGAAAGCGTCTGCCAAATAAATTAATGTGAATGTACTGTGTAATAAATATTTGAGTGACAGACTGTTAAATTTGTATATGCAGGTAATTACTAAAAAGTCAGTTATTGGTTGTAAAATAAAATCAAGTACAGAAAAAGTATGCCACGATTATCTTGTTTCTGTGAAGCTGTAAGAAATACATATGAATGTTATGTAAAAATGTAATGGTACATAGAATAATTGCCAGGGGATTTGCTTTTCTGACAACCATAACATTACTATTACTTATTATTGTCTTGGCAGATATTTCCCTCTTTGATGCTGATGAAAATCCAAAGTGCTTTACTCGCACAATGAAAGACTTCACTTGTTTTTGGGAGGCATCCAACGAAAAATCATACGACTTCTTTTACAAAAATGATATGTAAGTCCAATGTTGCAATTTCTGACATGACTATTGGTTATGGATTTAAGAAATCTATGAAAATTTAAAAGCATACGAATGAAAGAATAAACACATTACTAGATGAAAATTAGACATTTTGAGCAGCAAAAAACAACATATAAAAACTATATGAAAATCGGTATATTTGTCTAATAGATCATGCCAAAATATTAAATAATCAAAAATCTTTAAGGTCTGTAGTGCTTTTTTAAGTTTAAGTCAAGTGGCTTTGGTGGCTGTTCTTGGGTGTTTATCTTTAAAACACCATAATGTTCTGGGCTAACTGTTTCAAGAAAGTGTGAAACAACTCCACAAGCCTTTAGGTTGCAAGACAGTCTATGACGGCAGTAACAAATATTGGGGGTTGTTTCTCTATTATTAAATGCAGGAAATTTTGAAATGAAGTGCATGCAACTTGATGTCTCAGAAGATGAGGTGCTATAAACTGAGTAGAAAGTCCAGTATTCTTCATATCAGGCTTTTTCCTCTTTTCAGTGAAAAGAAGTGTAGTCTCACACAGCAGAAACTGGAGAATAGAAGGTTCCTCCACATCTGCTCCTTACCCCCCTCAGATGTCTACCTCTATGATTCCACAAACATCAGAGTGGTGGAGGGGGGCACCAACAACACTGTCTATAGCCGCAGTGCTAACGTCGAGGACTTGGGTTGGTGTGCCAGAGGATCAGCTGAACCTACTGATAGCAAATTGTTGCTTCTTCTACGTCAATAAGAATCACCACTATCTTACTTCTGCTTTCTCCTGAGAGTAGTCAACTATTCAACACTGTTAATGTTGGACCTAAAATCTTCAGCTGCAGAATAATGCTAGCGATACAATTACGTACTGTGACAAAGCTGTCTGTTTTATTTGCCTCTTTTTCAGTTTTGTTGGATCCCCCAACAAATGTCTCTCTGCACTTAAGTGAGGAGCCAGGGGAGCTTCTAGTGACCTGGTGTGCACCTTCAGTCTTGAGGACTGATATGCAGTATGAGATACAATACTTTTCTCAGAGTATGATGGAAAGAATAAAACTGGTAAGAGCCACATAGTCCCTCCCATATCCTTCATCTGATATTGCTGCCTTTGCTTTGGCAACCAAAGAAGCACTTTGGTTAAAACTATTATCTTCTTATGATACATTTTATGTACATCAGATTCTGACTCCAGCATAAGTAGTTCAATTCATCTCATGGCGACCGTTTACATGACTTTTATGGTAAGAAGGGTTATTGAAGTAGTTTATCATTGCCTTCTTATAAACACCAATTTGGATTCTCAACGTTGGCAGAACATGTAAATTCCATATACACTGAGCTGGAATCGCAACTGCACCTGAATGTGCAGGTGAGGCACCATAATGGGCCTCAGGCATTCAGAATTACCTGCTTTACCATTATACTAGACTTACAGTCTCTACATACGTATAGATAAAATCCCTGAATCTGTCCATGGTTTGTGGCTTGTGTCTCTAAGATAAAGCATTCAAGATCATCAGCCTACAAGCTGGACTTCTTACACCCAGGAGAAGTGTGCCATGTCCAGATGAGAGTCATGCCTGGTGGCTACAGTTTGAAGGGACATTGGAGTGAGTGGTCATCCCCAGCCTCAGCCATGGTGCCACAGTGGGCAGGTATATTTATTTAAATGCTTCAAATGAACACAGCTGATCTTTTCATCCAACTGATTTGTATCACATACTGTGCTTCATCCAGTAATAACCCGAGTTTGGATTACAGATAAAGTTTTGCAACCACACAAAAGCATGGCAGGGTTTTAAGAACTGTCCCTAGTGAACACTTCTAAGCATAGGTGAAGGTATCAGTAGGTTCTCGAAGTTCGTGGACATCTCCATAGCTGAGAAATTTGCCCCATTGATACAGAAGTCATGAAAAAAACGTAACAGTAAGTGAGCATAAAAAATTAAAGCTAACAACAGTGAATAAATCACAAATCATAAATAATAATTGTTTAACACCTTGATATATTTCAAAGTGCCATTGTCTTCAAAAGATTTTAACTTATGCAATACAGCACCATGACTTTCAGTTGCAAGAGATATAAGAGTTTACAATGCAACAACCAACAAAACATATTTACCTTCCTGTTCAATGTATATCTGCAACAACCAGCTAATACAAAATGAAATCTAAACTCTGATTGTAATGTAAAGAAATGCTGAATATTTTTCCCTAACCTTACATGTTAAAGAGATTCCTCTTTGGTCACTGCTTGTTAGTATTGTTGTTTGGGATTAGATTGCTATCCCTGTCCATGTCCTCATAGTAGACTGAGACCTGGGTCCTATATACTGAATACAGTCATTTTGAATTCTTGTGATTAAAAATTCCTTGGTCTATGATCCAGTTTGACAAGCCATAGGAGAAGCCATATTATGGCCACATGCTTATACGATGTTTTATAAAATGAATTTGATTACTTTTCTTCAGCTGTCAAACAAAAGCGTTTGGTGTGTTATCTCTCTTGTTGGATTTGACATTGGACCTGTCAAGTTTTTGAGCAGATAAAAGCAAAACAAATTACAAAACCAATCAATTAACTTTTCATTTATAGCGGATATTGATCTGCTGTGCCATACTTCAGACCTGAGAAATGTTCAGTGCCGATGGAACAAAAGAAGAGATGGAGAAGAGCCCAGCTACACCCTCTTCTACAAGTTCAGTCACAGGTAGCAGTTAACAGAACACAGGCCCGAGCCAAGTATCATGTGGCAGACATTTCTCCTCCTCTCTAAGCAAAGACAAGTGTTCTGCGGTGACAGCTCTGTTTTGTTTTTTGCAACAGCCACTCCTGGCAGGAGTGCATTCCAACAGAGTCTGCCAACCAATGCATCTTCTACGGAGAACAGTCCAGCAGCATAAGGGTGAACCTGAGAACTGGCCCAGGACCACACAGTTGCAGCTTCTTTTCTGATTCCTTCACCATGAACAACTGCAGTAAGTAGAAGCACATTGCAGCGTCACAGAAAGGATTTTGCAGTGATCATGCATCAAGTTGCAATACAGTTTCCTAGGAAAGAAACTGATACTCAAGGTCTGACATCTAGCAGTTTCTATAAAGATTTTTTCCTCTTTGTAAAACCAGTCAAAACCGAGCCTCCGAGTAAACTGCACTGGCAGGGCGAAGGAGCTCGGGTTCACCTATTGTGGGAACCACCTCGGTGCAACCTCTCCACACACCTTATTTATCAGCTCCGCTACAGTTCCTGGGGTGAATCTGGGTGGAAGGTGAGCAGACAGCACAGCGGCTGCAGTCAACATGAAATGTGGTGGCCCATGCACAGCTTGCACGACATAATGTTTTAAATAATGTGATATAGATAGAAGTCTGCGTCTAATGTTGTGATTTGACCATTAGCTTCTTGTACTATGTGCCCATTTGTACTAATCCATCTACTTTTCAATTTCTAGTTAGTTACCTTGCAAAGTTCAAAGACATGGACGAGTCTAGATCTGCAAGCAGGTGTTCAGTACTCAGTCCAGATACAGGCCAAGCCCAATGGTTCCATCTACAATGGATTCTGGAGTGACTGGTCCAACTCAACCATCGTCCACGTGCCCACCGGCACAGGTAAATCAGCAAAAGCGTGTTTAGACCTCAGCACTCTTCATCAGTTCATGACTGTTGTGATCTCAAAATAATTCAGATTTTTTGTGTTTTGTCCTTAATTTTTGCAGGAAACCTGGTTGCTGCAGGCATTCCTTTTATATTACTTTTTATAGCTGTTTTGATGATCGCTTCTTTCTCAAAGTATGCCAGGTATCCACTGTGACCATTAACAACACATCTATTCCTCACACAACAGAGTTAATAATGAAAAAAAAATATTTCAGAACTACAAATGTTGCTTAAGATTAAATACCAAAATAAACATTATTTCATGTATGATAATAACACAAAGATATTTTATAATATTTGTGTCAAGAATGCTATTTCTAGCAAGACTTTTAACATTGTATTTCCAGTCCTTTATTCACAAGATCGTTGCCTGTGTTTCACTCTGCAAAGCATGGGGATATTTCAGTATTAAAAGTAACATGTATCTTAACTGAGAAATGTTTGATGTTGGAAAATCGTAATCTGATCATGAATTTTAGTCTTTTTTCAGTGGGAATTCATGTTATTAAACCTGTTTATAGTTAAAAAATTGTGTTATTATCTACATATTTAGAGATTATTTCTAAAAGGTAGCATTAAAGGACAAGTGGTGTCATTCTTTGGACTGTCCTCTTCCAATCAGAAGGTCTCAGTTCAAATCCTGTTCTTTCTGTAGTATTCTTTACTAAAGTATTTACTCTAAGATGCGCCACCATGCTGTATAAATAGGTAAATAATTGTAAATCAACTAAATGAATAGTAATAATAATAATGACAGTATTGTTATCCAGGCAATAACAGTATTACTAGTATCAATTATGATTTAGATTTACTTAGTGAATTTGAAAGAAGTACAATGTACTGCAGTAGTTGATTTTGTTATGGAAGAAGAGTAACTCTTAATTAACTGAAAGAATTTCTGTATTTGTTCAGTGCCTATATTAAAAGAGTCCAGCCACCAATATTTGAACCTTACTTTTCTACTACTTCTCATTTTTTCCTGAGAAATTTGGAGGTTAACACACTAGGTTAAGCCAGAAAATAGCCAGATTGACACCACTGAAGAACAACAAAAAAATCTTAATTGGTTTGAGACAATAAATGGATATTTCTGTCCAAAAATGTCAATTAAAGTGTCTGAGATAAGTCATACAAAAAAAATACGTTGTGGGAGTACAATGGCCACATAATGAGCAAAAATTTCATTGTACTGAGTAGTAAGATGACTATGAAAAAGAGCATGTATGTTCATTAGTCATTATATCAGATTTTTGTCTCGTGAAGCATTCAGATGAAGTGTTAACATGCAAATCATACTGTTAATATAATAAACAATTAAAATGTCTTGTATTTACTCAGTTTTACTGTCTTTGCCTGCCAGAAAAGTTAAGCAGCTTTTGTGGCCTCCAGTCCCAAACCTTCAGAAGGTGCTGGAAGGTTTCCTGACAGACATCAGTCGGCAGTACCAAGTAATTGAAATTGGTATTTTTTAATAACTACAGCTGTTTATTAACACAAAACTTTAACAAAGACCATGGAGACATTCCATATTAGTCTTGACATATTTTTTTTTTCCTTTTGCGAACTCACTGTTTCAAACAGAAATTTTCAGCATATGGTTTCTTCTTATTCCTGCAGAGCAGCCCAATCACCATAAAGCAGTGTTATGAGGACATCCCTGCCTCGGTGGTGGAGATTGTGTCTGGCACAGAGGTCCTGGGTAGTGGCAAAGCCCACAAGGAGGGGGTCCTTGCACTTTTTCCAAACCCAGAGCTGGAGGCCAAGCTGGCAGAGGAGTATGCCATGGAGGCCTATTCAGACTATGTCACCCTGAACACCCAGAATGTATTCCCATGCCTGCGGAGCAATGAATATGTGCCTGGGGATGGGAGGTCGCTGAGTGCAGGGCCGGAAGTGCTGCAGAGAGGCTTCCTCTGTTCCTGTGACACATCACAGAACCTCCTCCTGCCTTCTACTGAAATACTGAACCACTCATACCTTCTTCTGGCAGAGCCAGCAGAAGACCTTGCCTTTAAGGATTCCAGGGGACTGAGCAGCAGGTACACCAACCTGGAGCACCCAGCACTGCATACGTCTGCAGACTGACTCACAGGTCATGATATTTGATTGGGCTGTTATGATGTTTTGATCTACACAGTACATCTATTACCAGTTAAAAAGCTCCACATTATCACTGTGAAAAATGCTTAAAACACAATGCATTTGAAAAATCTGCTTTTATAAGTCATACAGACTATATACACATGTATATATGTTTTTATTGTTATATTTTTATTACATCTTACATTTTTACAGTATATTGTAAAATCAGGTCTTGAGCTTTGGTTTTCATGGACATCTACCGTAACAACGACAGTCAATGTCACTCCTCCACTCAGTCTCAGACTAGGTGCCACTTACAAAATCATTTAGAATTACTGACAACATCATAACATGGGATGGTTGACTGACTGAGAGGTCAGGAAAGTGGCCTAACATGCAGTGACTTGAACATACGGGCAATCGTGACACTGTGACAGGGCACATCACATGGATCTGCTGGAGGTGACACCATGTGTTACTGTCTGAAAAAATGTTATCGTAGTGATGGGCTTCTGTATGGTTGGGAGTGTATGCAAGAAAAATATTGGAGTTAATATATACTCTTTTGAGGTATCACATCATTCCAGTCTGAAGATCAAACCAAACACTTTTAAACAGGCAGCTTACTTTGCATTGCAGTTACATTTATTTAATTCCTTTTATATGTTTGTTGTAAAAATAAGATGTCCTTGAATGTCCTGGGGGTATTGAAGGCTTCTGAGGTCAGTCATGTTTAATTGGGCATTTGTAAATCATTCTTAAGCAACCTTTAAAATTTCATTTCATGTCTACATCTGCTAGAAATATTTTCTGTGCTAAAAAAAATGATAGAATTGATAGTTTGCTGCAGTTTTTATATTTAAAATACATTATTTTTATATCAGAACATATTTTCATTTAATGCCTATATACAAGCCATGGTAACTGATGTCTTTATTAAAGTTAATTTTCCCACGGAATAGTTGCATCTCTTGTATTACCGTAGGTATCCCATTTTTAAGTATGAAACACAAAAGTACATATATGACAAGTCTGAGTAAAAAAACTGAATGCCATGTATATAAAACATGTCTTAGTGACATATTATGGTGTTGCATTGTGTGTTTCAGCTGTATGGCTACAACCTCACTTTCAATAGGCAGAAAAGTTACTGCATTTTCAAGGTACTGTGCTGTACACTGTGCCACAAAGCCTAAAGACAGGCCATCGTGTCCAGAAGTGCATTCTGACTTGAGTTCTGATGGCAAAGGTGATTATAAACAGAGCAATCAAATCTCAAACTGGAATACATGTGATTGGGTAAAAAGAAGGAAAAACATTGGCTTTTTACTTAATATTGCTACTTCTATTAATATCAATTCATATTTACCTGCCACCTTTCTCTAAGGTGACTTACAATCCTAGAAACCCAACACCAAGCTACTTACAAGTATCTGCCCATCCACACACACACACACAGACAGACAGACACAGACAGACAGACACAGACAGTCTGCAACTTTGTCACCAGCTCACCTGAAATGTTTTTGGACTGTGGGACGAAAACAGCACCGAAAAGGAAGCCCGTCTAAGCTCCACAGAGAATGAGCAGGATTCAAACATAGGTTCAAACCCATAGCCCAGGAGTCATGAAGCACCAGTGTACTGTTCTCCCTGCGTGTTATGCACATCCAGTACGTTAACGCAGTTTAACAGCAAGCCAAACTCGATTCTCACGAGCCAGGATATGAGCGTCTTGCTCCTTTATTGTCTCCAAATGACAAGTGAAAATGCGAGTGAAACTATAATAAACAGAAAGAGTAAAAGAAACTTAGTCTAATTACAACAATCGTTATAATAACCAGTTACTCATTTGCTGATAGAGCACACTTAGCATGACACAGCACAAACTCACACACGCGTTTCACAAGGACAGTGAAGTTATGGAGTTATGGCTGAATAAACAGTTTACACTACAGAGATTAAACTTAAAAGCACGTAAACATTTTAACCAATGCCTGCAAGAAATTCACAACTTATTGCTTCCACAAGTGTAGGAAAAACACACAGAACTCAGACGCTTCCACTATGCCTATCCCGACAGTAGTGCATCATGGAAATAGCGCACGTGCACAAATTGCGTATTAACTTATGGAAATAAAGGTTCCGCTCAACAAAGCAATTAATCACATAAACTAAACAAATCTGCGGGCAGAACACTCCCCGTCTGGCATGACTAATGCCACTAAATTTAAGCTGTTTTCTTTCTGTCCCTTTCAATCCCTTTCTTTCCAGTCATTTTCTAGCAGAAGGACGACGTCGGAGATGGGCCGCAGGTAAGTCTTCGAGGTGCCCTGAGGTGATGTCCGCACTTCAACCGTGCGGACTTTTCCATCGCTGCTTGGAGAGGTTGACGTGACCGGAGCCATTGGCCACTCATTCCTAGGCGCTTGACTTTGGTGTAACAGCACAATGTCCCCAGGTCGCAGGTTGCGATGCGTTCTGTGCCACTTGCGTCTTGAATGGAGAGTGCTTAGGTATTCGTTTCTCCAACGGCCCAGAATTCATTCGCAAGCGCTTGCACTTGTCTCCACTGGCCTTTCAGGAGATCTTTTCCAGTGAAGATTTCTGGTGGAGCATGTAGGCCTGGCTTTTGAGTTAGGAGCATGGCAGGGGATAGCAGAATTGGTGAGGAGGGATCCGATGAGATGGGGACCAGCGGCCTTGCGTTGATTATTGCTGAGGTCTCTGCCATCAGAGTACACAGAACCTCATGTGTCAGGTGAGTGCGTTTGTTTTGTAAAAGCATAGAGTCTAATATTCTGCGTGTCACCCCAATCATACGCTCCCACACTCCTCCCATGTGGGAGGCGTGAGGGGGATTAAACTTCCATGTGCAGCCGTTGCTGTGGAGATACTTCAGGATGCTGGTCTGCCTCTCATCAAGACACCCCATGCCCAGTTCCGCACTGGCAGCGACGAAGTTAGTCCCCCTGTCTGACCTAAGCTGCTTTGCGGGGCCTCTAACTGCAAAGAATCTCCGCAATGCATTGATACAGCTGGTGGCATCCATAGACTCTATAACTTCGATGTGTACTCCCCTGGTACTCATACATGTGAACAGAATGGCCCACCTTTTGCTTTGCGCTGCACCTCCACGAGTGCGTCGAGTGACCACCGACCATGGTCCAAATATGTCCAGCCCCACATACGTGAAAGGTGGAGATGTGTTGAGCTCCGGAGGGAGGTTAGCCATCTTTTGCACTTCTACCTTCCCTCTGAGCTTTCGGCATATTACACAGCGATGAAGGATAGAACTCACCAGCCTCTTGCCAGCAACAATCCACAGTCCAGCCGCTCTGATGGCCCCTTCTGTGAACTGACGCCCCTGGTGTTTCGCTTCCATGTGATGGTGTTTCACAAGCAGCTTGGTAACATGGCTATTCTTTGAGAGGATGATTGGGTTTTTTACCTCTGATTCAAGGGAAGCATGTCTGAGATGCCCTCTGACCCTCAGGAGGCCATCACTGATGTAGGGGTCAAGGGTCAGGATTGGACTTGAATTAGGGACTTCTGTGTTTGCTTGAAGAGCAGCATATTTGTTCGGATATGTGTCTCTTTGAACAGACTCTAGTATGAGCCTCCTGGCTGCTTCGAGTTCTCCAGGAGTGCGAGGCCTGCTACATTGATGCCATCCTTTACACATGTGCTGCGATGTGTCGGTGGAGCCTGACTTGTGGGAACGTGCCTGATGTATCAAGAGGGAAACAGCTCTCAACAAGGAGTTCCATGTGGAAAAACGCTGGAATCTTTCAGAGCCAAGTCGCTTAGCTTCAATGTAGGTAGCGAGAGCCGTTACTTGCAGTCTGACATCCACGTCCATTTCAGGGTCTATCAGTTCAAAGTGCTCATGCTGCTCTGGCTTTCGAGGCTTATAGAGGAAGTCAGGTCCCTTGAACCACATCGTGTTCATGAGCTGCGATGCAGCCACAGATCTGGTGGCTAAGTCGGCTGGGTTCTCTTCTGAAGGGACGTAATACCACTGCTCAGGGGATGTTGTCTGGCGTATGCGATGCACACGATTGTGTACGTAGACAAAGAATCGCTTTGAGTCATTACAGATGTATCCGAGGACCACCCTGCTGTCGCAGTAGAATTGTACAGTGTCCGGCTTGTGGTCCAGTTCGTCTAAGATCAGCTCTGCTATCTCAACCGCCAGGACGGCTCCACAAAGCTCAAGGCGTGGGATTGTGGGCTTCAGCTGCGGTGATAGTTTTGCCTTTCCCAGGACAAATCCAACTTCACAACGGCCATCTTCAGTGACAGCTCTTAGATAAGCTACTGCCCCTATGGCCCAGTTTGAGGCATCAGAAAAAAGACACAGTTCTGCGCACGTAGGTTTTGAGAGTGACTTGGGTATATAGCAGCAAGGCACGTGGAGGCTGCTTAGCTCCTCGAGGGACAATTTCCACACTTCCCATTTGCTCATCTTTTCATCTGGCAGAGGAGCATCCCAATCCTGAACTCCACTGGACAGCTCCCACAACAGCAATCTGCCTCTGATCATCACTGGTGCTGCCAGACCCAAGAGGTCAAAGATGCTGTTGACAACTGATAGCACCCCACGACGGGTGTAAGACTTGTCAGTGACAGCTACTTTAAAGGTGAACATATCTGTGCCGATGTCCCAGCATAAGCCTAGGCTCCTTTGGGCAGGCAGAGTCTCATCATCTAGACCCAGGTCTTGGATGCCTGAGGCCAGTTCTTCTGGTTTGAAGGCTTTCATCACAGTGATGCTGTTTGATGCGATTTTGTGCAGCTTCAGGTTAGACTCTGCAAGTGATGCACAAGTACGCTTCAGTAGGTCTATAGCTGTAGACTCCGTAGGAAGGGATATGAGCCCATTGTCCACGTAGAAGTGTCTTTCAACAAAGTGCCTTGTGTCAGCTCCATACTTTGGTTCTCCTTTCTGAGCAGCTCGCCGCAGACCGTAGATAGCAACCGCTGGGGATGGGCTATTGCCAAAGAGATGCACTCGCATGCGATATTCTTCTATCTCTTTGGATAGGTCATTGTCTTTATGCCACAGGAATCTCAGGTAGTCTCTGTGGTCGTGCTTCACCAGGAATCCATAAAACATCTGTTGGATATCAGCAGTGACTGCGATGAGATCCTTCCTAAACCGTAACAGCACACCCAGGAGAGTATTGTTCAGATCAGGGCCTGTAAGCAGCACTGAGTTGAGGGAGACACCATGCAGTTGGGCGCTTGAGTCAAACACAACTCGTATCTGCCCTGGCTTCTGGGGATGGTACACCCCGAAAATGGGCAGGTACCAGCATTCCTGTTTCTCATGGATAGGCGGTGCCTTCTCTGCATGTTTGTTCTCGAAGAGCTTTTCCATGAAGGAGGAAAACTGCTGCTTCATCTCCGCGTTTTTGCTCAGAGTGCGTCTTAAAGACCTGAGGCGGGACAGTGCTTGCTCTCTGTTGTTCGGGAGTGGGGGACGAGGTGACTTGAACGGTAAGGGGGCTACCCAATTGTTCTTTTCATCCTGATTGACTTCTTTCTCCATGATCTTTAGAAAGATCTCATCCTCGAAGGACATGGCACACTTGTTGTCATTATCTGTATGCTGAAAGACCATAAGCCCAAGCTTGTCTTCAGGTTGCATAGGTTTTGACGTGGCTGTAGAGAGACCATACCTGCGCTCCCCACTGTAGCACGGTTTTTCCTTTACCCTGATGCTGCTATGGCAAGGAGTGAGGAGAGACGGGCGTCCGTTCTGTAGGATGTGGGTTCTGAAGACACTCAGAGTTGGTTTATGAGCATTGTCAATACACACGTCACCTACAATTACCCAGCCTAAGTCTAGACGCTGAGCAAAGGGTACATTATGAGGTCCATTGAGTTGCTCTCGCACCTTGTGCACACATATCACATCTCTCCCTAGCAGGATCATCATCTGCACGTCAGAATCTAGCTTGGGAATGTGGGGAGCAATGTGCCTTAGGTGAGCATGCGCGAGAGCGACCTCTGGAGTTGGAACTTCAGATCTATTGGTCATTATCTCATTGCACTCAATGAGTGGTGGAAGGTCCATGCACACACCCCCATTTACTGCTTCAATTTGAAAGCCTACCGCCTTTCTTCCAATCATCTCCGTGGTGCCTGCGCATGTCTTCATCAGGTATGGTGACAGATTGCTCTCAACCCGGAACAGGTGGAAAAATTCAGAGAGGGCCAATGAGCGGTTACTCTGATCGTCAATGATGACATACATTTTGATGGAGTGCTCCGGTTGACCCCGGGGGAAGACACGCACCAGGCACACCTTTGAGCAGGACCGCGTGAGGCTGCCCTTTCCACAGACCTTGGTGCATCGTGATGTCACCTCGAGTGGAGGACTGCCTCGTGTTTCTGCGTCTGGTTCTAAAGTGGTCAGTGAAGCAGGAGGTTGGGAGGTGAGAGGGTGCATTGCAGAGCAGTGTCTTTCGCTCTCACACTCGCCGCAATTTCAACGTCGCTTGACAATCCTTGGCCTGGTGCTTTGGAGAGCAGCACTTAAAACAGCATTTGTGTTGCTTTAGGATGCTTTTTCGTTCCTGCAATGTTTTCATTCTGAATAACCTACATTTTTCCACAGATGAGTTTTCTTGTGCACAGGGCAGTATCGGGCTAGATCATTGTCTCTTCTCTCAGCCTCTGTAGCGCTTGTGGAGTCTGCGTCAACTGTGGCAGACACGTCTGTCTTTTGCACAGATATAGCAGTCTTGAATCCGCTGTGCTTTGATTGAGTTCTCTCACTTTTGTTGTAAGACTGACCGCTGCCAGACAAGGTGAAACTTGGGTCATTTCTGGCCTTAGCCTGGTCATAGACAAAGTCAACAAAAAATGAAAAAGGAGGAAAAGTTACTCTGTGCTGTTCCTTGTATAGTGAGCCGGTGAAGAGCCATTTGTCCTGCAGGGCTGGAGGCAACTTTTCCACTATAGGCTTTATCCCACGAGGAGTATCGAGGTAGGCCATGCCAGGAAGATAGCCATCATTTTTAGCTGCAAGCAGCTCCGTGAGAAGATCACTGAGCTCTCTCAGTTTTGTGTTGTCCTTAGCCGACAGACGGGGGAAGCTATCCAATCTTTTAAATAGGGCATTTTCCACTATTTCTGGTGTAGCATAGCATTCCTGAAGTCTTTCCCAGGACAGATGGAGGGCAGCTCTGGGGTTAGTAACATAAACAGCACAGATCCTTTTCACATGCTCAGATGACTCTTTACCCAGCCATTTCACGAGGAGGTCCAACTCTTCACTATATGTGAGCCCCAAGCCCTGTGTCGCGTTGAGGAATGAGGACTGCCATGCTCTGAAGATCTCTGGCGTGTCATCGAATTTGGAGAGACCAGTGCTCACTAATTCTCTGCGTGCTAGGAACTTGGCAAAGTCTAACATGGTTGGAGTGTTAGCATGAGGAGGATGCTGACCATATTCTCTGCATGGGTAATCCGATGGTCTTGAAGTAAGTATGCGTTCAGTTGCACATGCGTGCTGATTTGCTGAGGGTCTGAAGAGATTGAGTGGAGGCTTCTCCTCTGCAGCTACAGGTGTTGTTTGCTGAGTATCATTGTTCGCAGCGTGCCGGATTTCATCATGATGCGATAAAGCAGGAGTCTGAGTACTGACCTGTGACCAGCGCCGTACATATTCTTCTGTGCGCTGCTGAATCACTTGTGGCGGGACAGAGCTTCTCACACTTCGCATGTCACCATTTTCCATAGCTGCAGCTGCTTCTAAGATTTCAGCATTTACTCGCGCAGCTTCTGCTTCCCTGTCAATCTCCAATGCTTCCAACTCTAGATCTAGCCTAGCTCTCTGCTTTTTTATTTCTAGCTGTCTTTTAGCATAAGCCACCTTGGTAAGTGCTGCTTCAGCTGAGGCTCTAGCCTTGGCAGCAGCCTCCATGACAGATGACTTAGAAGAAGATGAGCGCTTAGAGCTCACTCTTGATACTGCATGGACTGAAGAGTTGGGTGAAGATGGACGCTGCATGCTTGCATTCTTGTATTTTTCCTTGCACCCACCGCTGGTATAACTTTTCACTGTACTGTTCTCCCTGCATGTTATGCACATCCAGTACGTTAACGCAGTTTAACAGCAAGCCAAACTCGATTCTCACGAGCCAGGATATGAGCATCTTGCTCCTTTATTGTCTCCAAATGACAAGTGAAAATGCGAGTGAAACTATAATAAACAGAAACAGTAAAAGAAACTTAGTCTAATTACAACAATCGTTATAATAACCAGTTACTCATTTGCTGATAGAGCACACTTAGCATGACACAGCACGAACTCACACACGCGTTTCACAAGGACAGTGAGGTTATGGAGTTATGGCTGAATAAACAGAGTTTACACTACAGAGATTAAACTTAAAAGCACGTAAACATTTTAACCAATGTCTGCAAGAACTTCACAACTTATTGCTTCCACAAGCGTAGGAAAAACACACAGAACTCAGATGCTTCCACTATGCCTATCCCGACAGTAGTGCATCATGGAAATAGCGCACGTGCACAAATTGCGTATTAAATTATGGAAATAAAGGTTCCGCTCAACAAAGCAATTAATCACATAAACTAAACAAATCTGCGGGCAGAACAACCAGTGCCACCTGCTGTGCAACAGCTGACAAAAACAAGAAAAAAAAGCATACTCAAACTAATTAAAATGTTTGTTTAATGCAAATGTAAATAAAATAAATGTATAATTTATAAGCCAGCTTGTAATGACTAGACAGTTGTGACTTCCCTGTGTGTAACCAAGCAGGAACACACAAGTGAGGTGTTGACCGCTTAAGCGGACATTTTTAAACAGACTCACAGTAAATAGCCAGAATCTTTATTGAATGCAAGAGAATACATTTAAAAACAAAACATGTAAAATTAGAAGAATAAAATGTTGAGCTGTACTAAAAAAAGTAGCTATCATATACTTGTCTTTAGTAGGAACAAAATACAAGTCTGTCAAAAAGTTTCATTTATAAATATTTCATTTAAATGCTGATTTTGTTCCTTCGATATTAATTTGTGAATTGGTCATGACACTATGTAGTAGTAATGTCAATGACCTAATTTAGAGCAAGTCAATGATAACATGGAAGAGAAAAAGGGTCTTTAAAATATCGATTCAGCAACACAATACACTCAAATCACTGGCTTTTCTGCACGTATCATTCAATTTCAGAAGAGAGTTTTAAAATTATACCACAAACATTATTTTAATGTGCTTTTTAAAAATGCACAGCACCAGCAAAAATTTTCACAGCCACAATATGACTTTGCCGAGAACGTGGCTCTAACAGAAGCTAATGAGTTCGAATACTCCAAAACTTGAAATAATCAAAAGCCCCCTTAGTCTTCCTTGAGCGCATACAGTACGTCATCCTGGCTCACGTTGAGCCGCACACGAAGCAGCAGGTCAAGTCGGCTGGGCTCCAGCAACAGTATACGAGAAGTACCCAGGCGCTGACAGACGGCAAGGCCTTCGGACACACTGATGGGCTGCAGACCCTCCATCCGACACAGAGCCCGATGCTGTACAAACACCTGTGGAGTACAGAATGCAATCGAGAGTTAGATAAAGGAAGGTTTAATGAAAAGAGAAACCAACAGTGAAACACAACTGATATATAAAATTGCAACTTTCCTCCTTGTAAACCTCTGCAAAAACAACTAAAATTAAAGACTGGCAAGTAACTGAAGGTTGTGCAAAAGAACTACTTCATTACATGAGGAATTTAAAAACATGTCGGACAGATCTAATCCTGCCTTAGATCCTTTGTGAAGGTTCTAACAAATTCAAGTGTCATATCTCACTTGTTGAAAGGTAGCCTCCTCCAAACCCAGTCTGCGGAACTCAGCAATGACAGCCCGCAGAAAAAGCTGCTCTTGGGTGGACGCACACCTGCGAGATGGACAAGAGCCGACTTCAATCCTCCTAACTCCACAATGAATTGAACAGGGGTATACTTCCTGTACTGCAGCTTTACCTGATAGCACTAATGTAAGAGGAAGAGAACATCTCATCTAGGGCCTCCATGACATGGGCCATGCCAACCAGCCCCGATCCAGGTTGCCGACTGCTGGAGTGCTCGCAGATCTCCGTAGCACGCCTGCAGATGTCCAAGCATCTGCGGGCATCTCCAGACAGGGCTGCCACCTGGAATTGGTATATGACATAAGAGCTGTAAAAGGGATGCTGGTCTTCACAACACAGAATACACAATACAAAATGCAAGCAGATTTGCACAAAACAGCTGCAGGCTTGTAACCAGGCAAAACACTCTCCCTCAAAATAGCTCCCTGTCAATCTAGTTCCATGAAACAAATCTCTGATTAATGAAATAAGCAAGAAACACATGCCTTTCTGGACACCAGCTGAACCGCATCCTCTTCAAAGGCCTTGACCTGGTTCAGCCGAGATGTGATGATCTGCTGCAGCTGTTTGAAGCTATACGGTTGGAAGGACATCCGTGTCAGGCCCTGGACAGAAATATGGGTTCATAAGGACTGAAAACTGCTTTGCACTTGTTACTCAGATTTCCACTTAAAGCAAAACTAGACTGGTTCCTCAACTTATCAAAACATCTGGGACCGGAAGCCTGTCTGTAACTGCCTGTAAATCCAGAATCACTTTTAATGCTACTTCACATTCACAAACAGTAAAAGCTCAGTAATACAGATATTCCTGAAATGATTCATAAAAAAACACACACACACACACACACACACACACACACACACACACACACACACACACACACAGTACCATGCAAAGGTCTTAGGCACTTAGAAGTTTCACAAAAATATTTGTTTTAAACGGTTATTTAATGTCTTCTGCATAAATAAGCACATTTCTGATAAAGCTACAATACATGTTATAAATGAGTGTATAACTTCAAACTGCATTATTGCTTATTTAAAATGACATAAAAAAATAACACACCAAAAAACGGAATGCCAGCTGTTGACTGGAATTCATCCCATAAATGTGCAGCATTTGTCATGTTCTTACTGATCACTAACATTCACAAACTCCAGACACAAGCCGTAAACACTATGGAAGAGAGTGGAATGAAAGCAACCTAACATAGCTAAACTGTTTTATTGTTTTTAATGTCAACTAATGCCACTAAAACAGTCATTTTAGACAACAGGAAAGTGAAAAAATACAACTACAAAAAATATAGTCTTCCCCCACCTTATGAAGGTAATTTTTTCCCTGAAAACCCCTTTGAAACAAGAACTCCAAAAAAAAAAAAAAAAGTTTACCTGACTTATTCACTTACTTACCTTATATCTGTTTCTTCAACATATGCATATACTGTATATATACATATATGTTTTATATTGTATGCTGCCAAAATGCAGTACGGTTTCTTCCTGTACAGTATTACATTTTATTACACTATTATTTGTAATTGCTTACCAGGTATTGGGAATTTTGATAATTGCATTCTTCAATGACATATGAATAATGTATTAATGTATTTGAGTTTTTGGGTGTAGGTGGGTCCTGCTTACTACAAGTTAGAATTTTCCTGATCAAAAAAATAGTATTCATCAATTTATATATGAATTCTTGCCTAACAAATGGATTTCCAGGAACAAATGATGATCGTTAAACTTTCATCTAATTCTTATTTTGTAACCACTTCTGCCCTGTGCAAACCTAACATTATCAATAGCCCTGGATAAACTGTCAGCTAAACAGATAACAGCTGGAAGAACATCCAACAACACACTGCATTGTAAAACTACACCTTATTTACTTCTAACATTCATAACACAAATTTACTGCCAGTCCTAAAACAATACAAGTTATGTATCATGCCCCTAGAAGTTAGAACATTCTCTCATTTGTGTTGACCTACCAGTCGACTAGCCACACGGTTTATCATGATCCTCTCTGGAAGGTCCATGGTATTGGCAATGGCCAGGACTACAAGGCGAGCATATCGTCGTGTTGGCCAGTCAAACAGGTTGTACATCACATTCTGCTTCTTAGTCCACAACAGATCAAGCTGAGAAAAGGGAAAGTGTCTTTTGGTTGATTTCACTCTAAAGTTTTTGCACCATAAATCTATGCTCATAGCCTTAATTCCAATTTAAAATAAAGTGCTAAGCAAATGTTTAATAGATAGTATAACGTCCATCATGTTCCATAAACTGGGATTGTGTTTATATTAAAGTCAATCAGTTCATCGCTGAATAACTGACAACTTAAATCCTTATTCATATGAGAGAACATGGCCCTACCTCATCTACCAGGAGAACTGTTGTCTCTTTTTGAGGTGCTGGGTTGCTGAAACGTTTCTCTAGAAGTGCAGCAGCATGGTCAGCAGTGGCCTTCTGGTTTGTCAGTTTCTGGAGAGCAAGACCAAAAAGACATTAAGGAATCCATACAAAGACAGGAAGTGGGACTACAGGAAGGAAGGCAGTTCTCATTACTTCTTCAGTGGTCTCCTTGGGAGAAAAAAGGTCCGTTATAAGTACTTGTACTTAAAATTTTTATCTGGTAAATATGACCCAAAAACTAGTCAACAAGACTAAAAAGAAAAAACTTTTCATGCAACATTGGTAGCACTTCATATCTACGCTTAGCGGGGTCTCACTGCAGCACTTGCACGCACTGTTACCTGAAGTATCTGTACATAGGCCTGATGTGGGTCAGTCATCTTCATTCCATTGATCTCGATGAAGCGGAAGGAAGGTAGCTCATCCTGCTCAGATGCATGCTGAAGGCAACGGATAACCTCGTGCACGGTGGCAGTTTTCCCAGTGCCTGGCACACCAGAGATGTACATACAACTGCCAAAGAGTGATACAGGCTGTTTACTCAAAGCACCTATACTTTACGAGGCACAAGCACAGTAAAAGGTAAGTAACTCCGAACCATTAAATGGCATGAAACATACATTTAGCTGAGTTAACCTGTATTTGCTGCGAATGAAACTTAAATCTACAAATTTTACCCTCCATTTCCACCCACGATCTTGCTTTCAACGAAGCTGTATATGTCTTGGAACTCCTGCTCTCGACAGGGCAGCGAGTCAGGTACTGAGGACACATGAAGTCTGAGGATATCGGAATCGTAGAAGAAAGAATTCATGTCATCTTCAAAAACAAAAGACAATTGCAGCATAAATTTTTCCCCTCAAAATAGACACCATCCTGATTATTCCCTACATGTTTCGTACAATTTAGTCAAGTATAATACAGACACCGGTAACCAGCACTCAGCTAGCAATCAAAACAATGGTACTTCTTGAAATACAAGTGTCGTATGATAACTCGGTTCCAGGAAGGAAACATTGCTTTGCAAACATTTTAGACAATTCGCCGGCCAGTGCTCATACATGACGACACACTATGTTATTCTGTTGCACAGCATGCTTTCATTTTTCATGTAAAGTACAAAGCATTGACAGAACAGAGTTTGCACTGTATAAACTGAACAGTTACAAACTTGGATTGCCAAGTTTGATAAGTGAGCAGACAAGACAAACTGTTGATTGATCAACGTTATACCATTCAGCACACAAGTCCCTATTTAAATAACTTTCGAACATTTAAACCCAAACATTTCACCTTCAATAAACGATATTTCATGTATTGCCTGTGATGCGCATTTTAGTCTTGGTCACCTTGCTCTGGCCTCCTCCAGTACGTTGCCAGGTTTCCTGGCTGGGAGAGATCTGCTAGGGATGCCGGGAGTTGCATGACGGGGAGTCCGAGGCTTATTTGAGACAACCTACGAAAGAGAGTAAGCACAATTCAATATTTCATAGTTTTTCCCCAAAATGCGGTCTCAGATTAATTATTGTTTGGGAAGAAAGGCAGCAGAAGCAGAAAACAGAGTCCCCACCTTTTTACTTGAGCTTTTATGGGGTGTTCTGGCTGAGGCAGGAGCTTTCCGACTGGACCTGGGGGTACGGCAGCTGGCAGCAAGCCGCCTTTTCTTCACAGAGATCCCCTCGTCCTCACTCTCTGCTTGCCCGCTCTCCTCATCCTCACTGGTGCTTCCTGCATCTTTCTTCGACGGAACGAAGCATTCATCGCCACTGTCGTCTTCAAAGACTTGGTCCTCACCTGCATTTAACAGGTTCCTAAGAAAACCAAAGCTTTTCAGTTAAAGAGCCATGTTATTATTCATTTTGTTTCTTTCTCTATGCCAAGGATACTGAATGAATAGCCATATTCTGCATAATTGCTTACTCGTGGCCTTGAATCAGAAAGTGTCCAATATAAGCCTGTTTAAAATCTACTTACAACTGTTTCCTGATACGTGAGGAGACCAATCGAGCAGATTTCCTCTTTGAGCGTGGAGTAATATCTGTCTGTTCAGATACCTCTGGCAATTCCTCCGCCCTATGCGTGCAGAACAGGAGCACAGAGATAAGGACTCGGACCCTGCGTGTTTGGCATGTTAACATCCATCACAAGGCTGATACTTACAGAGACCCTAGAGCTGGCTCTTTAATGGCGGAAACGGGGTCCTTTTTCTGGGAAGGAGTCCGAGCTCTAGGTGAAAACAACGGAAAGGTCAGAGAACAAAAAACAAAGAGAAAACCAATCAAACAGCATCCAAGGAAGCGTGAGACCCAATCCTAGCTCTCAAGACGATTTCATACACGTTCAACATCTCAAAGCTATCATTTTCTGTCCAAATGAAAGAGCTGGAAAAAAAAAAAACAACCAGACAAATCACCCCATAATCTATGTGACTGAGTGCACAGTGAGATTATATATAAAGGTAAGAAAAGGTGCCCTGTGAAAAACATTCACCACCCAACCAGTGCTTAGGGCTGGGACCAACAGGTAAAACAACAATACAGACCTAATCACTGAGCAAAGGACTGCGAGTTAGAAAAACCCTCAAGTCTGATCTTTATCTTAAGTTTAGTAAACAACTTCAATGGAATAAGAAAGCAATCAAATTAGCTATAAACCTTCATAATATGTACTGACTTTATTAACTCATGAATAAGCATTCTATTGCCTCGCATTTTAATTTGATAGACAATTTTAGACAATTTGTTGGCAAAACTGAGCAGTGTACAAATAGACTGGTCTATAAAGGATATGCTGTATCCTTCAAATGTGAAATTTCTTACTGCAGCTCAGCTCTAAAAGTAATTTCCTCAACATATACAAGCAACTATTTTATTGCAGGTGTTAACCAATGACTAAGAAACTGCAGTAACTCTAGAGAATAAACACTTCAATTATAGTGAAAGAAAACCCTGAATCCATGAAGATAAACGTCACATGCCCAGTATTTGCTGACTGCGAAAGCTGCCGTCCCAGACCCACTGCCCATTTTTCCACCGAGGCAAAGGGAAGCAACTCACTTCAGCACCCTCAAACTTCTCCGAGGAGTTGCCTCTATTTGCAGGGGGAGTGCAAAGGACCTGATTTTACCCCCTACCTCGACCTCTTCCTCCAGCAGCGCAAAGCCAAAAAAATCCCTGAAAACAAGCCAGGAATCCCCTTTTCGCATTGCTCTTTAAAGCAGTAGGGTTACTTAACAATAAAAACAACCCGCAATGCGCTAGCACAGAACTACCTCCACAGAGGACATCCCTGCGAAGTCTGACTGTCTGTAAACCAATGCCTTACACTGACAACACCATCTACCTTAAAAGCCAGGTTTAAAAATTAATTATATAAATAAAAATATGAATACAAATTAATAAATACACTTCTTTGAAAATCTGTCAGGTGGGATGTAGAGGTGAGATTCCGCTTTATTTTGATAGAAGGAAGTCATGCTCTGCAGCTTACTTGGCAGACGTGTGGTCAGGAGGTGTATGAGGACTGGGACTCGGGGGTCTCTGGCTCCTCAGTGGGGTCATGCTCATGCCATTTGAGGGCCTGTTTGAAGACTTTAATGGAGACAAATTAAACTCCTGGAGAGGCAGTTTGGATGGGGTGGATTGCAGCTTCCTAGCCATCTCTGTCTGGGACTCAATCTCCTCATTCAGCAATTCTCCCAGCACATCATCGGTAGTCAGCTTCTTGTTGGGACCTGACAACAAATACCACCATCAGAATTCCTGAAATCCATCACCTGTACATATTACCCATATCAGAAATCCATACACAGTCATAAAAAAGTCAGTTTGAAAATAACGTATTTAACACAAACTTGATGGAGAAGTGCATTTTATACAAAAATTCACAACCGCGTTTTGTACAGAGCTTTTCCGAAGAAAAACAATGTAACCCGGTAGCAATTAAAAGGATCAAGAGGCCACACACTCACTGTTGAGATCCAGTTTTTTGCGCACCCCTGGAGTGGAGTCACAGCTGCCGCGACGCCTGCGACTCAGAAACTTGGAGGCCGAGAGCTTGGAGGCCGAGTGGCCGGACTCTACCTCGCTGGCAGCTAACTTGCCTGCGCTGGCAGACACCCGACTGAGTGTTACGGAAAGAGCCCGTTTCATCACCGTCGCATCCGGAGTGGGCAGGACACGGGTCGTGGGAGCTACTGAGACGGAGACCAGCGGAGTCTTATCATCCAGGTGCCGTCCCTCTGCATCCACCACCTTGAAAGCTTTTGTGTCCCAGCAGAGTTTGAAGTAAAGTGTCCCTTTCTGACCCGTCTCAGGGAAGCTGGCATCCGGTGGCAGGTGCTCCACCTAGAACACAAAAAACGTAAGCGAACGGAATCAGGCTACAATCACCATTACACACAGATGAACATGGAGGAATTTTGCTCGCTGGTCCCCCCACCTCCACAGAGCCTATGATGGTTTCGGCATCTATTTCGCCGTCACAGGTGCGATCCTCGTAAAGGAAGATCTCCTGCGGGTGAGGCGTTCTGCCCAGTAGCTTCCTTCTGTTGTAAGGTACTTCACTGAAATGCACAAACCACTGCACCTCAGCCCACTTCCCCTTGTCTAGGAATCAGAAAAATGGAAAGAGATGAACGGAAGAAAAGGTTTTAATCCTGAACGAAATTGCACAAGGGTACAACTGCATATATATAAGAACTTGGAATATCACGACACAAATGCAAGTAAAGAGTAGGACTGACAGCGCTGTACTTTATTTCATATCAAATACAGACTTCTCCTGAGTACACAAGGCATTTAATGACTAGATCAACTTCTCCCTAAAACGAATGCAAAGGCACCACAAGCCCCATCTTACCGTCTCCAAACAGCTTGAGAAGTTTCGCAACATATGGTTTGTCATCATCATCTCCTTCTACCAAAATGTGCTGACCAGTTTGTATGAGGCAGGCATCACGCTGGCCATCTGTGCTCACGTACAGGGAACTAAACGGGGGGAAAAAAAAAGGTTGGCTCTAGGGTTTTACAGTATTCAGTGGCATATGTAAATCATGATTTTTTTTTTTTTTTTATCCCATCCATACAACAAAACAGCTAAGTAATGCTTACATAGGGTTCTACTCAGTACTGTAATACTCAGATTACTGCAGTCTGGTTTACATAAAACAACATACTCATAATAACAACTTTTGAATTTCCTGTTGCACAAAGAGGGCCTTCCTCCCCACTTGTAACATCGTTTCATTTTCAGTCTTGTGAAGTATCGACTCATCGTTGCTGTTCCTAAGGGGAAAACACAACTATTATTTACGTAGAGTAACATTCAGGCAAAAGAAAAAAAAAAAAAAAAAAAAAAAAAAAAAAAAGAAAAAAAGAAGGTGTTGTCGCCGTCTGTGTTAATTACATTTACATTCATTAACGAGACACCGTAAAGCTAACACGTGGACGCAACGAAAGGAAAATATTAGATATAAGAGATAAGTTATGATGAATAAAATATAATCAGTAGCACACCGGGTGACCGCGTCCGCAACAATTGAAGCTCCGCAAATGATGATCGTCCGACGTACTCGAGTCCAAAGCCAGCCAGCTGCAACTAAGTTAGTAACATATACTACAGACTATAAACGTTTAGGTACGGTAGTGAGCCCCTCTCTTGCAAGATCTCTCCTATCTCAGCTTTGTTACTCTTTTTAGTGAGATATTAAATTAACCGAATATACAGCATTACACTTATATGCTGCTACTACTAACGCTATTTCCACGCACGCCGTATTTTCGCGCGCTGATGACGCTCAGAGGACGTTAAGCAATCAGGACGTTTTCTTACGAAACGTGAGCGTCCAGCGTAATGACGTCACTGCGAAACCCTTTAACCTGGAAGTTGAAGTATTGTACATGAAAATCTTTTTTTTTTTTTTTTTTTGTTCGGCTAGTGTTTTCTTCTTCAAAATGCTGCATTTTTGCACTGCACTTGTGTTTACCAGTGCAACTGTATAAAATACCACTGGTATTCCCCAGGGCCAGTTTTTGATGGGAAGATTATACCAACACGAAATTAAAAGTAAAAATGTACTGAAAGGAAAAATGTTTTGATGTGATAGTTCTTATTGGATAGTTGAATTCTAATTGCTTGAAAGTTAAATATGTAAACTTTTATTAATGTATCACGTATTCAACAAAACAAAAAATAATGATAAGAATAATAATACTAACGGCATATATAATAGTATGAAAAGCAAAAAGAACAGAAAATATACATATTCACACTTCTGGGAGAAACTTCAAAATGAATGTATCAGACTTCTCTTTGTAACAGGCTTTTATGTCTACGTCCACTTCTTAAAAATACTGAACATATAAAGGCCCATGAACCAAAAGCACTTGCCTTCCTATTCCGTAGTGATAAAATACTTAGTAGTCCCTACTCCTAATAGAACATTTATAGGCCTATTCTAATTTAGTGTTTTAATGTTTTTTTATTACCCAAGCAGCATAGACCATAGGGCAAAGTACAGGATTTGGATTAGGCCAGGGTGGTAACTTTTTGCAGTTTGGAGTAACTGGGGTCCATTGGTAGCCTATTGATAATTCAAATTTATTCAAGCATTGGTTGAACAGATCAGCTTAGTAACAGTGCAATTTAAAACACTGCTATTTGATGCCAAAATATAATATAATATAAGTTTCAAGTTTGTTGTTATAGGTACAAGTGCTGTGTACAAGTATCATGAAATTCTTCTTGAATGCTTCTCCACAGACTATGAACAAAAACAACAGAAATACTCCACAAAACAATAACAATGACAATGAGCAATGCTAATAACAATAACAATAACTAACGGTAACAATAATAACAATAAATCACAGTAGTCTGCCAGAAAACTCAAAACATGAGAATCAGAATGCTTAAAGTGACAATGTAATATACCAATGTGCTTGGAAGGAGCAGTCCAACTCTAGTTACAACAAGTGGCACATTGGTGATCGTTGTATACTCTTAGAGCAGTGGGATAAAAGCTGTTCCTGTACCTAGCAGTGCGGGTTCGAATAGACCTGAGCTGCATAGTCACCCCGCACAGGCACCAAGAGAAAAGTGCCCGTGCGGGGTGACTATGATCTTTCATGATGCCCATCGTCTTTCTGAGGCAGCATGTGGTGTAGATGTCCTAGACTGCTGGTAGCTGTGTGTATAATATAATATAATTATATTATTATTTAAGTAATTTCTAAAGAAAAACAACAACAACAACAACTAATAATATTTGCTTTATTTTCAGACTGAATTTGTAGCCATGAATTTTTTTCTCCCTCCTGAGGTGCAAAACAGTGCATAGCCACTCATAGGTAAAAGGGAAAACTTTGAGTGACAGCAACAATGGCCAATTAAATCCACAGGAGACAGCCCACCGTGAAAATAGATTGGTATTGGTTCATATAGAAAATCATGCGAATTGAGAAAATTCTGAGTGACAGTCAACAATGGCTAATGACGTCCACAGAAGACAAGTGATAGCCAGGATATGTTGCAATTGGTTCACAGTACAAGTAACTTACTGGATTTCAAAGCAAGGACAAGAAAACACAAAATGTGAAAATTTCAAAAATAATCCAAAGAGTGACAAAATTTAATTAAAGTACTTCTTTATACATCCGTAAAAGGCAAAATGTATCTTTTGGCACAACTACTTTTTCCTCTATTATGAAAAAATTAATTTCCTCTAAAATTATTAACCGACATATACATTAAGTTCATATTGATTTAGATACAATATTTCAATCTAAATGAATGAAATGACCAAAACATGCAGCTTAGATCAAAATAGTGTTCTACGTTTTAAACAGATGTACTAAGTCCAAAACACATGTCAAGAAGTTAGTCCTGTCTGTATGAATTTTTAAAATATAAAATTTGTATAACATGCTATGATGACATCATCTTTTCACCATGGTAACAACAATGACAATGTTGACATTAGTAGCAACATACACTGTGCAGAACATCAAACTAAAACAGGCAGGTCTAAGAGCAGAAAGATTTTCAGAGATTTACAGACAGAATTTTTAATTCTAAAGGACCTTTGAATAGTTCATGTATTAATTGTTTTCTGGAAGTCTGGAATATACAAAATAGTTCTGCAAAAAGTATAGGGTAGTGGGAATATCTATCAAAGAGAAAAGTATATGGGTAGTGGGAATATCTATCAAAGAGAAAAAGTGTAAGTAAAATATACTTTGGTAGCATTATCTAAAAGCAGAATTCACAGTGAAAACATCTTTTATGCTGAAACTATAATAGTTTATATTAAGTAATGTACATGTATATGCTGCTACAGGAAAAAATGTGACAATTCTCTTGCTCAATGAAAGGTCTAATATGTGGTTAATGTGCTTATTTATGCAGTATTTGTTTACACTTTAGGAATATTGAAGGTTTCCGTTATTCCATTGAAGTCACAGTTCCTCAATTATGGACAAATCAATATCTTTCCTTCGAAAAATTTTTCGAAAAAGCACAGCGGATGAACAGAACCAGGACAGCTCTGGAGGTCAGAACGTTGTTTATATTATGTATTCGTTTGTTAACTGATGCTTAATAGCCCTGAAGTAACATAAGTAGTGACCTGTGTTAAAATGCAGAAAGATGATTTGCCTTTACCTGAAAACAAAGTTCTAATTTTAAATCCTTTCTATACATTTTAAAGATCATTGATGGTGAGGTTCAGCATAAATTGTCTGTCTTTAATATGGTGAATCAATGTGTAAGAATAGTACTGCTTGATTAAACTACTGGATACAAACATTTCTCCCGGCTCTAGATCACTGTTAAGTTTCGATACAGTAGTTGCAGTATTTTCACACATCCCCTACAATATTCTATGTCTGCAGGACAAAGCTCAGAGAAGCTTCTTGAGCTGACAGATGCTAGTAATTACACATTTGACAAGATACCAGTGGTGCCCCAGCCCAGCGATGGCACTGTGACCCTACCTCCTTCCTGCTTGCTAAAAGATATGGTGTCGCTTCAAGATCTAAACAATGAGTAAGTTCATGTGCCATTTTGGTGTCCTCAGATTGAGAAAAATTTTCTTCTGTCTTTACATGTATATTTTTTTAATATGTTGAAATTGATATCAAACATTTACAGTTGGCTTGTTTTCCTTTTCGTTTTTTTAGGCAAAGAGATGAGGTGCAGAGAGGCTTACACATGTCTGTAAGTTTTTCCTCAGTTAAGTTTTTAAAACAAAATTATCTATTGGCTATTACTGTGAGCTAAAAACAGTGGACACAGATTATATGTACATGCATAAAATTACAAGGAGACATAGACAACAACAAATCAGCTAACTTGCAGTTGCAATTCCAACAGGACGTACAATTGCTTTTTTTAATTTTGGGAATTTGTTCCCATGTTACAGTAAATTAAATTAATTGTGTGTGAAATATGTATTGTACCCTGTTTCTTTTTTTTCGTTTTTTTTTTTTCTGCACAGCAAATGACGAGAAGTCAGTTTAACAACACATGTATGGACATTGTGGAATGGGTGTCAGAAGCTGTCACCAACATTATCTTGCCAGCCCTAGCCGATGTATTGGATGCCAATGAGGAGTTCCATAAAACAGCAAAAACTGTAGTTATGGAAGTGATTTCTGGGGCAACCACTGAAGTTTCCCCCTACGTTTCCAAACCACACAATGGCTTTGGCGATAATGCTTCTTGGCTTGACAAGCAAGATGACATCCACTCCCATGTGGATCGGGCAGCTTCTGACATCGTTGAAATTGTTTTGAAAGAGCTTCACAACTTCTCAAAAACAGTCCAAGAACTCGATGCATCAGATAACAAGTCAGTCAGTTGGGGGTCTCCATCCCAAGCCTCAAGTACCTTGCCACTGCTTGCATCTAACAGCTCTCCATCAAAAGGATTGTCCGCTGCTTTCGGCATGTTCAAGTCTGTGGCAAGTAAACTAAGGGAATTTTTTATTCAGCATCCGCCTTTGCTGGTCAGATCTGAAGAAAAGATTTCCTCAGACAAGGAAGAGACTTCAGCTTTTATAGTCCCCGAATATACCTTCGTAACATCTGTTGGCTCTCAGACTGATGAGGCCCTTCTTGATACCTGTCCCACTGAGGTTGAAAATGAAATTTCCACTTCACTCTTGTTGGCTGATTCACTGGACAGCTGTTCATTGGTGACAGAAATCAAATCTGAGGTGTCCTTGGATTCTGAAATATTGGCAGACGTTTCTCTGACTGATCTCACCACATGTAGTGATGTCTCATCTCTAGACAGACTGGATCAACCACGACTGACTCCACAAGATGACTTTATTAATCCGAAAGCTGCATGGTGCACTCCCAGTCCTCAGAGCCAGTCTCTTATCAAGCTCTCAGAAGAAAAGTGCCTGAGAATAGCAATAGAATTAGTCACTGAAGCTGTTCTCAGAACAGCCGAGGACATTGCAGAGCCTCCGGATATTGCTGTATCACACAATAGTGGTATCAGTGGAATAGCATTTCAATCTCAGAGTGAAAACCTCTCTGGGGATAAGAAAAAATGTAAGAAGAGGATGAGATTTAAGAAGAGTTTCATGAAACCTGAACTCATCTTTAAGGTACAACATCATTTTTTTGCCAGAGTTAAAAGACATGCATTTACAAAAAGGTATATATTATTTATTTTTCCATGGCTTGTGACAACAGTGATTGTCTCTATTGCCAACATTAATGCTAAAAAGTTGTTGGTGCGACACTGATAATGCAGAACAATTTCCACTAAATTGTTCAGATTATTGTAGGGTTTTGAAGGGAAGATAACATTTATTATTTGTATCTCCTGCTTTGTGTGTAACTAGAGGAACAGGATAAATCCATATATGGGGGGTGAGGGCTCAAAGACAAGGAAAAGTGCAACAAGTGAACAAGGTATGTCAAACCAGACAAATTAGTCTTATGTTTTGTATCTACAATGTGTAAACTTGTCAGCCAATTCAGTTAATGTAACTCCCACCATTTCAGGAGTAAGACAAAGAAAATATTTAATAGTAATATTTACTGCAGTAATAGACACTGAATACTTTGAATTAAGGGTACTGTAGCTGGAAGTTTGATTCAAACACAGTAACAAAGAAAAGCAGAAAAGAAATATTGGCAGAATTACACATCTATAAGTCTTCTGTATGTTAATTTGTACTTTCACATTGCGTCCAGTTCACCAAACGAAATTTTTAAAAGCCTTCTGTGTAGAAATAATTATATATATATAAAATAGAAGGTAAAACACATCAGATTTCTTTTAACTGTGTGACATTTATCCAAAAACAACTTGCAGTTTTTGACCTCATGTATGACCAGGTGTTTCTACTGAATCAGTTCAGGGTAAGTATGTTGCTTAAGGGTGTAACAGTAGTAGCACATCAACTTCCTTAGCCTCAACCCTGTCCTGTTGCAGAACAGAAGCTAACATTGATTTCCCTGCTCATTTCTCCATCAGTGTGTTGAATGTGCAGATTTAACATAGTTTGACTGAGGCAGCACTTATTGTAGGTCTGACAATATTCATCTGTGTTGCAGTGAATGAAGGTGCTCACCCAAGTGAAAGTGATTCTGCGTTCCATACATCGAAAGAGAAATGCCAGAAACGATCAATTTTTATGAAGACTCTGTCTGCAATCTCTCAAGCACGAACAAAATGTACAGATCTTTTTCAGGGAAAAGACAGCTGATATAATAAATGAGTTTTGCTTAATTTGATAGTGGTTCAGCCCCATTTACCGGTTCCTGCTGCATTACCTTTTTGCAAAGACTACTTACCTGGGATGCACTACAAAAAATACCCACTTGTACAAATGTGACAAAAACTGTAAGTAGATTTGAAAGAAGTGTCAGCTAACTAATGAATGAATAATAATGATGGCTTGTTTGAGAGTATTTAATGCATACTGCAAAAATTGCATGCATATTGTAGCACCTTGAGAGGTTACCCACTAGTGGGCTTGTTATTTTTTTATATTGGATATATTGTTGCATAGTCTGCATATCAGAAGAGCACAACATGGAATGTGTCTAGGAAGTAGAGAGTTAGCCAGAACAGCCCATCATTATGGTTTTTGTTGAATAATAAATAATGCAAAAAAGAATAATTCAGTCTGCATTTTCTTGCTGCACCGATGACACCACATCAATTGACGATGAGGATAAAACCAAATTACGTCTGAACTGGATTCAAGAAAGACATGACTTGTGAGTAGCACAAAACGACAACCTCATTGTGGCTGATTCTGTGGTAAGAGATAAGAATTTCATTCAGGGTTACCCTGTAAAAGGAGATAATTAAAGTTACTCCATTTAACTGCCTCTTGAAAATGTGGGAAGACTACACATTAACCAGTCTTAACTGGCTCTTGAAAGTGGACCAAATATTGAAAAAACTGGAAAATTCCAATTTTATCTCAAAATTACCAACGTTATGCCTGTAATAAGGAACAAGTTTAAAACATTAAAACAGCATGAAGAGCAATAACACTATACAGTCAACCTTTCAGGTTTGGTTGTTTTTTATTATTTTGGTTTGATTTTTTGCAGTTTACTCCTTTTGAAATAATAAAAAAAAAACTTACCTGACATTTTTCTCCAAAGCAACTTACCATTATTTACCCATTTATACAGCTGGCTAATTCTTCTGGAGCAATTCAGTAAGTACCTTGCTCAACAGTACAATAACAAGGTGGGATTCAAACCTGCAACCTCTGGATCCAAATGGCTACAGCTTTAACCATTACACTACCAGTTACCCCTATAGTTCTGTAAATATCTCTGAAGCTTTTCTGAATAGTGCCTTTGTCCGCATAACTTTTCTAAAGTAGGCCTGTCTGCCAAGCGTTTGAATCACGTTTCCATAAAGGTGTTTAAAATTGCACATGCTTGTAGTAGTAAGCATGGTGGTGCTGCTTCACAGCACTTTGGGTTGTAGGATCAAATCTAGCTCTGTTATTAGAGTTTTCATGTTCTCCCAGTGAGGATTTATGTCTATCTTTCATTTGCAGCAGAACAAAACAAAAAGCTAAATAATTTGTTAAATCTTAGCTTATTCAACAGGAAATCCTAAAGTGACCTGGACATTATTACTAGCCCCTTCTACAAGCCGGAAATAATTAGATTTCAAGCAGGTGATTTTCCTTCACTCTGGAGCAGAGCTCAGCCTGTGGTGAGTAGTAGGTATCTGCAATCACTCATTACTCATTGCATTACTCATTCAGCTAGTTTCAGTGGAGGAAAAGGTCTCATCTCTCTTCCAATGTGCCATTGTGTGCACTAAAAAAGAAAGAAAGCCAAAGAATTGCTAGAGTAAGCCAGAAATAAGACTAGTCAAGCAAAGACAATTTTAAGTCCAGAGACCTTGATGTTCCTGTTTCAACTGTACATGTTATCGAAAAGTTTAATTCCCATGGTAATGTAGGCAACCTCTATGTACATGGCTGCAAAAACTTTTTCAATGATTACAGCAAAGGGACTTTTCTCTAGACAGTTTTCTAATAAGGCCACTTAAATTTTGGTTCTGTTCCACAGTCCCAAAACTTTGGAATTTCCAACACTCAGATTGGTTTTAAGTTGCTGCGACTAGCAGAGGGGGCGCAGTGGTGCAGTGGGTTGGACCGGGTCCTGCTCTCCAGTGAGTCTGGGGTTTGAGTCCCGCTTGGGGTGCCTTGCGGCGGACTGGCGGACTGGCGTCCCGTCCTGGGTGTGTCCCCTCCCCCTCTGGCCTTACACCCTGTGTTGCCGGGTAGGCTCCGGTTCCCCGCGACCCCGTCTGGGACAAGCGGTCCTGAAAATGTGTGTGTGTGTGTGCGCGCGACTAGCAGAATTTGACATGCCTTGTTCCAAAGACAAGGTTTATCTGACTTTTTTATTTCAACATGCTCTCAGAATGGGAAGAGAATTAAAACACACACACACATTTTCAGAACCGCTTGTCCCTTACGGGGTCACGGGGAACCGGAGCCTACCCGGCAACACAGGGCGTAAGGCCGGAGGGGGAAGGGGACACACCCAGGACGGGACGCCAGTCCGCCAGTCCGCCGCAAGGCACCCCAAGCGGGACTCGAACCCCAGACCCACCGGAGAGTAGGACCGCAGTCCAACCCACTGCGCCACCGCACCCCCAGAATTAAAACAGCCTATTGCAAAAGACAAAGCACACACAATACACTCAGATAAGGCTGTTCTTGACAATAGAATAAAATATAAGTTTACAATAATCTTGCATATGTTCTGGGGGATTTTGATTGAACTTGCCTAAGTCATAAAACACAATGAATTTTTCACATTTAAAAATAAGAATAGCTTTTTGGTATCTGTTTTACAAAGGGGTTTTCGGGAACCAGGTGGGTTCAGGGTACGCTGGACTGTAGTGCTGGTGCCTCAAAATTCTGAGGTTGTGTTTGAATCCTTTCGAGCCTGTTTGGAGCACATATTCTCCCCATGTTCAATCGAGTGTTTCCCCACAGTCCAAATATTTGTGTTTAAGGTAACGTGGTGACTCTAAACCACTATTGTGTGTGTGTATGCACATGTGATATTTTCAATGGTGGATTGTTGTCCCACTTAAGGTGTTCCTCTGCTGCCCTGCACTCTGCACTCTGTTTCTGACACACACTCCAAACCACTCCTACTCTGTATGGACAAATTACTGATGAATGAATTTTTATAGAGGGGGCGCGGTGGCGCAGTGGGTTGGACCGGGTCCTGCTCTTCAGTGGGTCTGCGGTTTGAGTCCTGCTTGGGGTGCCTTGTGATGGACTGGCGTCCCGTCCTGGGTGTGTCCCCTCCCCCTCCGGCCTTACGCCCTGTGTTACCGGGTAGGCTCCGGTTTCCCGTGACCCCGTATGGGACAAGCGGTTCTGAAAATGTGTGTGTGTGTGTGTGTGTGTGTGTGTGTGTGTGTGTGTGTGTGTGTGTGTGTGTGTGTGTGTGTGTGTGTGTGTGTGAATTTTTATATACAGCTACTCGTGTGATGTATATTGGCTCATATGGTGGAATGTGACAAATTGTACCCAAGAATCACGTGTCTGCATCCAAATCTCTCCTTCTGTTGGTGATGCACTTTTTGTGTTGTTCTCGGAGATGTACGTACGTCGTTTTGGGGAAAAGTATCCGCTCAGTGAATAAATGTAAATGTAAAATGAATTAAGTTTAATAGTGCAGGTGTAGGAAGGTAGAGTAGAGACTGGCAATGAAGCACAGACTTGACAATTCACATATACACACACACTGTCTACAACCGCTTGTCCCGAGCGGGGTTGTGGTGAACCAGAGTCTAGCTCGGCGACAAAAGCCACAGGGCTGAGGGGGGAGGGGATACACCCCGGACGGGATACCAGTCCACCGCAAGCAGGATTTGAACCCCAGACCCACCGCACAGCAGGCCCTGGGTAAACCCGCTGACACCGTTCCCCCAAAATGCTGTACGTATGAAAGATAAAGTCTCACAATTCGATGTTTACATTGCATTGTCCCTAGTTATAATTATGTCTGTGTAGGGTATTAGGAGAAGATGCACTATTTACAGTGATGTGAAAAAGTATTTCCCCCCCCCCGATTTTTTTCTTTTTTTGCATATTTGTCACAGTTAAATGATTGAGATCATCAAACAAATTTTAATATTATACAAAGTTAACCTGAGTAAATACAAAATGCAGTTTTTAAATGATGATTTCATTTATTAAGGAAAAAAAACTGTCCAAACCTACCTGGCCCTCTGTGAAAAAGTAATTGCCCCCCCCCCCCGTTGTATCATGAATGAACTGTGATTAACCACATTTTTTGGAAAGCTGAGTTAAATTTCACTTGCCACACCCAGGCCTGATTACTGCCAGACCTGTGGAATCAAGAAATCACTTAAACAGAACCTGTCTGACAAAGTGAAGCATGCTAAAAGATCTCAAAAAGCAACACATCATGCTGCGATCTAAAGAAATTCAAGAACAGATGAGAAACAAAGTAATTGACATGTATCAGTCTGGAAAGGGTTACAAAGCCATTTCTAAGGCTTTGGGACTCCAGCGAACCGCGGTGAGAGCCATTATCCACAAATAGAGAAAACTTGGAACAGTGGTGAACTTTCCCTGGAGTGGCCGGCCTACCAAAATTACTCCAAGAGCGCAACGACAACTCATCCAGGAGTTCATAAAAGAACCCAGAACAACATCTAAAGAACTGCAGGCCTCACTTGCCTCAGTTAAGGTCAGTGTTCATGATTCAACAATAAGAAAGAGACTTGGCAAAAATGGCATCCATGGGAGAGTTCCAAGGTGAAAGCCACTGCTGACCAAAAAGAACACAAAGGCTCGTCTCACATTTGCCAAAAAACTTGATTATCCCCAAGACTTTTGGGCAAATATGCTGTGGACTGATGAGACAAAAGTTGAACTTTTTGGAAGGTGTGCATCCCATTACATCTGGCATAAAACTAACAGCATTTCATAAAAAGAACATTATACCAACAGTCAAACATGGTGGTGGTAGTGTGATGGTCTGGGGATGCTTTGCAGCTTCAGGACCTGGATGACTTGCCATGATTGATGGAACCATGAATTCTGCACTCTACCAGAAAATCCTGAAGGAGAATGTCCGACCATCAGTTTGTGACCTCAAGCTCAAGCACACTTGAGTTATGCAGCAGGACAATGATCCGAAACACACCAGCAGGTCCACCTCCGAATGGATAAAAAAAAAAACAAAATTAAGGTTTTGGAGTGGCCTAGTCAAAGTCCGGACTTAAATCCGATTGCGATGCTGTGGCATGACCTTAAACAGGCCGTTCATGCTCGAAAACCCTCCAACGTGGCTGAATTAAAACAATCCTGCAAAGAAAACTGGGCCAAAATTCCTCCACAGCAATGTGAAAGACTCATTGCCAGTTATCGCAAACACTTGATTGCGGTTGTTGCCGCCAAGGGTGGCACAACCAGTTATTAGGTTTAGGGGGCAATTGCTTTTTCACATAGGGCCAAGTAGGTTTGTACAGCTTTTTTCCCTTAATAAATGAAATCATCATTTAAAAAAACTGCATTTTGTATTTACTCGGGTTATCTTTGTGTAATATTAAAATTTGTTTGATGATCTCAATCATTTAACTCTGAGAAATATGCAAAAAAAAATCAGGAAGGGGGCAAATACTTTTTCACAGGACTGTTTGTGTTGTTCTACTTTTATCTGGCGTTCACTAGCAAATACAGTCTTACCCTACGGCTGCGTCACTTAAGCTAAGCTAAAGGCGACAGCTCTAACCACAACCCTACATTTGTGGCTGTTTCTCCTGAACACGGATTTACGACAATCTCGTACTTAAGTCACTTTGAGAACTTTTTTTTCAAATGAACGAACAATTCAAGGTGTCACAATACAAGACTGAGGTACTCAAGTTCCACAGAACTTGCGTACGACTATTTTCCCTGAGCAGGGATGCTGTTACATCGATTACTGTATTAGCTGGCCAATCTGAGGCGAGGATTCGACATGTGGTCTCGTTTCCAGTTTTCTGATTGGTCAGACTTACACGGTCGTTTTTTTTTGGCTCATGAAGTTGGAAAGCGAAGTGGTACAGAGCCGAGGAAAGCCCTGAGCAGCTGCGGCGAAGTTTGCTTCCTAGGCTAAGATTCAAAAATGTATTTCGTTGTACTAGTATTGATACTCCTTGTGTCAAATCTTTTTGAGTGTAAGCAAAAAGATTTTTACACATTTAAAGTTGTTAATAGCAGAGGGAAGCTGGTGTCGCTGGAGAAATACAGGGGGTCGGTAAGTACAGTTCGGTGACGGTGAAGAGACGGTCGCGTTAGCAGCCGTTACGTTTAAAAATTGTCGTTTTCAGCGGCTTCATCAGGTAACCTTCATGTCACATGTGAGACATTAATTAAAGAAATCATGTCGTCGATTCTGAAATGAAACCACGGCGGACAACTCCAGCAGAGCCCTGTTGAGTTCTGCTTCAGGCTGCTTGTTGGTCAGTTCAGTCACTCAGTGTGTGTATACGTGGCAGGGACTGCAGCCGGCGGCACGTCGTCGCGCGACCGAACAAGCTGCGCCTCACACTAACTTTGCTGAAAGCTGCTTTGCGCTGCGGTTCGTTACTTCACTAGTAATAGTAGTATTACAGTACTAAGTAGCCTGGTTGATTTTAATTTATTACATGCAGCACAGTACCGTCGACTTACTCTTAGACTGGACTCAGGACTGACACTAAGTGTGTGTATATATTATATATATATATATATATATATATATATATATATATATATATAAAATTCAGATCTAAACATAGCATTTTTTTCCATCTCAGAGTGTGACTTACTGTAAATCCGTTTAGTTTTTAGGGGACATTTTGATTTTTACGAAGTCATCAGCAGCAAGCAGCTAATTTGGCTAAGTATGAATGAATGTGTAGCTCATGGCATGGCTAAATTAAGATTTGGTAAGCATTTTGAGCTCATTAGGACATTGTAGAATATAACTGGAACTTCAAAATGTTGCTTCAAAATATAATTTTATTTGAATGTAGCTGGTAAGTTATGTCAAATGTTTCGGCAGGCATGCTTTGAACTCTACAAATGCATCTTATAAATGGATTTCCAAGTATAAATCAAGTTCAGATTGTTAGATTACAGATTATTTCCAAACAAGTAATTTGAGTGGAGGGGATGGGATTCCTGCTTGGGTCCTTTGGAAGGTGATGGCTGTTACCAATGTGCTGCCTACTAAAATATCTTTTGCAATTCTTCATGAAGAACCTAAACCTGTTTCCTTGACAGTAAGATGAAGTTTCATCTTCCCAGAAATGGTTATTGAGCTATGTAGTTAATGCTGTCAATGCATCTTTAAACCTGAAGCTTTATATTTCCTTTTTGGGTGGCCACCTTCATGATCTTACTCCAAGTGTGAAGTAAATAGCAGTAGTCAGTGGTATGGCCTTTAGCAATATGGACTTTATCTTTCAGGGTTGTTGTTTGAAGTCTTCAGGAGTCTGTGTACTTATATAGTGTACTTTGAGCAATGTACCCTGTGTCTTCATCTTAAGAACACAATTGGGATTGAACTGATGAGCTCCAGAATCTAAAGTTTTAGCTCCAGTTTGGGAAATTCAGCTCTCTTTCTGTCAGAACTGCTGACACCCTTTCAGCGTGGAAATAGTTTCAAAACCCATCCCTTTTGGACCCACTTTCAGGTCTTCAAACTGCTCCATAAACTTGTATTAGAGCTGTGGGCAGCTGGTAGTGGTTAGAGCTGCTGCCTTCGGACCCAAATATTGCAAGTAGTACCCTTGAGAAAGGTACTTACCCTAAATTGCTCCACTAAAATTACCCAGTTGTATAAATTGGTAAATAGTTGTAAGTACCTTAATGTTGTAAGTTGCTTTGGAGAAAAGCATCTGCTAAATGAAATTTTTGTCTGCCACAATCACTTATTTATTTCTCATAAATTCTGTAGTAACTGCATTTATCCCTTACTTTATGAGATTAATTTGTTCTATACATTTACATTACATTTATTCATTTAGCAGATGCTTTTCTCCAAAGCGGCATACATCTCAGAGAAAATACAATTTGTGCATTACATTAGGAGAAAGAGACATAGTTGCAGATGTGATTCTTAAGTATACCTAGTTTGTTTCTTTCCACTTTATGCACCAATGTTCATCACATGAGTAGGTGCACAAAACTCAGGATAGACTAATCATGATCACCTTCCTATAATTTTTTTTTTAAAAAGGTACTCAAACATTTACATACAATACAGGACTAGCAGCTGTGCTTATCTGGATATGATCATAAAGTTATGGTGTATGAACATTTACACCATACATGAGCTTGAGAGATCATGGGTGAAGTGAGTCTGGAAAAGGTCAATTTTCAGACCCTTCTTGCATCTAGACAGAGTTTCTGCAGTTGTGAGTGAGAGGGGGAGGTCATTTCACCACAACGGAGCCAGAACTGAGAACCTCTGCGCTTTACGTTTCTTGCTCGGGACCACTAAGTGAGCAGAAGCAGACGAGCCAAGTGGTTGGTTGGGGTGTAGCGGTTGATCAAGTCTTGTAGATAGCTGGAAGCAGTTCTATTGATGCATTTTAGGCAATAACCAGGGTCTTGAATTTGATCCGGACAGCTATAGGAAGCCAGCGCAGAGATAACGTTTTGTCAAATCAAACACATGCAGCAGCGTTCTGCATCAGCTGCACAGGTTTGATGGCAGTAGTGGGAAGGCCACATGAGAGTTGCAGTAGTCCAAACGGGATGTCACCATGGCCTGGACAAGTAGTTGGGCAGAGTCGCTTGTGAGGTAAGGACGGATCCTGCGGATATTATGCAGGATGTATGTGCAGGACCAGGTTGTGGCTTCGATGTGCTGAGAATACAATTGCCCCTTTAGGAACAATTCCATTGGAGGACTAAATTAAGATCACTAATAAATGTCACCTAAATTTAATTAAATAAATAAAAGGTATTTTATGCTGAGCAATGATGATTCCAATGTACTTTAACAGTTGTATAAAAATATTATTAAAACATCTTTGTCATCCTTTCATTGATTAGTCAGTAAGTGCTTGTTCAGTGCAGTTTTGTGGTGGTCTGGAGTCGTCCTTGCAAGCACAGGGTATGAAATGTGGTACACTGTATGGAGACATTTTGACCATTTGGCTCATGGATATTTAAGATATTAACAAATATCCAAGTTATGTCCCAAGATCTATGCCGTGTCATTCTGCAAAGCACATGGACACTTTGCTGCTAGAGACACCGTGTAGCATTACTAACAAATGTTCTTCATTTGACTGTGAGATTTATGCTTCATTTACATTAGTGTAAGGGTATTTATGTTATGGCTGTTGACATCACTGTGACTCGTACACGTAAGAGTATATTAACTGAACATAAATGAGTATATGTTGCTTTGTTGCACTAGTGTCGAATTACTACTCTGAACTGATAATCACGATTGACAGTTGTCTTGAGGAAGCGCCTATGTTCGGTTTACAGTGTGGTTGACCTAGCTGTTATGTGTTTGTCAGGTTTGTTTGATGTAGTGAAATGACCACATGGCATGTAAAAATGCGTTGTAAGAAGAAAAGGCTGTACATTATCACAAGCTGTTGATGTAGCAAGTTTTCATTATATGAGACCCTGTTATGTGAGGGATGGGTGTACTTGTGAAATGTGTGCCAGCATAAACACTTGCATAGGACAAACTGACAACTGTGTGTCTGCATCTATAACCATTTGTCTCTTGTGAAATCTATATTTGTTTACTCTTGGGTTCCTTACCATTTTGTTGAAAAGCATCTACTAAATGAATGAATGTAAGCTTAATGTAAATGTAAGTCTTTAACTCAATTTATCAATTATTTTATCCATAAAACAATCAATGAATTAAAAAACTAATATAGACCTTTGGATTTTTCATGTGTTAAGTTCTGTTACAAATATTTGGGGTTATTTATTCAGTTTATTTTCTGGATAGGTTACTTAAAAGTCTTTATATAGCTTTCATAAAATAAAAATATGCTGTAATACTTTTAGATTTAATTAATTTCAAGATGCATTCAAATTAAAACATTTAAAATTACTGAATAAAAATGTCATCACAAGTTTGCATTTAAAGCACAGTTGAATTATTTATTATTCATTTCATTCTACTGCCAACTAGTGGTAACTTTTTTTCTTACAGAAGCACATGTTTCATTCACTCCACAAGAGTCAATTTTTTGAAAATAGGTAAGTGAACAAAAGACAGTGAAAGTGAAATTCGTATGTTCAAGAATTCATGTGTTGAATGTTCTTAACAGGAGGATCCAGTGTACTATACATGAAGTCAAACGTCCGCTTAAGCAAAGCAATAGGAATCTAACAGATGAAATGGTGAATAGTGACAGTAATACAGTAACTTGTATTTCTTCTGATGTTATCGGACATGGGTGATTCCGTCCTCCTTCACAGGTGTCACTGGTGGTGAATGTGGCTAGTGAATGTGGCTACACAGAGGAGCACTACACTGACCTCCAGCAGCTCCAGCGAGACTTTGGGCCATACCACTTCAATGTGCTGGCCTTCCCTTGTAACCAGTTTGGCCAGCAAGAGCCTGGCAGTGACAAAGAGATTGACAGCTTTGTGCGCCGGGTGTATGGAGTTACCTTCCCTCTCTTCAGTAAGATTGCAGTGGTTGGAACTGGGGCCAACAATGCTTTCAAATATCTGGTTGGTAAGTGAACATCATGTTATATACAGAACAGTGCTGCATGTTGCAGTTTGTATAAACCTGAAATGTACTGTTATCTCCTATTGTGATACCAAAATGATGTTTTGTGTGTGCCAGAGAGAAACTGCTGTTCAGGGTATATGGAATGAGATGGGTAATCATAATGTGACACTGTTTATTTATGATGAAAATATCAGGACATTTTGGATAAATGTAAAAAAAAAAAAAAAAAAGGGCTTCTGCCTGAATTGTCTTTCCTTATAGGCATCTGTGTCACTGTATCATGTCTACATAATATTCTGACCATTGCTGAATGTTTGAGCATTTCCCAGAGCACTGCTCTGTTTAAATATAATTTAAACTAGATTTACTTAATCACATGTCTGCAGCTATGTTTCTTATCTTAATGTAATGCACAAATTTGTATTTTTGCTGAGATGTATGTCGCTTTGGAGAAAAGCATCTGCTAAACTAAAAAATGTAAATGTAATTATCAAATACTTACATTGTTTTCCAGAGTCATCTGGAAAGCAGCCAGACTGGAATTTCTGGAAGTACCTAATTGATGTGAATGGAAAAGTAGTGAATGCTTGGGGGCCCAATACCTCTGTCAAGGAGATCAGACCTCAGATTGCTGAAATGATCCGACAGATCATTCTAAAGAAGAAAGTGGAGCTGTAGAGGGCTGTTGTGTAAACGCTCACCACAATGAACTGGGCAAAGCCTCAGATGGAAGTGTAGGTCACCTATATTCAGACTATATGGATATGACTTAAAAGCATATTCAAGAATGGTCATGAATGGTCTAAGTGCAGCCAAAATGTGTGTAATTTCACTTAAGCCCTTCTCTTTTTTTTTTGCTTCAGTATTGGTTGAACCACTACACAATTTCACCATAAGATGTCAGTGTTTTTTAGAAACTTCCAAGATAGAAAAATGGTGCTACTTGCTATGCTAGTGTGCTACCTGGTTAAGATCCAGTTAGCATAAATACTGTTTTAAACTCAAGGCTTTCTGCTCAATGTCATTTCAAAAGTTGAGAAAATGTCATCCCCCCCCAACCAAAACTAAGAATGGGTTTGTGTGTTAATGTTGGCAGTCAGTTGAGTCTCGGGAAAGCAGAACGCAATATAAGTGTGGTAACATTAAGTATTTGTGGTCGACCATGTCTGATGAACCCACAAAGCCTCTTGCCCATTTCTCATTTTACCTCATAAAAATGACCATTGGGGTTATTTTGAGTTAATGCCAATTAATTTTTTTTAAAAAACAGTTTAACCACCTGTTGCATAGAAGGTTGGGAAAAATGTTAATGTCTGAAAAATGAACCTGTTATTTTTAGACTAGTATTTATTGGTTTTACAATATTTGGCAAGAAGTCAGTGTAAGATGTAAAATGTGGCTTCAGGTGTCCCCAAACTCTTGCTTGACTCAAAGTAACCACTTGTTCATTCAGTATACTGGAATATAGTGATTGTGTCATGGTTCTCATAAAGAAAGCTTTGAATGTTGAAATTGCCATATTCCTTGTACTTTTTTGTACTTTTCATTGTGTAAAGAAATAAAATTCTTTTATAAAGAAAAAACTGGGTTTGTGGTAACCATTATTTAAGTTTACACTAATTCTATTATTTTGCACAGTACTTAAAATCCAGTGTAGTGCTTTGCCGTGTGAATTTATTTGCACCCCTTAAGCCTTATTGTGAGTGCATGCTCCCATTCCTCATGTTTTTTTTTTTTCCCCTCCCAGAGTAAATCAGTTTGAATTGATTTGTTAAAACCAAACGGGCAAATCGATTACAATGTCAATTGTAATGTCAGCCATTAGTGTTAACACAAAATTAAAATTGCGATAGACTGGCATCCCATCATGCGTGTGTCCCCTCCCCCTTCGGCCTTACGCCCTGTGTTGCCGGGTAGGCTCCGGCTCGCCATGACACCCCTCTGGATAAGCAGTTGTAGACGATTGAGTAAGGTTAACAAAGAGTTCCGCTGGAACAAATACCATACATATACTAAAAGGGCATCGCTGTGAAGATGACTTAGAACCTTGGTTATCAAGTATCTAAAGATCAGTTGTGTGAGCATGTTAATTAGTCTTGCTTTATTCACAGCACCATGCTCATCAAGTTTTTTTCATCAGTGTCCATCTATGTAAAACATGTCTTGAGATGCAAAACTGGAGACATAACCTTTCTGAGAAATTACTAAGATTACATAACCTTTTATTAGGGACACACATCATCAGCTAAACAAAATGTTGGGATTGTGCTGCACAAAGCAGATGCATTATTTTATGTTTCAAAACTGACATTTTGAAATGTGTATAAGGAGTTTGACAGCTCTATTATGAATTAAGTGGACCAACCAGAACATACTGGTATGGTATGTATTAAAATGAATTGAACCAACTTAATATTTCATATTTGGTCTAATTTACTGAGACAGGGCAGTGTGTTTGAATTCCAGTCCTTAGAGTTAGTTCCAAGTGAATAGGTACTAAAACTATCTTGAGGACAGTTTTTGTGGGAGGAAGATGGGTTAATCTGGATTATCAATACCATTTTAATGACTGATTCATTGTATGGAACTCAGATTACTTCCAGTAATTTTTCTTCCAGTGAACACTATGCAATAGTATCAGCCCACACCTTATTTATCCAAGTTGACTTCCAAAGATACACTGCTTGCAATGAGTCACTCAACCACCTACCAGTGAAACACTCTTTCTGTCTGTCACTCACACACTATGGGTAATTTTAGAGTCACTAATTCAACTGAACAACATATTTTTGGATTGTGGGAGGAAACCTTCGCAGACACAGGGAACATGCAGACTCCACACAGACTAAGCAGGGATGGAACCTGCATCCCCTCACAGCACCTAGGCACTGAGACAACAGCAACAGGTGACAACAGCAGGTTTCTGTGATATGATGTTGGTCTCTGAGCACCAAGGACATTTAATCTCCACCAAAAAGCAAATTCCTAGCATCTGAGTTAGTCTGACGCACACCTGTCACACAGAGCACTGGTGTCCATCAGAACTGAATATTCCAGTAATGCAAGCGTATAAAACCATAAACATCTGTGCGATCACATGGGAAATCATCTAGGAGATAAATGCTTTCTTTTTTCCCAGGGAAAAATACTGAGATCAAATGAAGTAGGGCAATGTTTACCTCCATGCAGATATTCAGACACAGATTATGGACATGCTGTGTATGAAAGCAAAAATGCAATTTTCAGTGGTATAAAGTACATCATCTTTCATCTGATGTGTTATGTATGAAACAAACTATGTAAAATCATATCAACAGATGATGACTACCTTTTGATGAAATGAATTTCCACCAAAAAATTACTTTTGTGTTATTCATGATCATTACCAAAAAAATTACTCCATTGGTAGACATTTATGTTAGTCTACTAAAACATTTTCTTCCGTAAGGATCATTGTTCCAGCATTTACTGGCTTTCCGTCCATTAACATTTGTATTTATTCATTTTCCGGATGCTTTTCTCCAAAGCCACGTACATCTTAGGGAACAATACAAAAAGTCGGTTGCATCAATATAAAGGGTGTTTTGGATACAGATGTGATTCTTGAGTACAGTCAATTTGTCACCTTCTACTATATGAATCAGTATATGTTACACAAGTAGTTGCATATTGCCTTTTCCATTATCATATTTATTGAGCGCTTAGAAGATCATGGGAGAAGTGAATCCAAAAGAGGTGACTTTTGAGAGCCTTCTTAAATTTGGAGAGAGATTCAGCAGTTCTGAGTAAGATGAGGAGGTCATTCCACGTTCCATGTTCAAATGGATTTATATAGGAGCTTAAGCAATCCATTTTAACATTGTAAAAGCAGAATTGCACTTTGATCAGCAGTCTTGGCTGATGTTCATTTCACATACCAGCGAAAGGAATCCTGATAGAAAACATACCAGTTCCCAAGACCTCCTGTTAATCCCTAATTCACACCCCACACCAGAAAACAAAGGAAAGCCACGCCACCTGTGGAGTTTCATTAACACACCTTGAAGCCCATCCACTGACTGCCAAGGAGTGCATGAAACCCTTGTTAACAACCCCTGCATTATAAAATAGTAATAATAACCAAGCACTCATCAAGTGTCAGAATGTCAGTCCCTCAAAATGAAACTGTCTTTGGCCTCACCGCAATACGGTAGGGTGAACACAGTGACACCGCACATAGCTCTAGTGTCTCACAGCGTCTGGATGGTACCTTTTTTAAACTGTATGTGTGTCCTCTGACCTTTTTGAATGGCACGCGTGTCTCGGGAGCTGTTCTGAATCTTTATGTGTGATCATAAAGGTTTTCTGAGTCACGCACATGGTTGCGGGAGCGAGCATGGGCGTGTATATAAAAAAGTTTTCTCAACATTTTAGAGCTGAGATTTTCAAAAGTCTACTAATAATTTAAATACTATACATAGTACAGAGGTAGGAATAGTGAATTTTCTTTTCATTTCTTTATGTTTTATTTTTATTTTTTTTGGTCTCTAAATGAAGGCAGAGGTTAGATTTATTATTTTATGGTTGCTTTTTTTAAAGATTTACAGGGTTTACAGGGTAACAGTAAGCTATTCGCAGAGATTTCAAGGCCCTTGGGATATAACTGACTGAATCAGATCAAGTAATTTTTTCAATCCAGTTGTAATACACAAGTTATACACTCGGTAGGACCAGATTACACAGACAATGAAAATTGTACTTAATGCTTGAAAGGTGTTTTGTTTCAAACATATAATTTTGTTGCCAGTAGTCTAATGGCCTGATGCACTGACAGAAAAAATGTAAGCAATTTGTAGCGTAATTGTGTTTTCTCACAAACACACACACACACACACACACACACACTGTCTGGAACTGCTTGTCCCAAGCAAAGTCGTGGCAAGCAGGGGCCTAACCCAGCAACACAGGGCGCAAGGCTGGAGGGGGAGGGAACACAGCCAAGATGGGACGCCAGTCCACCGCAAGGCACCCCAAGCAGGACTCAAACCCAGTGCACCACTGCACCTCCTTTCGTGTTTTCTGTTAATTTTTAAAAGTCAAATTAATCAGGCTGAATGACCAGACCTGTCCTGATTTTGTAGATCTATTCTCAAAATTACACTGGTTTAAGACCGTAATAATTGGTTCCAAACTTTCTATCCCTGAGTGATTTTCATCAAACTGTTGACTCACTCTATTGTGGGTTCATGTGAAGCTCAGTACTATCTCACTGTTTTCTTTCTGCTGGAAAAAATCACTTTTTGTTTGTCATTTTTATAGATTACATAGTGGTTAGAGCAGCTGCCTTCATGTGTAAAGGTTACTTTGAATTTTACTTACTGCTGTAGTGCACTTATAGTAGTAGTAGTAGTACACTCATATTTTACCTACTGCTGTAGTACACTTGAGCAAGGCACTTTCCGTAAGTTGCTCCGGTAAAATTGCAAAATTATATAAATGAATAAATACTTGTAGGTAGCTTAAAATTGTGAGTAGCTCTGAAGAAAAGTGTACGAGGAATTTTAAATATAATAGTTGTAAGCTTCTGTGCATTCAAGTTGCAAGAATTTTACTTTACAGGGAGTTTTATTTAATACCCCTTCTTTGACTTATGAAGCACTTCTTTGCATCTACAATGAATGAATTTATATTCTGCATGTCTTCTGACAGCTGAGCAGCATGAGACATTTATATTTACATTTATTCATTCAGCAGGTGCTTTTCTCCAAAGTGACTCACGGTGATTTTTGTGCGGTATTTATCAGACTCCTTTATCCAAGGTGATTTATGGTGTCCCATTAAACTCCCTACAGTCATTCACACATTTATACAGCACATCAATGTAACAGACTCACTCACAAACACATATACTACAGGCAATTTAGAGTGACCAATCCACGTGAAACATGCATCTTTGGACTGTTGGCGGAACCCTATGCATTGTGAAGTATACAGCTGCCACGTCCCCGGGAACAAGCGGATCGCCAACACCTACGACCAATCAATGAAGACCCAGATAAAAGGAGCTCTGTGTCCGAATAACGACGCAGATTCTTGCAATCGCCTTCGAGGTCTTGCAGTGTCAGCGTTCTTGTTCTGTGTCTAGTATACCTGGTTATTGATCCTCGCTTGCTTTCTACAACCACTTAGTATAGCCTTGGCTGTGAATTGACGTTTGAGCCTCGTACGACCTTTGCCTGTCCCTGACCCTGATCGTGCCCAGCCCTTTGGACTTCAGGAAAGAAATAAAACCAACTTGGAATTGGGTCCACACTCACCACCTGTCTCTGGCCACTCTGTGTGACAACAGCTCATAACAGCTACAAAAGAGCTGAATGAGTGCAGCTTAATAGCCATAGAGTATTACAGACTAATTAATTTAGAAAATGGTCTTGTTATACTGTATGTACTATGTACATGAATAGTATATACTATGGACTATGTATAATGTTAACTAGTGAAGCAATCGTGTGAATTTCAATAGTTGGTGTTGATATTTTAACATAAATGGGTGTCACTTTTGGGGCTTATAAACACATAAAAACTTTCACATTTGAAACAAACAGTAATTACGTCTGTGTTATGAGAGTTCAACTTTTTCAGGAATGCACTACCTTCGTACGGCAGGGGAAGGCTGTACAGGGAAATTTGCAAGCGTCATTTCATTTTATAATAAAAAAAGTACAAACAGCACTAAATGTCCTTCAAACAGCCATTCAAATCTAGTAACAATCAAGAAAAACTAGAATCAGCCAAATACTTGCAAGAGAATAGTCACTCTCACTCTCCTTAACCACTTATCTTTCTCAGTGTCAGAGCAGTGAAGAGCGGTGAAAGAATCACTACCTTAGGAGGGGTGCATCCTAGATGGCATGTCAATCCATCAGAATGGACACACTCACTGGGACAGACACACACTGTGGGGAATTCAGCATCACTACTTGCAACAAAATTTTATCACTTATTGATTATGTAGTCTTTTTTTATTTGTATGTACTTTTATAAATGTTAAATGTACACTCCCTTGAAAGACTTTAACACATTTCACACACACACACACACATCATCTGAAACCGCTTGTCCCATATGGGGTCATGGGGAGCCAGAGCCTAACCTGGCAAGACAGGGCAAAAGGCTGGAGGGGAATGGGACACACCCAGGATGGGATGCCAGTCTGTCGCAAGGCACCCCAAGTGGGACTCAAACCCCAGACCCACCGGAGAGCAGGACCCGGTCCAACCCACTGCACCACCATGTCCCCTCGCAACACATTTCAAAAACAAATTAAACAACAAAATCAACTATTTACTATACATATCTATGAATTTCATTGTAATCTGTTCAGAAGTAATTTTGAAGTACATATGAATTATAAGAATTTCATTGCCACACTGTTGCATGAAAAGTGAAGACAGAAAAATTCCACGTTTTTGCTATTTTGATTAATTTTAATAACATTTTTAAATTTACTTCATACTTTGGATTAATAATTTTAAGACTTAAAAATTACTGTTTAAAAAGTAATCATTCAGAAGTAATCAGTATCTGAAAGATATCATCCTAAATGTCAAAGCTGCATGTGAGATTAATTTTATAATTGCATTAGAATGAATCACATAGAAAGAAAGTATAAGATTGATATATCCAGATCTTTAATATTTATTCAGTGATAAAATATTCACGCCATATAAAAACAAGGATTTCAGTTTGAATCTAGTCACTGGCCACTGACAGACTACAAAAATATGAACAAGGTCACTTTGGTAAAGAAGTCAGCTTAAACAGGAGTAATAACACAAAGCCATTGTATGCACATTGTTCAGCGATGCACAAGGATCCAAGCCCATGACCTTGGCTAGTTCAAGCACAAGAAAAAGGGCATGTCGCAGATGTTTTTTATTTTTCAACAAATAATCAAATAACATACAAAGCTGAACAAAGAGATATGAAATGCAAAGACCTACAAATAATCCATAACATGTAACAATAGCCTAAGTTTGCCTCAATGACGTTAATATAAAGCCATGCCAGTCGTGTGCTGAGAGCTTTGCTCCCTCGCTGTCACATTAGGGTGTGCAGAAAACAAAGATTTTTTTTTTCTGGCCACTCGATTCAAGTAAGAAAAGAAGCGTGTTCCTAGGGCAGTGGAGATGTGGGGCATATCTATGAAGGTCCTTCCATGTTGACAGTGGTGACGGTGGCCATGAAACACCTCTGAAAGAGGCGGTCTGCGTCTGGGGGCTGGTTGTCACAGTCTAGTTTGCGACTCAGGAAGTGTTTGCGGAAACCCGGCTGCGCACCGGGGGTTCCATTGCAGAAATGGCCGGGGTCCTCAGGAGCACTGGCATCAGGACCTGGAACACACACAGTACTGAGGTAGGCGATGGACTCTTGCTCTTGTGCACACCATTCTCTCACTGACAGCCTACTATACAGTAGTTTTCCTCTCTGTCAAAGTCACACTAGTATTGTATCTTGAGCTGATGGTAGGAACTTATGTCAAAATCTAATGTCCCATTTTTATGCTTTGTTTTGTTTGGAATTCTACCGTTTGTGTTTATTAACAACTAGCCATGAATCTATTTTTTTTGTGTGTGGACCTCAGTGAGCAGTGCTATATGCACAGTAAATAAAAGCTATACTTCGGGTTATTCTTTTGAGCCAGTTTGGAGGACAGCGATATGTGCACACTGTCCTTTTCTATGTGTCTTAATGTGTTGCTGGGACCTTTACAGTGCACGTCTTAAGGGAGAGTCCTTTAGCCCATTGTAATATACTTGCATGGCTAAAGTAATAAATGCAACTATATTCAGGATTCCCCCCGGTAGTTTTAGTTCAGTACTATGGCCATGATCATGATAGACCTGCATGGGGACTGTTACTAGTACAACAGTGTTCATTTGTTTAATTAGCCAGAAGTCCCACATTCATAACTACATGCATGACCGTACAATACAGTAGTACAATATAAATTATAAAAAAATAAATAACCTCAAGAGGGACTGTTATCAATGACCAAGAAAACAAGTTTACAAAGCAAATAAAATGAAAGGCTGAACAAGCTTGATTTGCTTGCCAAATTAACTATGATATTAAGCAACACCTAGTGTAGTAAAAGCTGATGCAGTTTTTCATGCTGGCTGCAACTTTTTTTAGTTGTATACTAATAAAAATATCAGTTCAGTCCATCTACGCATCGGTCATTATGCCGTCAAATTATTTTAGTTGGCAAAAAACATTTAAAAGCAATCTTGTGGAGGGGTCACAAAGACAGTGGCCTAAATTACCAATTTTATGCTATGAAAATGTACTATGATGGTATAAAATTAAACATAATTAATGCCACCCAAACACTTAATGTGAAATATGAATGCATTTCTGCTGGAAGACCTTAAATTATTAAACTGTTAATTTGTATTCAAATTCCACCTATTGTTTGTACTTTTTCACCCAATAAATACCACTAGATTAATTCAACCAATTGAATATAAGCACGGTCTTTGAACTTTGTTTACTAACTAACTAGCAAAGCAGCTTAAGTGGTTTAGAATTTTAAAACAAGAATGTATCACCAGCCATTTAACAAAAGAATGCTATGTGAACGCAAGGATGCAAGTGGAAAATGATTAAATGTTAAGATACATTCATTTGCACTTCACTTCACTATTATTTTCCAGTGGGACACGTGTTTACGAGTGTTACTCAGTCAAGTGTGACCCCCCCGCCCTCCCATTCCAGCATTAAAAAGGTCATTTTGAAACCACCTTCCAGTGGCCATTCACATGGTGGAGTGTCCACAGTAATTTCAGTGCTCAGTGTATACAAGAAACTTAATTATGGTAATTTCAGAACACTTCACAAAGGTAAAGCAGAGCATTATGACTGAAAATAATGCATGTAAAATCAAGTTTGCTGTGTAAGACAATTAGATATGTGAGTAAGCTTTCAGTATTGTGGTTTTTGCCTAAGGTAACCCTATGGCCTTAGACTTCAAACATGATGTCCTGAATATGTAAGCATTAATGTTCAAGCCAGGCTCTTTGTGTGTTCTACAAAGACAGGGTTATTACAAAAATTGTAAAAATAAATGTGTGCATTCGTATCAGACAATGGACGGTAAATGCAGTGTTGTTACAGATGACACTAGGGCAGTGAGGTAAGCACTGTAAGAAAACAATACACCAGTATTAGCAGAATAAAACTGATCATTTTTGTAATGAATAATTAAATTTCCCAGCTGAAGGACTGGCTTCTCTATTTGGTGCTTAGTGGGATAGCCTCATGGCTTATTCACAGCATACAAAAAAGGTACACGGTGCACATAAATTTATTTTGGATTCATTTTTGTCTCCTCTTCAAGCGAACTCATTATCTTACACAAAATTAACATTAATATAATTACTTTGATGGGAATTTCTTGCCTCCCAGTCTCTTTGTGTGTTAGCATACAGCCTGTCACATTGCTCTTCTGGCTATGCATACACTGTTACTATTAATGCAAAGAAACATTTTGAGTACAGCCAAATAGAGGCAAGGGTTTGTAGTTTGGCAGATCTAAGTGTTTATATTTACATTTATTCATTTAGCTGATACTTTTCCCCCAAAGAACCTTACAATTCAGTTCTTACAATTCTTTATCCAGTTATACCACGGGTATTTTTACTGGAGTAACTTAGGGTAAGTAAGTAGTACTCAAGGATGCTACAGCTGGAGCAAGGATTCAAACCTGCAACCTTTAGTTTCCAAAGGCAGTACCTCTAACCTCTAAACTACCAGCTATTCGCAGTTACCAGCTGTTAAATTCTCTAGCTTAATGGACCTTGTTAAGCTGTAACTATAATGTGCCAGTTGAATCACTGTTGACTAAAACATTCAGATCAATAAATAACATTAACCATGCGTAGAAGGGGCTACTATTATTCATGGAAATGATACTTCCAGTGTCAGGCTCCCCCAGGTTAGTATCCCGGTGTAGCTTCTTACCTGGAGCTCGCAGCGGGAGACCGCTGTCCAGCCGACTGGGCTTGGTGGCAATGAAGAGATAGCAGAGGACACATATGGTGATGATGAAGGCTAGCAAAACCACTGCTGCAACAGACAGGCCTACAAGAGCTCCAACACTGTAAAGAAGAGAGAGAGATAAATTTCTGTTCTTTAATGTAGAAAGAAACAGGCCCAGAAAGATCAGCAGCAGGTATTACGGTGCAAAGGGACTCCAACTACAACACTGTGTATGATTACAGCTAGAAAACTGAGTCTGAGATATCATGAAAGTTTTCATGCAGTCTTCAGATCACATATCATCACTGTAAGAGTTGAGCACGGCCCCAAGGGTGCAGGGCTGACTAGTTGACATTCCAGATATCCAATCCATTGTAAATTCTTGGAAGGAACATCACTGACATCCAGACATACTATTTCAGGGATTCGTAGTTATTTTACATCCTGCACCTATTTTATGACCCGCTATTGGTGACTGTATTTGTTTAGGAAACAATGTCCCAAAACCATTAGTAGCCAATTATCTATGAATATCATGTATTTCTGTAACCAGTTCTTCAGTCAGCACTACGGATAGGGAACCCAATTCATTATCATTACATTCATATCCATTCAGAGTATAGGCAGGGAACACAATAAATTTTGCAATCAATTTTGTGTGCCATTTACACACATTCTAACACTGGTGCACGTACCGAGACCAAGAGAAGGAACAAATCCACTCTAATAGCACATACTTCCATCATAAGAGGAAATCCACAAAAATAAGCTTGAACAAAGAAAATCAACCGACAAGGGTACATCTGAACTCTCAATCCTGAATCTCAGAGAAAACAGCATTACACTACATTTACTCATTTAAATTACACAATTGTGGCATTGACAGAAGTAAGTCATGCAGGACTTAAAAGAGGCCCATTAAAATTTTTGCATTTTAAAATCATAACGTGGACATCTGAGACAGAATGTAGAATTGTAAGCTTGCACATTCATTTTCCTGTTGTAAAATACAGAACAAATATGACATTCTCATTTGTAACTATGGTAGCTATTATGAGAGGAGACAGGTAGGCCTCATCTTATGATACATGAGACTTCCAACAACCCAGAATTTCAACAGCTGTCCTATGAATCTTATTATATGATTTTTGTTTGGTTGTAATGTCTAACGATGACCATTCCATTTGTTGTAAAATGGAGTGGTCATCGTTGGACATTAATAAGGCACCTTGTTTCTTATTGACTCAGTCAGTGTGTCTATCACCAATTACATTTTATGTAGAAAAACATTGTTTTATTTACAAGACATTTTGTTTGTGATTCCATTCTTTGCTTTTTTATAATGGCTAGCAAGCGAAAACATGAGTTTTCTCATGGTTCTGAAAAGAAAAAGTGAAAGAAAAGAGAGAAATAAAGGTAAGAATGCAACATCAAAATATAATACTGTGCTGTATTTATATTATTGGTATGCTAGATTAGCTTTTGTTTAATATGACTAATGTGTGAAATTAGTCAAAAAATATGACAAAGCCCTTTTATACAATACAGAAGAGAACTACGCCGTAAGATTGAGGACTATCTGTATAAACATTATGCCTTGGTTTTCATTTCAAAATATTACTCGTCTCTGTTTCTTGTTCATTTAAATCTTCAGAACTTTGAGCTTAAATGAAAGCCACACTTCACTGAAAGTTATGTTATTAATCAGCCTTATTTTCATCACAAAGTTAAAATTCAATTTTCAGTCAAGAAACTGAGAAGAAAAAACCAACGCCAACATAAAAGTCAAAAAAAATTAATTCTTTATTTTTTCAAAAAAACACATTTTTCTTTTAAGGAACTCAAACAAATTACTGAAATCAAAGCGCTAATATTCTTAAGCCACATTTTCTTTAGACCAGCTATGGGACATAGTACAAAATAAAACCTCAACCCCAGAATAAAGTTTTAACATGTACAGTAAATACAAAAGGATTTCAATGCCTTTTTCTGTCTTCTTTGTTAGTGTACATTTCATAATATCATCAAGAAAGGAGTTTGGGTTGGGATTTAACAAGAGAATGGTTGGGGAGAAATTTTTTGTCAAAGGTTTCTTGGATCATTGCGTGTTCCCAGTGCGGTAAACTTGTGTCTTATCACACTCTCAGAATGAATTTTTCAAAGTGCCTGGAGAGGCTTTGCATTTAAAGGACAACTGAGAACTCCCTGGGAACATGAAAGTGCACTGGAGTGAGAATTAACTTGAAGGTTTTGCTTCTGGGTGCTGAGATAGATAGAGACAGGGAAGACCTTAGCACATATAGATGACAATTCATGGTGATGAATGACTGATTCACATAACGACCTCATTAAGTGCTTGATAATTATGAATTTTTTTCATATCATGCTGAAATCATGGGTTGATCATTAATCTAGCAATAGCGGGGGGGAGCAGCAGTTCTTCCATAATGCAGTGTGTGTGAGTAGTTGAACGAGCAACCGTTTTGGGGAGTTGTGGGGGAATTGCTGGCCTGAGTGTTCTGTCTTCTGTATAATATTTGCTGAGTATGTGCGTGTTCTGTAAGGGCTACTGTTCAGCTCTGCAGAGGAAAGGACAGTCAAGGAGGACAGTAATGTTATACAGGTGTTTTACAGTGAGTTGGTGGTACTTGGGGAAATTGGTTTAGGGTTTTCTCATAGGCTGAAAACACATTATTCTTTTTCCCATTTTAAATAAATGTAAATATGCTGTTGGTATTCAAACATATTATGTATGCAACATTATGCTTTGATTTCAAAAACGAATATAATCATCATATCTGATTTTCTTACGGGTTCCGCTGGTGCTCGAGTTCCGCTTGGGGTGCCCTGCGGTGGACTGGCATCCCGCCTGGGGTGTGCCCCCCCCCCCCCAGCCCCACACCCTGCACTGCTGGGTTAGGCACCGGCTTGCCGTGACCCCGCTTGGGACAAGTGGTTTCGGACGGTGTGTGTGTGCACAACTTTTCACACCTATTAATGTAAAAGTCTCAGGTTATCATGGAACAACAAGACCCTATTACTGTTTGAAACAGGCACTTGAAGTCTTAAAAGCAGATGCATATATCCTCTCTTTGGGAACATGATTGAGAACCAATACTTAGACTGCATAATATTGTTGCATTGTTGTCTATTTTTATACACCATTGTTAGTCCACTGGCTGTAATGCTTTTGTTACATGCCAACAAACTGATTTTCCTTGGTGATATGGGAGGCATGTGTGTATGGGTCTGATTATTTCCTTCATTTTTAATGTTGCAAACTTTTGAATCGCAGCAAAGTATCCAAGGTCTTTTGTCTTGTAAATTTTCACAATTATATTGGAACTGGAAAAGTCTGGCATGTCACAAAAGGTCTGAAAACTCACCTTTTTCAAACAGTCTTCAGTCCAGATGTCATGACAGCCCCATGCAGCTGCATGTACTTAAGTGCTTGTACTTCAATTTATAAACAGGAAAAAGTCTCTTTGTAACTAGAATTGTGTGATGGCTAATCACTATCACATATAAAAGCTCAACAATACAGCTTGATTCCTGGGTTCAGGATGGGTTCTGTTGGGTTCTTTTGAAAACTTCAACTAAAGCTGTAATGATTTTTTTAAAATATTTTCATCAATGTCCTGGAAACATTGGGTGTGATGTGGGGAACTCTGTGGTTGGGACACTTATTTCATTACATTTTATTAACATACAGCAACATTAAAATTAATTGTACTTTAAAATATCTAAAAAAAATACGCATTGATCACCATCTCATATTCAATGTGTTATGTCTTTATATACAACACAGTATGGTGTTTCTGCTGTGCTACAGGGCCCACAGAAGAATGAAACAGTGGAACAGACAAATGAAAGTGAGCTGGATACAGTATTAAAAAGTAAAATAACAATGTGATGAAGTCCATGTGACCAGCAGTAAAGGTCATATCACTCAGTAATTTGGTGTTTAACCATCACATCTGAGTCACAGCGTGCAAAGAAAGCAGAGCTAGAAAGAATGCGAATTACATTAGCACACACCAGTGCCCATCAGCCCTCAGCTTCCAGGCTCGTGCAATAGTAGTCAAAAATAAGCAAGAAAATTGGATGTACTCTAACCAAATTCTTGGAGAACACAAAATGCACAAAAGACTTCTGTAGTTATACGTGACCGTTGGTTATTGTGATTTGATGGGGTTCTGGGGTGTTTTTGGGTAACCACTGAGGGGTTGTGAATTTGTGTGATGTTGAGAGGTGTGTGTTTGTTTTTTCGTGTTGTAATTGGGGATTTTGGGGTTGATTGTGTTTTGGGTGGGGTAGATGTTGGATGGGGTAGCAGTGTCCTGCCTCAATGACTACCGTCCTGTCCACTCACATCCATTGTCATGAAATGCTTCGAGAGGCTCGTCATGAGGCACATTAAGACTCTGCTGCCCTCGTCACTGGACCCCCTGCAATTTGTGTATCGTTCCAAGCACTCAACAGGCAATGCCATCGCCACCACCCTCCATCCGGCCCTCACCCGCTTGGACGAAAAGGACACATACATTCAAATGCTGTTCAAAGACTTCAGTGCAGCATTCAGTACAATCACTCCTCAGCAACTGATTGGAAAGCTGAGCCTGCTGGGCCCGAATATCTCCTTTTGCAACTGGATCCTGGACTTCCTGATTGGGAGACCTCAGTCAGTCCAGATTAGAAGCAGCATCTCCAACATCACCATACTGAGCACTGGGCCACCCCACGGTTGTGTGCTCAGTCCGCTGCTGTTCACTCTGCTGACTCATGACTGTACAACAATGAACAGCTCGAACCACATCATGAAGATCACTGACGACACGACCGTGATGGGTCTCATCAGCAAGAACAATGAGTCAGCATACAGAGAGGAGATTCAGTGGCTGGTGCAGAGCCAACAACTTGTCCCTGAACGAGGACAAAACAAAAGAGAGGGCTGTTGACTTCAGGAAAGCATGGAGTGACCACTCTCCGCTGAACATCGACAGCTCCTCTGTGGAGATTGTCAAGAGCACCAAATTACTTGGTGTTCACCTGGCAGAGAACCTCACTTGGTCCCTCAACACCAGCTCCATAGCCAAGAAAGCCCAGCAGTATGTCTTCTTTCTGCAAAGGTTGAGGAAAGCCCATCCCATCCTCACCGCATTCTACAGAGGCACTATCGAGAGCATCTTGAGCAGCTGGATCACTGCCTGTTCGGAAATTGCAGCATTTCGGATGGCAAGACCCTGCAGCGAATAATGAGGACAGCTGAGAAGATCATCAGGGTCACTCTTCCCTCCACCACAGGCATTTACACTACACACTGCATCCGCAAAGCCACCAGCATTATGGATGACCCCACGCACCCCTCACACAAACTTTTTGCAGAGGGTTTGGCTAAGTCCTGCTCTCTGGTGGGTCTGGGGTTCGAGTCCTGCTTAGGCTGCTTTGCGGTGGACTAGCATCCCATCTTGGGTGTGTCCCTTCCCCCTCCAGCCTTGCGCCCTGTGTTGCTGGGTTAGGCTCCGGTTTGCCACGACCCCGCTTGGGACAAGCGGTTTCAGATAATGTGTGCATGTATTGTTGATTAGATTGTAGTTGTTGTCGGGTGTTTTGTATGATGTGTAGGAGTGTTTGGGTGATGAGAGAGTAGTTGTATACAGGTGGACTAAAGGTTGATCATTTTGTGCCAAGATGGTTCAATGTTAATTAGATTATAATAGCTGATAGGTGTGGTACAAAATGTAAATGTGTCTGTTGGATTATTGATTGAGATAGTCTTTGTTGTTATTGATGGAAATGTTGACGGGTGATGACTGGATTGTGATAGTGGGTAGTACTGTATTTGATGTGTAAGGGGGTTTTGCTGGATGTTGGTTATTGTGGATAATGATGTGGGTGACTGTTGATTGGACTGCAAAAAGACGTTAGATGTATATGAGGTAAAAAAGTTTTTGTTGGATGTTTAGAGATTAAGCTGTTGGTGTGTTGTTTTGTTAAGTGTTGTATACGTTGTGTGGAAGGCTGGTTGGATGAAATACATAATATATGTTTCCTTTTTTTTTAATTTGTGGAGGATCATTTTATGGAAGTGATGAGGAGGATCTTTTGTGATGTCTTGGTATTGTAATGATTTTATTGAGAAATGCCAACTGTGAAATGTTTGTTATGTAGATGTGCTGTATATCTGGTGTGTTTTTAATACTTTTATCTAATACAATTTGAAAAAAAAAGATCAATACTGATGGTATTGCAGTTTAAGTTTTTGCATTTTCTCTCTATTTTTTAGCTGTAAAGGCATTTCCATCCATAATGGCTTATGAAAATCGGGGTCACAGTGGTCTAGAGACCATTTCATAAGAATAGTGTGAAAAAGGGTACACCCCAGTTAAAATGGCAGTGCTTCATGGGGCAAACTCTCTCTCACTCTCATTCTCTTACACACACACAATCATTTACTAAGACAAAAACACACTAAGGGCAATTTAGAGACACCATGCCACATGTCTTTGAATTGTGGGAGGAAACCAAAGTACCTGGAGGAAACCTATATGAACACCGGGAGAACATCAAAATTCCACCCAAAATGTGCCGGGATTGAGCCCACATCCAAACCCACAGCCCAGGACCTTTGGACCACTGTGCCAGTAATGACACTTGCTCCACTACAAGCCTCTGAAAACTGCCTTTTTCAAACTCTTGATTTTTATGGGTTTAGCAGAAAAATTCCATTGGGAATAACTCCATGACCCTACAGAGAAAAAAGGGTGGGTTTCCAAGACAAAAGATTCATTATCCACTATGGAAAGCAGCTGAAACACAAGTTCAGACTGAAAACATTATCCCTTCCATTTCTCCAGGTTCTGGAACACAAATGAAAGACTTGCACTTGAAGCACTAAAACATGCAAATATACCTAGAGTGTGTAAAACTAAATTAATAAATGTGTGTGGAACTGGGGTTGTTAACCATACAACGTTAACTCCAGTGAACAGAAGCAAACCCTTCATGTTTGCACATTTCTAGAAAGTTCTGAATTTTCCTCTATGACGCTACTGAAGTTGCCTTAGGCAGGCTGGTATAATGAGCCAATAAAACAAAAGTAGTTAAATAAGCAAAGTTCTAATAATTAATCGTTTAATCAATTAATGTAAAACAGCATGGACCAATAATAACAACCAGATTTATATCCCTCATCATTTCTTTTTGGTGGACTAATGAGCTGCGTTCCGTGGGTACTGCATTGATTGAAAAACATGATGATGCAGCTTCACTTTGCTCATTTGTGATTTGAGAAGTTATTCTGTTTATTTCTGTTCTTTGAGTTTATATTCTGGTATTGAACTCCTAATTGCACAGTAACGCTCCATCTACACTGGAATGCGTATAATGGTTTCCTACGACTGTTTTGTTACCAGATTGTAAGCTTACTGCTTTATTAACAAGTTTAAATATAATAGGGTTTCGTTGAGAGCAGGTTACTAATTAATAATAGATCAATCACAATGTGAATAGACTGGGGTCAAAGATGAAGAAAAATGGGTTACGTAGAAAGAATGACCTTAATACAATGTTTAACCTTCAGTCACTGCGTTTCTTGGCTTCATCATTGCAGCGATCCGCGTTATAAGCCGGATGCTCCCTTGGAGCGGGAGCAGCGACTGATTGTGAGCAGATGTTATGGAAAAAAGGATGGTGGAAATGTGAATATATGATGCGTGCAACCGTAGAGGGGACTGTGGTGCACTTGTTCATTGATGCAAGGCTGAGGTCACGGTGTAGGTCCATGATTCTAAGAAAGGGATTCTTCGGATCGAGATCACTCTTCCTTACGTTACGATGATGTTCCTTAATGACAGCGCCCGCTGGCGGGTCGGTGTTCCAGTAAATGCTCAATCATTATAGACGGCTTCTGTATGTTATGCCCCGCAGCCTAATAGGCTAATGTACTTCAGTTTACAGTTACTTTATTTGCATTGACAAGTCTGACGCTTTTCTCCAAAAGTGGCTCATATTATAGTTATTCACCCATGATTCATTCAGCTGGAGAATTTTATGGGAGCAGTTTGGATAAGTCCCTCGCTCGAGGACACCACAGATGGAGGTGGGGTTCAAACGTGCACCCTGAAGCCTTGGGTCCAAACGCAGCAGCGCTAGCGCTACACCACCACTCTCCTACCGCCTTTCTTACACACACACACAGTACATGATGATATAGTCACAGTAACTGGGCAACACCGAAACGCAATCGGTTAAACGAGCAACAAGTTTCAGCACTGTCGGAATAAATGCGCAATCATGAATGAGCAGAAAATGCGCAAGGAAAAATAACACGGCTTGGGCAGTGATCTCATAGTCGTACTAATAATGCAGGTGGCTTGAAGCCCGTGAGTGACTGCGGTCTCTTACCTGAGCCACCACATGTAGCCGTACTCGTACGGGAAGAAGCTGTTGGGGTCGTCGCAGCAGTACTTGACATCGTTGAAGCCGCAGCAGAAGACCGCTCGCGCGTCGCCCTCGGGCTTCGGGCACGTGAACCCTTCCACGAGCGCCTTCTCCGCGCTGTAGTAGCTCGTGCAGTCCGCGCTCATGCTGGCCGCCGCGGTCGCCGGGAGCGTCGAAGCGCTTCTTGAATGTCACATGTGCGGCCGCTATGTATGGCGAGATGCTTCGGGCTTAGTTTGAGAAAAGTTCCACTTGGTGGATTCAGATAACTTAAGTTATGAGTGTCAGCAGGTGTCGTTTTCAAGCTTTTAACGCAGCTTCATTGCATAGGAAGAGTAACAGTAACGGACGCGCCCATCGTTCCGGGGATGTTCAGTGGCTGTTTTTGTCCTTTCACCAACGTTAAACATGTTCGAGTCAGTCTCTCTCTCTCTCTCTCTCTCTCTCTCTCTCTCTCTCTCTCTCTCTCACTCTCTCCCCCTCTCTGTGTAAGTGAAAGGATCGGACCCATTCAGTCAGATTTTACCTTTGCCTCAAATCTAGCCACGGACTGCAGATAATTTAATTATTGGTCAACTGTTCTTTTTACAAGGGGGGTGCGGTGGCGCAGTGGGTTGGACCGGGTCCTGCTCTCCAGTGGGTCTGGGGTTCGAGTCCCGCTTGGGGTGCCTTGTGACGGACTGGTGTCCTGTCCTGGGTGTGTCTCCTCCTCCTCTGGCCTTACACCCTGTGTTGATGGGTAGGCTCCGGTTCCCCGCAACCCCGTATGGGACAAGCGGTTCAGAAAGTGTGTGTGTGTGTGTGTGTGTGTGTGTGTGTGTGTGTTCTTTTTACTCTTGTGCTGGAGTTGCTTGAAATGTACAGCAAATAAATCAGGTAAAAGTACTTCTGGGGTGTGAGGTCATCACTACTAAGGTTGATACTGTATTCTGTATGGATGTGTGTTCAATCACCACTCAGTCTGTGTGGAGGTTGCATGTTCTCCTCGTGTCTGTGTGGGTTTCCTCCTGCAGTCCAAAGACAGGTGGATAAGTGACTCCAAGTCACCCATAGTGAGCGAGAGTCTGTTTCACTGTTGTATGGATAAGTGACCCATTGTAAGTAGTATATACAGCAGTGTAAGTCATCTTAGATGGATAAAGTGTGGGCTGATAACACCATACAGTGTATATTTGAACACCATACAGTGTATATTTGAACTTGCCTTGGAGAAAAGCTAAATGAAGAAATGTGGGTCCCGTTCACAAATGTGTTTGGAAGAGCAGTTTCTATGCTGTGGATGGTCACTATTGCACTCACATTTATGCATTTTGCCAATGCTTTCCTGCAAGGCAACTTGCCATGTTTAGCTACGTACTTATTGATACAGCAGGGTGGTTTTACTGGAGTAACTGAAGATAAGTATCTTTCTTAAGGGAACAGTTGGAGGTTGGATTCAGACCTGCAGGTTTTGAATCCAAAGGCAGCAGCACTAACAACTACACTACCAGCAGACAAAGGTTTTAATCACACGGAGTTTAGCAGTATAAACCAATTACACAGGGAAATGATCCTATTCATTGTATGATTTGTAAATTTACACTGAAAGGTAACAAAGGTATTTTTGTTTGTTTCTGTTAATAAAAATAGTTTAAGTATAGGTCTTTAAAACTATGATATACAAATCTGTGACAAAACTGAAGGACCACCAAAATAAACCTGGAAGCAGTCAGTACAGAAAGCATCCCTTGTTTTTCATTTGCATTTTATTGCTGACAAGTTCATCCAGGCTGACATACACAGTGCTTGCATGGAAAGAAGAGATGAAAGTAACTCTAATGCAAAAATATAAAAAAGTTTCCTGAGATTGAATCTCACAGATGTAGGTGTTAAAATATGTTAATTTCTAAAGCTTATCTAATGCAATGAAAAATGTGAATTCTGGGGTCAAAAGTGCAATGACAAGTGGTTTTCTTTTAGAGTAGAAAAGAGCAAAACACCGTGTCCAGCATCTAGAGATATGGCTCATCTTTATGCCATTTTGCTCGCCTAATGGATTTAATGAACCGTGTTAATTAAGCCAAGATTACAGATTCCATTAACTGTTCTATAACAAATTGTGCCTATTTTCTTTCACCAAAACCTGAGGTGGCAACACTTGTGGTGCTATGATCTTCTGATCGTTTTGCAGAATGGCTTGTAAATATGATCTGCACTGCTGTGGCATGTCAGTTTATTATAACTAAATTTTTTAACAAGCACTGAGTAACCCTGACTCTAAATGTACAATTTTAACATATATTTTAAATTAAATTTAAACTTTAGTAAAAGAGGGAGATTTAGAAAGAGATCAATAACAAAATTGAATATATAATAAAATATATTTGAAGAACTTGTTTAAAAAAAACCATATAAATTAGCAGTTGTAATTGTGAAAACAAAATGTTGCTTTTTCAATTCATGTAATCCTTACTAGCTAACCCAGACAGTGAATACAAAAGACCCATCCGTTTTCCATGTGTATTACAGAGACTTATACAAATAGCTAATATGTGACGAAAAACTAAAACTTCAGATTGAATAGGGCTAAGGCCAGAAACAGACTGGGGAAGAGGAGGTGCAAGGAAAGAGACTTAATCCAGTGGGCCTGTGAAAAATTTCATGGAAAAGGAGAAAATGAGATGCTTCACTGCAGGAGTCTGAGGCTTGAAGAGGCATAAGATGCTAACAACATTGTTGCTAAGTCAAAGTTATGTGCAGCAATAGTAGAGGTAACTGTGAAAGAGTGAAGAAGGTGAAGAAGGTGAAAAACGTGGTTTACATGGAAGCACCATCAGCCTGTAAATTGTACAGTGTTGATTTGGCTATAGTCACAAAAGCAATGAATGCGGAAATCAACTGATATTCAAAAAGCCTGAAACTTGTTTTGTATGAATGCATACATTTTCTATAACACAATACCTGATTCCTCTTTATGCTTTACTCCGGAGAGGTTCGCAAGGCAACAGTAGCTGATGGCACTGAGTTGGATTTTGAAGAACAGTGGGCACGAGGAATAGATGTATAAATGGTGCCTACATAGAAGGTAAACATAGAGAGGGATATAGCAAAACTGAGAAAGGCAGAGAATAGATCTGATGAGGGAGGGAAAGAAAACTACAGCAGCAAAGGGGATATAAAATTCTGTGGTGTGCCAGAAAAAGTGATATAAAGACAGGGAAGGAAGTGCTCTAAAGGAAAGATTAAGCATAAATTAAGGGAAAAGAAAGAGTGGAAATGATAGATCATTTAAACTTTCTGAGGCCAGAATAGAAGTTTGGAAATTATTGTTGTAATACATGGTATGGTATGAATTGTACAGTATGATACAGATATCACTTATGTAAGAATGTTAGCAAATTGACTAATTTGTTTTTTTTTTCATTTTCTCATCAAACTGTTCTACTGTCATATTTGTGTAAACAGTCTGTGCGTTCCTGTTCAGCGGCATGTGTCACCTTTTTGAGAAGAATGCATCTTGCCAGATCAATGCAAATGAGTCCGATATGGCTTTTCAGGGTGATGGATTTTTTTGCCAGATCCGAATTTTTTTTTTCCTGTGGAAAGTAAGACCAGGTTCTGTCCACATTAATACCCAATGCTAGACACACACTGGGGAGATAAATTTGATCCTTGTTAGGGCTGTGTCAAATAATACAGCTTACCGCCCATACACAGCCTTCTGGTCTAGAAGATAGTTCAGCACCATGGAGAGTGGTCAGTCACCCTTCCCTGGCAATGTTAAAATTCTACTCAATTGTACCATGTCTCCTGCTAAATCTAGACACGGCTGGATAACTGAAGTCACGTGGACTTTTACAGTCTTGAGAGTGGGTAGAGTGGGAGAGTGTGAAGTCTCCCTTCTGAATAATGGTAACTAGTGAAATTAATGACAATTGAAAGTTTCTGCAGTGTTTTATGTTAGTTATCTGAAAACAGTCTCTTTAAAGAGTATTGAATATCACTCATTACCTTAATAGAGTATGATGTGCTGTTTCTATATGTTATGTTCAGTCAAATCAGCACGGTATGTATAAACAGTATGTTGCCACTTGTGTCATAAATCTATTATCATTCATTATCTTTTGAGAAAGTCTAATGTTATTATACTGTCACCAGAAACTATAAAAATATAACATAACTGTCATTTTTCTGTTTAAATGAAACAAGTTCTCATGTCTATTGACACAGGTCTATTCTGATGTCAGATGAACAAAACATATGTGTATCTCTATACAGACACACGCAGTGCAGTGAAGAAGTATTTAAATTTACATTTAAAACACTGACTGAAACCACTGGTCCCAAGTGGGGTCGCAGCGAACCGAACCCTAAGCCGGCAACACAGGGCACAAGGTTGGAGGGGGGAGGGGACACCCAGGACAGGACGCCAGTCCATCAGAAGGCACCCCAAGCGGGACTCGAACCTCAGGCCCGACCCCAGCCCAGGCCAGCCCAGCCCACTGTGCCACCATGTCCCCGCACCCCTGTACCCCCCACCATTTATATTTACATTTATTTATTTAAGTGTAAATGTAAATTTTAAAAAGCATTTGAGAGAAAAAAAAATTTTCCGTGATTTGGAAGATAATGAAATATGTAATCAGTTGCAGTTGTGCCACCTTTAGCTCCACTGACTGCAATTAAACAATTCCTATTTCTATTGAGCAGGGTCTCAAATTGCTCAGGAGGAATTTTAGCCCAGTTCTCCACACAGAACTGCTTTAGACCAGCATTTACAGGTTTTTGAACAAAAACAGCTTGTTCAGGTCTTGGCACATCTCAGTTAAATTCAGTTCAGGACTTTTGCTAGAACATAATTAGTTTTTTCCAGCTATTTCTCTAATGTTGAATTGCTTGGGATCAATGTCTTGTTGCATGACCCAGCTGCTCTTCAGCTTCAGTTCACAGACATATGGTCCACAATCTCTTTTAGAATTTTCTAATACAAAGCAGAGCTCATGCCACCGTCAATGATATCAGTACAGCCAGGTCCAGGCTGCCCTTTTATGTGCCCGGACCCTGATCAGGTGTTGCTTGTTACCAAGTTGGTGGTAACAGGTTGCCCCTGTGACAGTGGGCAACTATTTTACCACTTCTATGAGCACACATTTCATTATCTTCAACACCAATGAAATGATATGAAAAACAATACTAGTGTATTTTTTTAATTTTTTTAGGCTCCATTCATATTCTGCTGCAAGTGACAAAAAGATGTGATCAAAGTTAATATAATATGCAAAATAGAGAAAGCCAGAAAGACTGCAAATATTTTGTGTATGGAGCACTGTATCTTGACATATACAGAATTAAAATTAACTTTATGTTTAGATGTTTAAATTTATGTTAAGATGTTGGGTGATGCAGTAGGTAGCACCTTGGATGTTAGGTTCAACTCCAGCTCAATCTGCGTTGAATTTGCATATTCTCCCATAGTACAAAGACATGCATTTCACATTAACCGGTGACTCTAAATTGACTCAAACGTGTGGATGTGTGCAAGTATGGTTACCCTGTGATGGACTGGTGTACTCTTAAATAGCCCTTTGCACTTGGGATGGGTTCTGAACAGCTGTGACACTGACTTGGGCAAGCAGTTGACAACAGGAATTCAAGAGCTAAGTGCCACTGTTTTCTCTTCAGTGTTTAGAGCCACACCTGTTAAAGAAGCATCTGTAGCACTTTGTTCTTTCCTACTCCAGAATAGACAGCTTGATGAAACACTGTTTTGGTCACAGGGTAAGGACTGACATTTTATCATAATTATGTTTCCTACTTCTACACAGAAACATAAATGTCAGTACTTCTATTACTGTCTCCATTTATATTGCTTCCAACCCCGGAAATTCTCAGAAATGGTCAGAGATGTCCTTTTACCAGGGGAATGTAGGCAAATACTGTACTTGTCTAATTTTATATATACTTTGTATGAGGACTGGTCATTTTCCTTCAGCTACAGCATCTTGCTTTTGAAAATGGATGTTTATCCAGTGAGGGCTATCTGTAAATTGGCTTGGAATGTATTCAGGACTCTTTCTAATTCAACTGCAAATGTAGAGCATTAGGTTTATTTTTTTAATAAATTATCATAAACAAACTGCCTTCTATTGATTACAAATCAACAAATGACAATTTGTGTCAGGTTTCAAATTATACAAAGTATGTTTAGGTAATACAGTGAATTAGTAGGTTAAAGTTCAGTAATATTTACTCCATACACTGCTGTGATTTTCTCTATTAATGAAAATTTTTGACACAGAACGTTTTCAGGTCTTCAGTCAACATCTAATATAAGTTAAAGGGCACCTCAGTGAACAAATAATGCATTTTTTGTTATTTTATTTATTTACTGAACAAAGCTATCCAGCATGAACCGGTACTGTGATTACAGCCAGCCCTGCTCACTATAACCCTCACTTATACTGACCTTTAACATTAGAGTGAAGTCACCAGCACAAAGCTTGAACAAGCACGTTATACCAGAATTTACATTTACATTTTTTCTTTTATTCATTTAGGAGATGCTTTTTTGGAAAGCGATGTACATCTCATAGAAAATACAATGTGTGCATTACATTAGCAGAACGAAAAACTTAGAGGCGGATGTGTGATTCTAAAGTACAGTTAATTTGTTTCCACGGGGGGTGCAGTGGCACAGTGGGTTGTCCTGCTGTCCGGTGGGTCTGGGGTTCGAGTCCCGCTTGGGGTGCCTTGTGCCGTCCTGGGTGTGTCCCCTCCATCCTTACGCCCTGTGTTGCCGGGTTAGGCTCCGGTTCCCCGCGACCCCGTATGGGACAAGCGGTTCTGAGAATGAGATGAGTTTGTTTCCATCATATGAACCAATGTACATCAAACGAGTAGCTGCATAAAACTTTATCCAAATATTGATGATTCCTAATCAAAGTCACTATAATTTTTTTAATGTATAATTATTTATGTTATATTACACAAGTAGCTGCGTGAAGGTTTATCTGTTGTTTAACAGGTATGATCTCAAAGTTAAAGTGCATGAACATTTACACATTACATAAACTTAGATCATGGGTGAAGTCCAGAAGAAGTGAATCAAAGGAAATTCTTGAAGTCATCATAAAAAAGCATTAATATTTACCAGAATATTGCCACGCCCGCGCCATCATCTCAACAAGGAGCACCTGACACCCAGCCCGGGGAGAGGCATTAAAGGGCGCAGACGAACAACGCCCAACCTATTTCAGCAAACCTCGCTGTAGCTTGCGCTAAACTACTTACCTTTGCCCTGATCCCCCTTCCTTGTTCCTGTCCCTTCGTTGTACCCTTGAACCCCGTTGCCTTGCTTCCTGTGTTTGACCACCGCTTGTCCTTCGACCTCGATCTCGGATTGTCCTGGAAACCTCGTTTGCAGCTCGACTGACCTGGCCCGTACAACGACTACGACTTCTGGATTTCCCCTCTAATAAAAGTCTGGAGCTCTGCATATTGTGTCCGCCATCTTCCTTCAGACAACTGCCATGGCAAATATTAATTTTTACAAAGCTAGAAATGAATATACTGACACCAACATAATTGCAATAGCATGAATGGTCTTTTTGCAGGCCTTGAAAGTATGTGTTTTAATGGGGGTTTTGGTCATATACTTCAACAAACATAAACAACATGAACAAATACGTTAAAACTGTGTCAATGGTGGTGCTGGATGGTGTATTTAATGTGTCTTTCCTTTTCCTACAAAGTGGAAAAAACATTCATAAAACTGAAATTTTAAGTGTAGGGAGATTAATATTATTGCTACAGACAATGAACTCTTGCTTTTTGATATTTATTTCTGCTACTGCATAATGTTTTGCAGAACTGTTTATTAAAGCATATTCTGGAAAATTGAAGGAAACACAAGTCTTAAACAGAAAAACAATTTGGTTCTTGCAACTGGAAAATACAAAGCTGGCAATTTTCAATTTTGTAAAGATGACAGCTTTAAGCATTGCTTGCAGCTTTGCCTACAGCTTCTCTGGTTTCATACCTCTTTACACAGTACCGAAATAAAACATTTCTCACTCCATTTTTGCAATGTCAATATCCTTTATTAAAATGTACTACGTATGTGTAAGCTTTCTACTGTATAAAAGTACACCTTCTCCTTTAATAAGGCAGCCTAAATTTGATTTCTCTGAATGTTACTCTGATTTAATTTTGGAAAAGCTGTACTGTTTGTTTCAATAAAGAGAGCACCAATCCGGATAAAACTTTCCCTACCGGTACAGAAAAGCATGTGCCAATATTTTCGAGTGAAGGTGATGGATTACCTCCCCTTCATGGCTCTGTCTTGTCCCCATTCAATTTGTCAGGGATTGAAATGAGGATCCCAGCCATCCTTTCTCTGTGAAGCCGTTGTTCTGCCAGTCATTCACTCCCTCACTCACTCACTTACTTGTTCTTCCATCCACATTGCTCCTTCTCTCATTAGGGACAAATCATCAAGTTCATTGCCATGTTGCAATCAGTCCCGGCACAGTGAGAACCAGGTGGAACACAAGCACTCACCCTGTGAGTTTCTCACACTGCACACTGCCCAATGGGTGTATTGTGGGATCTGTCGGTTTTTCTGCCAGGGAACAAAAATGTATGTTATTTTTTTAAGATACCCATGCCCATAACTTGACTTGTCCAATCTTTTGTCATGTTCTGTGATTTCCAGCTTACAGATCTCTGTGAAATCATAACAGTAAGGTGATGGACTGTTCAAAAATTGCCTAAAATAGACAAAACAGTGGAAAGTAGCATGAGTGATTTTTTTTTTTTTTGCTAAGGTTGCTCATTATGTGACTTTGTATTGAACTTTAGTGTTTCTTCCTCTGTGGAACACGGATATTTTTTAGCAGTGAGAAGAAAAACATGTGTCCTTAACATTGTGCTTTCCTAAAAACAATTAGCTGATACTGAGCTCATACTTTTATAAAAGAGAAACAAACTTTGATTAAAAAAAACTAAATTTGAAAGTACTTATCCTTACAATGTAAGGCTTTTCATGAGCACATATTAATATTGTATATGGATTTTTAATTAAGGGCTGAAGTTAAGTTTCTGTATCTTAATATTATAATGAGGTTAAGACCCTGTTAAAGCTTATGTTCTAAAATACACACACACACACACACACACACACACACACATTTTCTGAACTGCTTGTCACATACAGGGTCACGGGGAACCGGAGCCTACCCGGTAACACAGGGCGTGAGGCCGGAGGGGGAGGGGACACACCCAGGACGGGACGCCAGTCCATCGCAAGGCACCCCAAGCGGGACTCAAACCCCAGACCCACCGGAAGGCAGGACTGTGGTCCAACCCACTGCACCACAGCACCCCCCTTGTTCTAAAATATTGATGCAGAAACTACATAGAAAATGTTATGGCGCAATGAGTCTGCTTTACCAACAATGACCACTGGGGGAGTTTTGAGTTCCTGCCAAACATGTGATCCCTTTGCTTAGTCATTCTATAAATTAAAGGATTGATGGATCGATCTCACACACACACACACACACACACACACACACACACACATTTTCTGAACTGCTTGTCCCATGCGGGGTCGTGGGGAACCAGAGCCTACCCGGCAACACAGGGCGTAAGGCCGGAGGGGGAGAGGACACACCCAGGATGGGACGCCAGTCCATCGCAAGGCACCCCAAGTGGGACTCGAACCCCAGACCCACCGGAGAGCACCACCGTGCCCCCATTGATGGATCAGTCACTTCAAAATATTCTTTCACGAGTATATGTTCATAGTAGTTCTCTGTATGGCCTTCAACATCGTATGAAATGTGATGGAGATATTACACTAATGGTATGTAGTAGAGCCTGTTTTCACATCAAGGTCAGACAGGAGTCCTTGAATTTAACTTTGCGATGACTAAAATATAAACTGAAACGCATTCATTACTGACACAAAATGATATACATTATTAATGCTCTAAAATGTACATTAAAGTACACATTAATATTATTAATGGGCACGGCATTGTGAAACTTGTCTCATGCCAGATTAAACCTTCTGGATGATTCTGGAAAGAATCCTAAAATATGGGATTTAAGTGAAAGCAGGGTTTGAAAATTTGTGTGATGTTAGCTTTTACTGATTCATGCATTATTGAAACTGTGAATGAAAAAACACATTATTAAAGGCAAGAGATCACACAATCTGCCAAAATATGATGAGTAATAAGTTTTCTAGTAGGAAAAGCACATAGATCACATATTGTTATTTGCTCAGATTAAAACAGATTACAAAACTCCAGAGAACTATTATTAGAGGAAACACACTGGAATATCAGCAATCAAGATATCAGCACTGGTCTCAGAACAGGCACACTGTGAAAATTGGACAATGTGGTGGGGAATCAGAGACATGCAGTGAACAATAACTAAATGGTGATTAAAATACATTTTTTATTCTTTTACCATATCACCAGGCTGATTTTCTTTTGAGCAATCAGAAAGTCAAGCTTTCACCAGATGCATGCTCACATTTGGTACTTTTCACGCCCACGTCCTCGTACCAAACGCCCCCACCTGCCCCAATCAAAGCTGCGGGGTATAAAGAAGCCCGTCCTTGCATGCTGGATTGACTCAGCGCCTCAGTGGTTCACATGAGACGAGTTCCCTTCCCTCACAGCATAGCCATGAGGGTGGTGGCTACCGAGCTGAAACTCCGAATGAACCTACGGTAAAAATTGGCAAAGCCTAAAAAACGCTGCAGGGTCTTCACTAAGGTAGGCCAAGACCACTCCAAAACAGCTTGGACCTTCTTGGGGTCCATGGCAACAACCTCCGCATTCAAGATAAGCCCAAGGAAGGAGACCTGTTGTTGGAGTAGATCAGGATGTTATCCAAAGAAACGAGCACACACAATTGTTTGCCAGATCCCCCAACTTGAGGTTAACAAAGGCCTAGAATACTGAGGGTACGTTAAAAGAGCGCAAGGCATAACAGTGTACTCAAAGTGGTCTCGGGAGGTGCTAAACGCGGTCTTCCACTCATCTCTCTCCCTGATCCGGATAAGATTATATGTGCTCTGCAGGTCGAGCTTGGTGAACCTGCTCCAATGCAGCAGTGATTAGAGGCAGAAGATGAGGGTACTTCATGGTAATCACATTGAGCACCCAATAATCAATACACCAGCGTAGCCCTCCGTCCTTTTTCTCAATAAAGAAAAACCCTATGTAGGCCACTGAGGTTGAGGGCCGAATGAGCCCGGAGGCAAACACATCGGGTTGATGACTTCCGGGCACTTAAAGAAAGATTCATGATGGCACCGATCCTCAAACACCCGGACCCCACGCTGTCTTTTTTAGTGGCGGTGGATGCTGTCGACATCAGTTCCGTACTCTCCCAATGGCAGGGCATACCTCCAAAGCTCCATCCTTGAGCTTATTTTTTGCACAAATTGTTTCCTGCCGAGCGCAATTACGACATAGGAAACCATGAATTGGTGGCTATAAAACTGGCCTTGGAGGCACTAGTTGGAGGCGGCCCCACATTCAGTCTTAGTTCTCACAGACCACTGGAACTTGGAGTACTTGCAGACTGCTCGACGCCTGAAACCATGCCAAGCCCAATAGACGTTATTCTTCACTCGCTTCCAGTTTAGCGTGTCATACAGGCCACGCACGAAGAACACCAAGGCCGACGCCTTGTCCCACAACCATGTCAAGGACATGATTCTAGCCTCAATAGAGCCCATCTTACCCAAGACGTGTGTTGTTGCTCCCGTTCAGTGGCAGTTCTTGCAGGACTTCCAGTCAGCCCAGGAGGTAGAACCCAGCCCAGTAGATAAACCAGTTGGAAAGGAGTACATCCCAGTAGAAAGAGTGTGTTCCACTGATGTATGGATGAGTGACCCATTATAAGTAATGTATCTAGTAGTGTAAGTGACCTTGGTGAATACGGTTTCTACCCTGGGTAGAATATGCACACAACTCACTGTTTCACATGTCCACTGGACTCTCCCACTTTCAGTGTGTTCTGGGTTTATCAACCTCCCTTGTTCCCATGGCACCCGGGGCCTAACAACGTGCCTGCTGTTGATGCCTGGTTCCAGGGCAGTGAACAGGCCTGGCATCCGTTTAAAGACCATTTCCGCCAAAGTGTCCTCAGTTTTAAACAGCAGGCGGGCCGTCACCGCCACACCCTCTCCTTACGGCTGGACAAAGGGTATGGTTGTCCATCAGGAGCTTTAAGTTTCGGCTCCCATCGAAGAAGCTTAGCCCATGCTACACAGGCCTCTTCAAAATCCTTCGCCGGATCAACTCGGTGACCTAACGGTTGCAGCTGCCTCTACAGCTGCCCATGTTTGCCACATTTCATGTGTATCTCCTCAGGCCATACCGGAGTTCCCTGTTCCAGGCCCCTCGGGCAGCCATGGCACCCCTAGCGGTGCAGGTGGTTTGGGCCCTGGCGTACGCTGTCCAGGCACTTCTTGATTCCCGGCATCGACACAGGGGATTGCAATACCTGGTGGACTGAGAGGGGTATGACTCGGAGGAACGATGTTGGATCCCTGCGCAAGATGTTCTTGACCCTGTCCTAATCACTGATTTTCACAGGGACTGTCCAGACTGGCTCGCACCCAGGCCCAGAGGCTGTAGGGCAGCAAGAGCCTCCCATGAGGGGCTACTGTCGCGCCCATGTTCCTGTGCCAATTGCCCACACCTGCCCCTGATCAGAGCTGCAGGGTATAAAGAAGTCATTCCTGCACATCAGGTTGTGGAAACTCATTGAGAAACATCGCTTTTCCTGTGCTTTGAATAGAATCTGCACCTACCTCCTCATCCTTCCCAGACCCTCTTCATCCTTTATCCTTTGTTCCCTGTTCACCACATCCACAACTCCAGAACTCAGCTTTGTTCAATTGACCTTGTCTCCAGTCTTGTCCCTCGAACAATATTTGCTCCTTGATTGACCCTCGCCCGTCCCCGACAGCGACTCTTGCTTGCTCCTTGTTATTTTTTTTTTTCAATAATCAGAACCTGCAATTGGGTCCACACTGATTCCTCAGTCTCACGCCCTCATCATTGACAGTGCCCCTGACATTGTATAGCTGATCACTGGGTGTGTCTCTAAGTTTGCTTTTTTGATGCTGTTCATTACCTTCAGTGAAAAAAAAATCTACTTGTTTCTCATGTCTGGGTTTTGTTAAGATGCTGCAATATTTTGCAACCACACTTCCCTCTTTTTGTAATCTTTTAACTCTTGTTAAAGATTAGCAGAAATAACAATAAGCAGCTGCAAGTGCTATCATTTTTATAATGACAGAGGAAAGGATTTCTGGCATGTCCAGTTTTGGATAGAATAGTAATCCACTATTTTTTAAAGACTGGATGATGGAGCAATTAAACCTCTTCTTTGCATGCAACATACAGACGTCACAGTGGTGACGAATAAAAGCGGACATCGGCTACATTGCGTAAATGCAGTATGTGGGGCATGTTTTTTGCACAGTGTAGAAGTGGAACAGACATTACATTAAGCCCTTTGCAATGCATTAAGTCTTTAATATTAAATAGATGCCATCTAAATATAGATTTACATGAGATGAAGATGAAGATTAAAGTACCTAAAACACAACTAGAATATCTACACTCCTTTCAACTGCAGTTTTTAACTCTTGAATTCTCTTAAGGATGAAGAGTTGGAGATGGATTATGGCCCTGTCACAAGCTTATTCAGAACTGCATGTAGTTATTAACTCTGAATTTAGCAGCATGGTGGAAACTGTTACCTCTCATATCAAATGACTAGACTGCAAAACTCTGAACATGAACCACAAAGAAAGGAAAGAATGATGGAATTGTTTACCTTTATGAATCCACCAGAATCTGTACTCCTACTTATTCTCTGTATAATTTAGAGGTCACTGAGAAGCACTTAAACCCACATCATATCCTTATAAAATGCATCTAATGTCGTACTGTTGGGTAAGGTGCACACCTGAAATTGGTACAGTTAAAAACTATGCAAGCTTATGAAATGTGTACCATTGTAAGCAGACTAACACTATGCATCACTTTAGAGAAAACCAAAGAAGTATTTTCAGAAAATGTGTGTGTGTGTATTTTGTTAGTATCATTATGGAGGGAATTGTGTTATTGACTCCCTTATAGCTCTGTATATTTAAGATTTTGGCTGTACATTCTGTCAAGTTTTGCCGCTAGAATATGCAGATTATAAGATACAGGCTACTGGATTTTTTGGTATATTGTGTTTAATGTTTGTATGTCTTGTGGTTTTTTGCATTGTGTCAATTGAAAGTCAGCATGCCATTTGAGTGAGAGGATCGAGTTTACTTTTGTTTGTTATAGGATTTTTTGTGTAAGCCTTGTTGTTTTTGAGTGTTAATTTATCCTTTATTTGTATTGACTGGGATGAATAGGAAATGTCTGAATTTTGGCCATCTGCAGTTTTTGATGTTGTTTTAAACACTTGGTGTCAAAAAAATTTGAAAAAAATATGTCTGGCAGCTAGGTTGAGTCGGGATCTTGCAATAATGATCTTGGACAGAGTATCACCAAGTATGTGACAGTATTGTTGTGTAATCAATGAATTTCTTTACTGCGTAACTTTCCATAGAGAGGTTAATTTACTGACTTTTATCATTTGTGTGTTATTAGTACGAGTTCATAAAATGCACAGTCACAGTATTTAGTGACACCCATGTCCCCATCTGATTACAATGTAGTTGTATTCAACAGGCAATACAGCTGAAAACACTGTAAGCTTACCCAGAAAAACAGTAATAATTTTTTTGATAATCTGTGCATTTTAAGACCCAAATCTAAATTTCAAAATTTTCTGTTCCTATCAAAATTTTATTAAAAAGTGTCACTTTAAATGTTGTTTTGTAAAGATGAAATAAAAATGTATTTGCATTCCTCTTTTACCATATTGTCTCAGAACAATACAGCATCAAGAGCTGTAAAGATATTTAGGCCATATGAAATGAACCAGCTGCCTATTGCTTTAATATATTTTTAGAGTGCATAGGAGATTGGAATTATGTTCTTGTCACTTATACCTGAAGTCCATTATGCCCAAAGTAGACTTAAATATTATTTTGATTTATCCGTTGAAAGATAAGATCTTTTTCCAGTAAAGATCTAATAAAAGTATGATAAATACCAAATTATATAATCACAAATGATGTCTTTAATCAAGTAGACACTGAAACATCGTTGATTCCAAGTCTGCATAAAACTGCAGATGCAATCTATACAGTAAAAATACTTGGTCCATCTTTGCCAAAACAGCAATTTTTTAAAGATTTGTTCTTGTTGTACTGACACAACTATTACATTCTTGGTGCTAAAGCACAGAAACATTTGAAGAACTTTTCCTGCTGTCAGGTTTAATAAGGGAACAGAAAGACACAATAGTGTATCTGCAGTAATACAGTAACAAGAAGGAGGACTGGAAATGTCTTTTTTCACTGGATCTCTTGCTCATGGCTAAGTCAGTGTTTGGGTGCATGATAAGAGCCAGAACTACAGCTGGAAAGCAACCCTTGAGGTTTCATCTTCCAACCACCCCCAGTTTCAGTCTTTATTCTTCCCATCTCCATGAGATTTCCTACATTATTCTCCATACCTCCAATTTTAGAGCTCACCTCCTAAATGTTACCCACCTTATTGTGCTGTGTATCTGTCAGGCTAAGACTGTCCTCAGTCTTAGCCCTGTGTAGAACAAAACCCATCCCCAGATGTGATCTCATGAATGAGCCTTGTCACCAGAACTACGCTGCTGTTCTTCACTACAAACCTGTAACTGATTGCAGCTGACACTGCCTGAATCTAGACTTGTATTAATTTAATATTATGCACTGTTGTTTACCCCTTTCACATTGCTCTATTTCTGTTTTTCCTTTGAACCAACTGTCTGACCAATTGTTCACAGTTCTTTAATCTGTCTTCAGATCCTTTTAATTGAGTGCCTTCAGATAGGATTGCCAGTATTAACCCCAAGGACAATGTCGCCAGCTGTCACAGGTCTCCCATTGGTGAGTCTGTTGAGCTGGGGGTGGCCAGTGGTGGGTGGGGCAAGGGAATATGCCTGGAAAGTGTGATGATCTCCTAAGTCTCGAGCAGGCAGGGAGCAACTCAATTCAAAAGCCCAAAGTGCTCTACACAGAGTGGATCTCTAAAATTCAGATCTTTGCTTCACCTTCTTTTCAACCATATTTTTGGTGTTTTCCACATTCCGTTTTTCTGGATTGCACTCTCTATATATATATGGGGTATTGGTTTTGCTGAAGCTTGGGTATCACGATGGCTGTGGCACTGGATGCCGTGTGGGTTCGAGTGAAGAATGTGTGCAAACAGAATGGTCTCCTGATTCTCTCTGTGCTGGCTGTTGTTATTGGATGCCTGCTTGGCTTTTTCCTTCGCTCACGACGCCTTTCAGAGCAGGTTAGTCCATCTGTCATTATAAAAAACCCTCTTTACTCCCTTCCTTCAAACCCACACTCTGCTGATTTAACTCACTGAGGTCTCTGTTAGGACCTTCTGACCTGCAGCACTGATTGTGCTTATGGGATTGCCAACATTCTCATTTTCTGACGGCACGGTAGCCACTTTCGCCAAGTAATAGCTGAAGGGAATTTGTGTCAAGCTTATCCAGGAAAACATTAAGGTTTGAGAACCAGAAAATAACAAAACATGTCTTTGCCTCTATTTTGGGACAAGTCATAAAAGCAAGTATTTTCTGAATATACAGACAAATCTGCAGTGTCAACTGCATGAACTATTGAGATTTTTTATTTTCTTATATTTTAAGTCCTCTGAACCCCAACCAATGTTAGAAATAGGCATTTTTATGTTAAAAAATGTTGTTGTGACTGCTGAAATTCAGAGCATTTTGACATGTTCCTAAATATGTCAAAATGCAGCTGTCCTATTTTGGCTGCTGGGGATTAAAATGAAATCATGCAAATGCTCTTTATAAATGTAAATTAATCCAGAGTTGTGGTTCTGCATTTAAATATAAAATGTATTATTTGAGAATGAACATTAAAAATCAAAGCCATTAACAGCCAAACACTAAAGACTAACTTCTGTAGGTTACCATAAGGTTATTAGTAGACTCAAATTAATGCCACTAAAACTAAATACTGTGTCACATATACCAAAAGATACTGGCAGTGGGCATCACTGTACACCGAAAAAAGAGTGAAAAATGATATTTGATCTGGTCCTTTCTATTTGTAAGATGACTCTGAGCTGACACTACTGTTCAGTGTATGCAGAATAACACAAGAGTTCAGTCTCCCCAAGGACAATGTACAATCCTACAGTGCAAGTTTTCGTTCCTTGTAAAATATTTTGTACCTGCAGTGCCAGGCGATGTTATTTTCTGTATGACTAAAAACTTACATAGAAAACTGGCTCAACAAGAATGTTGGCTGTTTTCATTTTTTATGACAAATCTGGCATATCACTTCACTTTTCCCTACGGAGCAGCAGATAGTGTAGCACTCAGAGTCATTGTGTTCAACCCAAAAGATGTGCATTGCAATTCCCATTTCGACTGTAGTATCCCGCAAGAGTGGGGCATACCCTTCTTGAAAGCATTGATCTGTATACATACGTGAATTACAAGAATGTTAATATGCACAGCTATCAGTGTAAGTCACCTTGGACAGAGGTGTCAGCTAAATCCTTAGAAAAAAGAGGTTGTGGACGCATGAGATCCAGCACACGAGTCATTAACAGCAAAGAAGACTGGAGGAGGAAACTCAAGTGAAGCATATGGGGTAGATTTTTAAGTTTTGGATCTAATTTAGGATGTATTTAATACTCAGCTGCTAAGACATTGAAGTCATCTGACGCTGTTGAGTCCATTGTCATGTAATCTTCATTATATTGATCCATATTCAGTGACCCAAAGAAGTTTTCATAGGAAGGTTACCAGAATTCATCTATTCTGCATTTTATGCACCTACTCAATTAATGAACAGCGGTGCTTCAAGTGGAAAGAAATGAACTAGGTTTACTTAAGAATCACGTGTCTGCAACTATATCTCTTTCTCCTAATGTAATGCACAAATTGTATTTTCTCTGAGATGCATGTCACTTTGGAGAAAAGCATCTGCTAAATGAGTAAATGTAAATGTAAATATAAGGTGTCAAAAATACAAAGATAGCTGGTAGTGTAGTGGCTCAAGCTGCTGTCTATGGCCTCCAAGGTTACAGGTTTGAATCCCACCTACTATTTTAATACCCTTGATTAAAGTACTTACCTTAAACTTCTCAAATAAAATTAGCGAGCTGTGTAAATGGGTACATAATTGTAAGTTGCTTTGAAGGAAAATGTTAGCTAAATATATACAGTAAATGCTATTACTGTACATATACTTTTTATGGGCATAGCAAAACCTATGTTATGTTTGTGATTTATGATAAACTATGTGACATGAGGATACAATTGGATAGTGGGTGAAGTTAGCGCTTTTAGTTAGATCCTGAGCTGTTTAGTGGGTGTGGGGTTCAAGTCTAGCTCAGATTGTGTGGAGTTTGCATGTTTTTCCACATCTTTGCAACCCCCTAGACACACATGGAAGAAGGCATGAACAAATCACTTGCATTCCTCCCTTGCTCTGGAAACCACACAAATGTCACTATGAATCGGCCTGGACTTCATAGCACAGCTGTCCATTTAAAATATATCCTGATTTCAAGAAATATTTAATGACACAATTTTGTCTGTAATGGACCACAGTGCCTGGCACTCACATCCATATTCGGTATTTACTGTTTACCTGAAAACCTTGTTTTTTGCCTTGTGAGAGAGAGAACATTGGGCTAACATTCAAATTCCCACAAGGCTCCACATTTGAATGCCCAACTCTGCTGATATTGTGGCACCTAATGCCCACTCCATTTCACAAGTCTTTGAAATTCTGTATGCAAACAAAATAAGATTAAAAACTGAATCTAAGCAATGTAAGTCACCATGTCAATAAATACACTGACTTTTCAACTTCCAGGCACAATTGGGACTAGAAGTAAATTTTTTGTTCACTCCAAAATCTCTGCAACCTCTAGGTCACTATCAATAAAAAGTGCATTGTACACATGTTTGTCCATTTATTCATACATTAGGCTCTCTAAATAAAAAATATTCTGTAACTCTTCCAACTATACATCCATTATCTGTTCATCTTTTAATCTATTATCAGTTATTCTTGAGTGCAGATTCCTGGCAATCCCAAGCCTATTCTGGAAGCACAGTGAGTGAGACAGGGTACACCCAGGGCAAAATGTTACTACATGGCAGGGTAACAATGATTTTATTATTTTTCATTAACTTTAAAATATATGAAGACTAACTTTGAGCTACATGGAAATTAAAACTAATTAAAAAGACTGAAAATAAAGATACGTTACACAAACTCACAGCTGACAGCTTGATATAGAACTCTGCCTTTGTTCCATAATGGGCAGAAATTTTAGATAACAAAATGGTGATGAAAATAAAATTTAAAATTAAAATGAGGTATGACCAAAAATACAGTGAATGTACAGGAAGTTATTTAAAAAAGTTGATAATCACATTGAAAATAGTACCCTTGGCTACCTGTACACATAAGTCAACGACCCCTGCCATTTTTGGAAGGACCTCTGGAAATCATCTGTGGTTAATGCTTTCAGGTACTATGTCGTAGCTGCCTGAATCTCCAGAACAGGCTCGAAACAGATTACTTCCATCGTAACTTCAATTTTCGGGAACAACCAGAAGTCACGGAGGACCAAGGCAGGAGAGTATAACAGATGCAGACAAGCAATAATGCTATTATGAAGCAAAACTGGCAGAAAACAATACATGTGAAGAAAAAGGCCACAAAACTTCACCAATAGATCTATTTCGTATCATGACAAAGATGCAAACCATGTCTTCAGAAATGATTCATAAGAACGTTAACATGACATGAACAGATCGAGTTAAAACTTGTCAGTCTGTCTTAAAAGGACATTAAACATAAGGTCAACCCTTTGGATACATCCTTTGTATGTTACTTTGTGTGCAGCAGATGCATTTACTGTATTCTTTGATCAACCTTTGTAAACTGGAAAACATTTATTTTGAAAAATGCATTACACAGATGTTTATAACATGTTGGGCCAGTGTAATTGTCTTTTTGATATTAGTTGATACTTAAGTTTCTGAGATTTGAAATTGAAAGTATAGCCTTAACAACAACAAATAAGAAATTCTAACTACACGTTCCTATGATCAGCTTTCTTACTCTCTTTTTAAATGGGAGATTCAGTTACTTGTGCGTGAGAAACATTTGTGCATATGGTGAAAGAAACAAACTAACTGTACTTAAGAATCACATGTATGCTACTAGGTGTCTCTTTCTCCTAATGGCATGCACACATTGTATGTTTTTATGAGATGTACCTCGCTTCGGAGAAAAGCGTCTGCTAAATGAATACATGTAAATGTAAATGATACCCTGCAGTAATCCCAGAAAGAACCTGCCAACATAGCCCTTAAAAAATCAGATTAAGAGGATAGCGACTAATTATTTGTTTCCTTAAAAGCCAAGAGACCTCATAACTAAGCAATAGACAAAATACTTTGTGCAGGAGAGTAGAGCCTTTTCATTTCAATTAGTCTAGCAATAACACCTCGAAGCAGTGATTTGTGAACCCTTGCATTCCCTGATTCGTTAAACCCTTAGTGAATATAAGAAATGTTTTGCCACTATACTATGCTGTAGTCATGCAAGGGCATGCACTAAACGTGAATCTGGAACCACATGATCCAGGCTACAGATGTGTTTCAGTGGATCCATATATTTCCTGCATACCTAAGACTGACAGCCCTTGGCACCGTAAGTTGGTCTGAGCTCTTTGGCCATCCCGATAAGGGCAACTCTGGTTAAGACAGCTGTCTCAGACGTCCCAGAGCTGCTAAACAGCATGAACCCCTGTCTTAATGAACCATTCTCTTGAGTCTTGCACAGAATTCCTACTAATGCTAAAGCAAATAAAGGATTCCTGCTTTTTTTGCTGGGGTGAATTTAAGACTTAGGAAACGACACTGAAGGATGAGAAGGATTAATTTTTTTCTTCTAGAAACAGTTTTAGAAATTTCATTTTAAAAGTTTTAGAATAAAAGAGAGCTAACAGCTAAATTATGTGAGTTATAGAACTGAGGAAGGCAATCACAGCTCTGTTTTATAGATCTTCCTTCATATATTAGTGTCACCTTAGGAAACAGAATTTTTTTTTCACATGAATATGAAGAGAGCTTCTAGAGTGGTTTATCACAGCGGAATTGCCAGTATAACAGTGCATGACACAGTATAGGACATAAAACAGTACTTTTACTAAAGATACAACAGCAAAGCTCCTCTTTGGACTTGTACCTGTACTTTTACTGGTCATCCATTACCAGGGTAGCACCTGTCATAAAGTCATTTCAATTATAGTCTGAACTGTTTAAGACTTTTGCACAACTATATGACTATACTTGTATATAAACATAGGTTATCTGATGTCTAGTTTTATCACAAAAGAGTCAGCATTTACAAATTACACTTATTTTCCATTTGTGACTTGTGATGTGAGGCGATAAATGAATAATTAGTATATTTGTTCCACTAGATGGCAGGATCTAGGCATCCTGTCTAGTATAGTCTGTATAGTCTACATGCTATGAGTGATGCTCCATCTTGCACTTAAAAACTATTGTGTTTTGGAGAAAGATTTTTGCAGAAGCAATTTTAACGAATTTTTGAAAAACCATTTTGGGAAAATACTGAAGAAAAATAGTCTGGTACAAATATTATAGAAGTTTTGTGTTTGCAATGGTCTTGTTATAAATGAGAACATACATTATTCCTTCAGTTTTTGTTACATCAATTGCTCTCTTTAATGTGAAACACAAGCCAAACATTTCACTTTTTCTTTTAGTAAAGGAAGAATGAGTATAGGAAGGAAAGCTGTACATGAACTTTAGACATCTGTGAGAGGGAAAGGTTGTAAGTTTGAATTCCAGGACAGACACTCCTACACGTAATGCGTACAACTCCTTGTCCCAAGCAGGGTCATGACAAATCAGAGCCTAGCTCAGCAATACAGGGTGCAAGCCTGGAGGGAACACACACAGGAGAGGACACCAGTCCATCACAAGGCACCCCCAGCAGGGCTTGAACTCCAGACCCACCATACAACAAGTGCTAGCCAAAGCCACTGTACCACTGCGCTACCCACCTGCTACCCTTGTCCTTTGAAAATACTTAATAGGACATTCTTCAGTAAACATTAACTTAGAAAAAAAATAAATGCCATTTAATTGACTTTATCTGAATTTTGCTCTTATTTCATTATTCATGGGGCGAATAGCGCTGCTGTCTCCCAACACCTGGATGGTGTGAGAGGACTTGGGTTCGATCCCTGCTCAGTTTGTGTGGAGTTTGCATGTTCTCCCAGTGTCTGTGTGGATTTCCTCCAGGTGCTCTGGTTTTTTCCCACACCCCAAAGGCATGCTGTTCAGGTTCACCCACAGAGTGACAGAGGAAGTGTGTTGCACTGATTTATGGATGAGTGACCCATTGTAAATAGTGTATCTAGCGGTGTAAGTCACCTTGGTGAATAAGGTGTATGGGCTGATAACACTGCATAGAGTTCTTTGGAAGTCACTTTGCACAAAAGCATTCGATACATAAATGAATGGTAATGAAAGTGATTCAGTTGAATTTAATATGAGACTATTATGATATATGTGTAGCAAGTATGACTGCAATGACAGAACAATTAATTCCTGAAGCAGGTCTTCATTGTCCTGAAAGAAATGTTTCTTTCTATTGAATGGTTTAGTTTCATTTACTGTAGTGTTAAGCAACATTTGACTTTTATTATTAAAATCGCTTTACATTTTAAAACTTTCGGAGAAAATCTGTGTTGTGCAAGAAACCGAATTACCTTGATACATATGGGGTTGCTGTATGGTGATAAAACAGAATTGAATGTCTGTAGGTCTACTGTTTTATTTACATATTCAGGATATCGGATATCGGAGGATGTCTGGATATCAGAGGCAAAGTATCTTTTCATCTGCAAAGATATTGTCGGTATTTTAGACAGCAATGGTTGCTATGGTAATGAGTCAAGGACACGTGCTAAACAATAAGCTGTTAAGGGTCATGCAAAGCTTCCTGTGAAGAGAACATTCAGCTGCTAGGATTTTGGAGCTGCTCAGTCTTCAGGAACATGGAGTGCAGATTTAGATGTAAAGGAAGCACCTTTGTGGTTTGTCTGAATCACACAAAGACATGTGAACATTGTGCATGTCAGACTGGAGAGGCACCACAGGCAGGGTAATTTGCATGGGGGCAGGAGACCCTGTGAGATTAGAGCCATGTGATTGCAACTGCTGCCAGCCCAGAGCAGGGATGGGGGGGGGGAGGCAGTTCTTCTGAGATTTAATGTTTGTCTCTGTCGGATACAACCAGTAGATTGTCCTAGAATCATACGTCTGAGAAAATGCAAACCATTCACGGTCTGTCTTTTAAAAAATTTTTGATTCTTTTCCATCACCGTCGGTCTATTCTTTGCCATACTTTGGTAATGTCACCTTATGTGGGGCAAATAGCTTTCTTTTTCTTGTGTGTAGAGATTTTTACCTTTACACATGCAGGTTTCCAATCAGTTTTATTCACTCTTGTTTCGCTCTAAAATATTAAAAAATGTTCACCTGTCAGTTGAAATACATATTCCACAGTTTAATGCAATTACCTTAAACCAGATAATTTGTTAATCATGGATTATGATGGTCGAAGCAGGTCACAAAATTCTTATTTTTTGTATTTGTGTGGATTTGGATATAACTTCTACAGCAGCATAATTGTTTCATTGTTTTCATAAAAGTGTCGCAGTGCTCTGTTTAAAATTAGCCGTCTAAATTTGGGGGCCCTCTTAACTCACCATTTGGCAGCGGCAACCATATTACCACAGCAGCTCTATCAACGGCTGAGGGTGAACACTCTCTTTCCTCCAGCATGCCCACCAGCCGCTCACAACCCTGATCCTGCTCTTAAAACTACAAACTAAGCTCTTCTTGCCTAATGCAGTGCAGAAAAGCTCTTTAGCCGTTATTATCATCCATCTCTCTCCGTCTCTCTACTCCTCTTCATCTGCCTGCGTGTGTTTCCTATCTGCGAGTTCACATAATCACAAGAGGAATTCAAACTGAAGCTGTGTAACATGCCAGAAATTATGCATTCTCTTCTCTCTCTCCTTTTACTGTCTTGCAGCTTAGCCCTAGCTCTGTCTCGGTAAAAAGCTGACCTTAACCACTGCTGTGAACTCTGTGGTGGACTTACAAAAGGGGAGTCAGATAAAGGGTGCTGCAGATAATTTACTGTTCCGATATTTCCAACTTCAAAGCAAAATTCTCTTTTGATTTGGAATGTAAAAATTGTCCACTTCTGAGAATATTGCAATGCGCGTTCATATACACGGGGTCCTCCACTTATGACAAACCAGACGGGAAGTTTGTTCATAACTCCGACCACTACATCACAATAAATAAATGTTTAATACTGACATCACTTGCAACAGAATATGTAAGAACATCAGATAAAGTCAAAATGGATTAAAACATTTGTTATAAAGTTTTTATTTTTTTCATTTTCATGATCAGTTTGTTTTATAAAGAATTGCTGTGTTCTAGCTACTTTACCACTGAAATTAATTTAAACTGACTGAAAATAAAAACAGGTCACTCAGTCAGTATTGTTAACCACTTGTTTCAGTTAGAGAGCAGTGGTCAGAAGCCTCTCCCAGAAGCACAGGTCGCCGTACATTCTGGATGGGACACCAGTCTATCAGGTAGCACTCTCCAATTAGACACGCACCATGGTTATTTTCTTCGCAATTAACTTGAAATACATGTCTTCGGACTGTGGAAGGAACCCAGAAGAAAGCCAACACAAATATGTGAAGAACATGCAAACACCTCACAGACTGAACTAGAACAGAACCCAAGCCAGAAAAACACAGGTGCTGTGCTACCTATTGGTCCACAGTTAATAAACAACAGAGACTTACTTTGATTTATTCACCGAGTTGGCTCTGCAAAAGTCTCAGATACAGCTATAATAAAAAAACAACTCTTACAGGCTATTTCTGAACATCTTTATGATCTTCAGGGCACTTTAAGAATGATTGAAAATAAAAAGCTCAAAAAGCATGCCACGTAGAATAAAGGTAACATTACTGTTGCAATGCTTTGGTTTAGGAAGGGTGTGGTGATGCAGCAGGTTTGGCCTGTGCCTGCTCACGGGTGGGTCTGGGGTTCGAGTCCTGCTTAGGGTGTCTTGTGACAGACTGGTGTCCCATCCTGGGTGTGGCCCCTCCCCCCCAGTTTTACGTCCTGTGTTGCTGGGTTAGGTTCCAGCTTGCTGCGACCTTGCTTGGGACAAGTGGCTTCAGCCAGTATGTGTGAGCGTACTTTGGTTTAAAAAAATCAGGAATGTATTTTCTTGAAACTTTGTTCTTTTAGTTTAACATCCCTATTGGACAAACACACTCTGCATAAATTCACACACACACACACACACACACACACACACACACACACACACACACACACACACACTTTCTGAACCGCTTGTCCCATACGGGGTCGCGGGGAACCGGAGCCTAACCCAGCAACTCAGGGCGTAAGGCTGGAGGGGGAAGGGACACACCCAGGACGGGACGCCAGTCCGTCGCAAGGCACCCCAAGCGGGACTCGAAGCCCAGACCCACTGGAGAGCAGGACACGGTCCAACCCACTGTGCCACTGCGCCACCACACCCCCTGCATAAATTCATATATTTGTTTTTATTTATTGTGTATGAGCCAAGGAGTAGGACAATTTTTTTACTGTCTACCCCTTGTTTAGCCCAATGAAGACCAGTTGCTGACAACAAGTGAGAACATTAAAATCAGTCGGAAAAACCACCCACAGCGCTGTAAACCTCTTCTTCAGCCAACCGGTGCAATATTTTGACTGCATTTTTTTTATTTTTTATATTGTTGTTGTTTTAATTCTTCCTTTCATTGAAAGCCTTATTTTGTTTGGAAAAGCATACAGTCTGAAGTTTGTGTCCTACCAATGCGGCCATCTGAACCTGACAAACAGCTGCATATGTATATAGACAGATTATGATTTGCATAATGCTTTGATCTCTTTATACCTGCTACTTTTACATTGGCTGGAATATAAAGGTTTCATTGACTGAAATTTTTTTAGGTTCAAGGTGTTTTCAAGGAAGACCTACTAATGCAGTTGCAGTAATCATGCTTATGCAGAACAAGGCACTGCAGCAAGTTCAGAACAATAGTGAAACTGTAACAAGTTTTAAAATGTGGTACCAAAATCTGTTATGAACACAACTCTCACAGTTCAGAAGATAGCCATAAAACAGAGGTAAGAGCTGGGGAAAATAGCTGATTGTAGTATTTGCCGACACAAGGTTCCATGGTCTAATCTTGTAAGCACAAAAAGCCATATTTTACCAAAAACACAAAGCAATTCACAAAGTTTTGAGACAAAGTGGTAGAGCATAAATTTACTGCTAGCTTTGCCATTTTCCTACAGTGTCAAATTATCTCATCTCTCCTCTCTTGTGGGAATGCTAAAATAAATTTAGAGACCTGAGTGACTGTCATTGCCTCAGAAATCAGTGTTTTCAATTGTGTTCTCCATCCTCTCTGCACTGCCAAAGGCCCTATGTGCAATACAATCTGTAAGATTTTCTTTTAGCTGGCACCATGATGATTATTACACTGTCAGGATACTGTTATTACAGCACTGAACATTTAAAACTGAAGGATCCTGTAATCTCTGCAGAGGTTTGACTCTATACATAAAAAATGACAGGGTCTAAACAAATGACCATCAAGTCAGTTTCATTTTCAATGTAAAAATAAGGTTGGTTTTACAGATATTTAGCAAATAACTCCTTTTCTTGTATTTAATGAATGTTTCATCCATAAAGAAGTAGATGAATGGAAACTAATAGAAGGCAAGAGCACAGTTATCTTTTTTCTCAAGCAATGCTCCTAATGTACATTTGGAAGGTGTTTTTATCAGTGACCAAATTACTGGAAGGTGATAATTAAATTGTCTGTGTTAAAAATTCCAGCCAATATCTATATTTGGCCTCCTCTTGGGTTACAAATGAAAATGCATAAATGGAGCAGAAATTTTATTCCTGTACAATTTCACCATGTGATTAATGACAAGATCAAGATAGGTTACAGGTAAGGCCCTTGTGGGAAGACTTTTCAACACAAGCTTCATGTGGATTACATTGCGATCCATATTACAGCAACTAACCCACACAAAGGCCATGAGGGAAACAGTATACAGCTCAGATTAGCTACAAAAGCCTAAGAGATTTAAAAAGATTTGCCATTGGTGTATGGCAGCTACAGAGCTGGTGAAAGGTATATAGCAGACAAAGAAATCTAACAAATACCTGCAAACTTAATTGGCATACTAAATCTGGTGTCATGATCCAAGACCCTGAATACCCAACACGGTGAAACTGAGATGAGTAAGAACATCATAGGTCAGCAGCGTCAGAATAGTAGTTCAATTAAAGGAACTGGCATAAATATGCAATGATTATCATTATGATCATTGTTGCATAGCACAATACGGAGCAGTCATCTGCAGCTCTGAGATAGATTAAGGTCTGTTGATTCGGGTAGCAGATTCCTCTCACATTCCTACTAAAGTGACATCTTAAAGAAGCTTTCTCAAGGTTTTGACAGACAGCCAATATCACTGCAGTGGGGGCAGGGAATGGGGTTCTGGACAGGAGCCATTTTAAGGACATGGACCAAGAGCTCAGGTCAGTACCCAAGGGCAATATGGAAAGGCTTATAGGCCGATGACTCCACAATTGACTTTAGCCATTCAGTCAGATATTTTGGTGTCCATCTTTTTCTAGTGAAAAAAAAAACACTGATATGTTAAGGCCTTTAGAGAAAAACTAGCAGAATGCTCAGCACAAGATTGTTCAGCAGATTTTTTTCAACCACTTCTGCGTTGACTCATAGGTGGCATATGTAGATGTATTCACTTGAAGGAAAGGGAGGCTGCAAGTATTTTTAGACTTAAAATGTGTGTGAAAAGTCATTTCAAACATTTTTTTTTTTGGATTTTTTTTTTGCAGACATTTACTACTGAGACAAGGAAAGGGGAGGAGAATGACAATAGTGAAATACGGGTTTTCTTGACTACGGTTTTCTTCTTGTAGTATGTGGCCCCCATAATCTACAGTTTGAGTCAACATTCTTGCATCAGTTGATTTAGCAAAAAATTAGAGGTGAATGGATGTGCCACTGACTCAGAGCCAACTATTAGCAGCCACTTGTGTAATTGCCTTGGCAAGGGAGGGAACGAAAGTGGTTTGGCATTGCTTTCTTCTCTGCAAGTCTCGGAAGGGTTTGTGCAAACACAGGAGAACGTGCAAACTCCATACACTCTGAGCTGGATCCAAACCCTTTCCCCACCGAGCAGCTCAGAAGTTGTGAAGCACCACCTTTTCATTTGTGACGATCTTAGTATAGGACACTTAACGTTACACAAACTGAAAGTTATACAAAAGCATCGTTGGCATTTTATTTGAAAATTATTGATTTTATTATTATAAAAGGTGTTTTTGAAGAAGATACTGCAGTACATTTATTTTGCAGTACAGTACTTTATGTGTTTTTTCCACTGCAGTTTGAAGTCAAGTTTATTGTTAGCCTGCAACTACTACATTCAATTCACTGTATGACAATACTGTGCATACTGTATCCTACAAAATGTACCTAAGCACAGTATTTGTAACTTCTTAATAATAACCTATTAAATGTAGCGGTCCACCTCAATAAAGTTTGTATACACTCTATATATATAAATTACATTGGACATGTGGATTACTGATGTCTCGCTATGTGTTTCTGCAGGAATGTGGATTCATACAGTACATTTAAACCTTTTATATTCCACCTGTTCGTTCATCCCAAGTTTCTTTAAATGTTAACCAATCAGAATCTAAGTATCTCCAAGAAAAAAGACAGAAATCTGAATAAATCTGCATGCTTATTAATCAATTAATTATACCACATGAGTCCATATATACAACATTGTTTGTTCTTCCCTATGGAAAAAATATCCACTATTCATGTTGTGTTGTGGTGGTGTGGAGGGTTTGGCCACTGCCTGCTGTGTGGTAGGTCCAGGGTTCGAGCCCTGCTTGGGATGCCTTGCGGTGGGCTGGCGGCCTGTCCTGGGCCTGTCCTCTCCCCCTTCAGCCTTACGCCTTGTGTTGCTGGGTTAGGTTCCAGTTCACTGTGACCCCACTTGGGACAAGTGGTTGCTGACGTTGGTTGCGTTGATTTCAAACATCAGCGATGCTAATTTTAATACAGAGAAGTCATAAAAAAACAGTTAAAGCTAATCCACTGCTGAATAAGTATTTACACAGGATGTCATATTTGCCCTACATTGTTTATACTGTGATATGTCAATGTGACCTTTTGCTTCGTTACTATTCTGTACTTGTTTTATGCTCATCTCAGCTAATGGCAGTGATTGCTTGTTTTCCTGTCTTCTGTAGGAAGTGAAGTATTTTCAGTTCCCAGGAGAATTGCTCATGAGAATGCTGAAAATGCTCATTCTCCCCCTTGTCGTGTCCAGGTGAGCAAATAAATCTGTTTCTGTCAACTCAATGAAACTGGATAGTGACCAGATTTTAATAGCAGATTTACAAGGTTTTTACAAAATGTGCCTTTCAATTAAATATAGCAAACAAAATAGTAATATAAATGTGTCAACATTTAACATACAATATCATTATGCCTGTTTTGACCCAAGAAAACAGGCATAATGATATTGTATGTAAAGTAATTTTTGGCTGCAGATAAGTTTATTTTTTTTGCACATACATTTTCTGTTACAGGTTTTGCAGCTTTGAGATTACATATGTGTAAATGTTTAATATTAAATGAAATTAAAACTCCTTTTAGTGTGAATAAAGTTAGACTTATTCATATTCAGATTAATACTTGATTCATTTTTTTCCATTTGGAGTCAAACACATGACTAGCCAGAGGCAGGAATGAAAAGCATTCAGTGCTGATATGAATTTAGTTTCTTTTGAATTTATACAAATACATGTGAAACAAAATACCAGTCAAACTGTATCATGACTGGTCACCTTCCAGAAAAGGTTATATCGTGTTTGACTTAGTGCAACTAACTCAACAGCTAAAGAGCAAGATAAGTTAATAGTGAATAACTTCATACATACACAGTACAGCAGATTAATAGAAAAAAAATGGAATTTATTGGAGGAATTTTTATTGGAAAATTTTTCCTTGGAGGAAACATATACTGTACCATTATTTTTCTATGAAAAATTGACTTACAGTTTTCTGAAGAGGTCAGTATCCAGATTATGTTTTCATGCTCTCTATTTTCATGCACAAAAATAACACAGAGTTGGACTATAGATGAGCTGCAAAAACTAATAGAAACGTCTCAAGGGCACCCTCACAAAATGCTGCCAGAAAAGTGACACACAGCAAAATGTTTAAAGTGAGGAGTGGCATCCTGTTGATTCTACCTGGTAGGATGAACATCAATACTAGAATTTTCATCCAGTGATGTATATACATATTCACTTTTTTGTTTTTTGGTTTTTTTTTTTTGCATTTAAAAATACAATCAGATTCTGAACACTTCAGCCACTATGATTCTGTTCTCCATTGAATTTTGTGCCTTTTTTTCCAGTAACTAATTCTATTCTGATATTGTCTGAACTAATGGGTTTCCTGCAAATACTCTTTCAGGCTGCTTGGACTGAATGATTTGCAAACGCCGAAAGCACAGTGGATTCCCTGCTTGTGCACAGTTGCTCTTCACTCTTTTGCTCACAAAATGCATCGTGATTTGTTTTCTTCCCAGAACATTTTCACTTCTGTTGGCATAATGTTTCAGATGATGAACAACTAAAGAACAATCAGCAGATGTTCCTTTTCATTTATGGACTTGCTTTATATACTAGAGAGAAGTAGTACTTGAACTTATTAAGAAGTTGCATCTGAAGAGTTAGTTGACAGGAAACATTTTGCCATCCTGCATACTTCTCTATTTGGAATAAACAAGTCTTTGTGATTGTCAGAACAACATACACAAAGCTAATGCTTAGTATTTCACATAGCTCCCACTGGAAATGAAGGCATTTTATGAGACACAAGGCAGACTGCAAACTGAAAACTCGACCCAGTAGAATGAGCTCCAAGTGTTTCAAAGGCTGGTTCACAGCAAACCCGCTGCTGTCAAAATACCGCAGTTCACTTTGGTGGAGCTGTCAGCTGCTGCTTAAAGAACCACTTAGTCCCGACGCCAGATGTAGAAGCATGAGAGCAAAGCTTGGGCTCTCTGCCAAGCTGCTTAGCCCGCTCCCGTATGCTCCCTATGGTCACTGTGTCGATGTGTCAAGAAAGTAGAGACGATGTCTCAGGAAGGTTCGCTGCAGCTGATGACAGTCAAACATTACTCCTATTTGTCTCGTCCAGATGGTCCATGGCCTTGAGCGATTTTTTTTTGTTTCTTTTACACGTTTATGCAAATCTCAGTTCTTTCATTGCTTACAGTAATGAAGACAGCCAATGGTAATAACATCTGTAATATGTCCTAAGTAAATTTACATTTTATCAGAAAAAATTAGCATTTTTCTACAATTTATCCATTAATTGTAAAACAATCATTTAAGTTTTGTATCGCATCTATGTTGAGGGCAGCACAGTGGCACAGCGAGTAGCGCTGCTATTTCACAGCATCTGGGTGGTGTGAGAGGATGCTGCTTTGATCCCCACTCAGTCAGTGTTGAGTTTGCATGTTCTCCCCGTGTCTGTGTGGGTTTCCTCCAGGTGCTCTGGTTTCCTCCCACAGTCCAAAGACGTGCTGTTCAGGTTCACCCATAGTGCGTGACAGAGAAAGAGTGTTCCACTGATGTATGGATGAGTGACCCATTGTAAGTAGCATATCTAGCACTGTAAGTCACCTTGGTGAATAAGGGGTGTGGGCTGATAACACTACATAGAGTTCATTGAAGTCACTTTGGTGAAAAGCATCTGCTAAATAAATGTATTAAATAACTATTCACTCCACTTCAAGAGTCTAACTAATTTAATTAAATAGTTTTTTGTAAACATTTCAACTGATTTTTATTAAAGATTTTTATTAAAGATTGAGTTTTTGCTTTTTCAGAGGGCAGGATTGTGTGACAGTCTGTGAGCTTCAAGCTTGTTAAGCTGCAAGTCAACATTTTCGTCAAAAATTGATTTTGTCCTTGCTCAAGCTTTTTTCTCTTCCTGTTATCCCCTCATCTACTGGCACAACACTTTCAGAGTCATGTTTTCTGCATTTACAGTGCTATTTTTTCATCCTGAACATTACAGTGTGGAGAACAAAATTCAAAATGTCATCTCTGTGGATAATATGAGCCCTTTTTCAAGGAGTCTTAAACAAATAGCAAGTGAGAAGCCATGGTATGTTGCGAACACTGCCACAGCTAAAGGCTGATAGACATAAAATGCAGAAGATTGTTAAATCAGCTGATCAGGGAACAAAAAATTCTCTATGATTTAACTACAAATATTTCATAATGGCTCATTAAGCTGTATGCAATATTAAACAGACATTGATGAAGAAAAGCTTTTTAAAATCCGTTAGAAATCCCTTTTATAATCGTTTGAAAAACGGAACAATTCAATCACAACATAGATTGTTCTGCTCCGACTTGTGAATACAATAGATGGAATTGGGAGCAGCAGCCCTCAAATTTTCTCAACTAACAAGTGAATAGTTGTTTTACTTTAGCATTTTTGTATGAGTTGAGAAACATTTAAAATAGTGGAAAAAAAAAAAGTTCGTATTTCTTTTTGCTTTATAAAATGCTAAAATTTGTGGACAATTTCACACAGTTAATGATTAAGGTGAACAGGGTAACTTTTTACGCTTTGATGAATTGCATAGTGTACATAAATCAGTCATTCACAAAGGGAACTAGGCCAGTTCTGTTAAAAGTTTAAAAAAAAATTAAATGTTCTAAGGGAACATATTTTACCAGCCAATGCACTGTGGGCATCTAAAATCTTTATCATGCCAGGTATTTCTGGACACAAATTAATTTCAACACTTTTTTCAGTAACTTTAACCAATGGAATGACATAATTTTTGATAAAAATTTGAAAGTTTATGTTTGGCAAGTTAATAAATGAAATGCAGCTAACAATCACAGAAATGACGCAACAAAGATTTAGTACACTGATGAAAAAAATTGTACATTTCTGAGGAAATGCGTACATTTTACACAGAATTCTATTTTAACAAAGTTAAAAATTTAATAAATTTTACATATTTAAGATTATTTACTTAAGAGTGTTGTGCTGCTGGGATCAGAGCTTGGCTAGATCATGAACATCCACTGAGATGCCAGTACAATAATTCAGTTACAACAGTCACATATTGGACGTCTACATTGCCTTTAAAATTCTTTCACTATCACTAGAAATAGTTTGAGTTCAGAGATGAGAGAGTGCATTGGGGAGCAAGGAGCTAAAGCTACAACTTTAAGCTGTAAGGTTAGAGTTTTCTGAGTGCTGTGTTTGTATGGTAAATTCTTGTTTTTTTTCTAACATTTAATTTTTATTTCACTTTAAGTTTATGGCTGAAGGAAAAGTAATTATTTTTTCACCTAGGATTCATAATGTTTTTGCTTTACTGCCTATTTTTCAAGCTATTTTAATTGTGTGCTTCATTTAATGCGCTCATTGTTTGTGTATTCACCATATTAAAGTATTTTGTACACTCTAGTTATGGCACTTTAGGAAGTGAAATGGCAATTCCATTTTGTTAGAGCTTGAAAAAGTACAAAAAAGTACCGTGATAGTACTTTTTATGAAAAAGTGTACAAAAAAGTATAGAAAACTAGTGCAGTTGATTGAATTAAGATTTATAACTCTTTGTAAATAAACCTAAATACTGCAGGCCATTTTTTTATTGGTTACATTGAAATAATAAAGGAAGACATTTCTTCAAAAAAAAAAATCCCAGTACTTTTTTAGAAATATATCCTGAACAGAAAAATCTATCTGGGGCACTCAGTTGTTGTTCTCATTATTTCAGAAATAAACATAATCAGCATTTTGAACCAGTTCAGTGCTAATTACATTTGATTTAGTTTCACATGAGCACATTATGCGACTGTATATATTGATTATTAATAACAGTGGAATCTTTCTCTGGAGTACAAAATACAATTAAAAGCCTTCAACTGTGCCATTTACAAAGCTCATTAAGTGCATGAAAGTCTAGTTGTCAAGAACACGAGGAGACTGGTGTTGAGATGAACTTAATTGCAAAGTTATTCAGTTATTCATGAGTGAGAAGTGCAAATAGTGCTAGTTAATTCATGGCAATGTGGAGCTGTGGTGCTGTGAGTCTGTGAAGTCATGTAGACTTTGGGGTGTGGAGTTATTGAGACTACGGACATGGAGACAAAGAGAACTTGGTCTGGATGAGACTGGAAGACACAGTGAACAGATGGATAAGCATCTGAAAGGACAGGGTAAAGAGGAAGCAGTAAAGCCAGGAATGAAAGATGCTGTCGTTGGGCACAGAGACAACAGAGCAGAGCTAGCCGAACAGGCTGAGAAGGATCATTGCACTGCGTGAAATTCTGCACTCCAGCAGCTTTTTCTCACTCTTTTACAAACTGGTCTGATGAAATGATGGAAAACAGTTGAGCAGCGTACAGCTGGGGAATTGCTCGCGGGGGCTTTGACGCTAGTCACGTAAACTGCATGTATTTCAAAGGTTACCTTTCAAGAAATTAAAGTTATTTGAAACTTGAGTAGATGGGGAAAATAACAGAGAAGACACACTAAGAAGATATGTCACTTAAAGCACATAATAATCATAGTTTGAAAAGGCACCTACACAGGCAGGTTTTGTATTAACTTGAAAAGCAATGACTGATATGTTTTGCAAAGTGGTCTGACAACAAATCATTTACAATGTGGGTTACTGAAGCAGCTAACATCTCTACTCATTCATGATCAATTACTTCTTATCCAGTGAAGCGTAACATATGTCTCTGGACTGTGGCAAGAAGCCCATTCAAAAACAAGGAGAACATGCAAATGCCACACTGACCGAGCTGGATTTAAACCTGTAACTCATGTGACCACAGCAGCTGAACCACTCACAGAAAAGTTATTTAACGAGGCAACGGGACAGTATCAGTAATTATGACTTGGTGACACCAGAGACACCTTAAATCATGTCCTCGATCTACACCTCCTCCCTTGGCCCGGTCATAGCCTGTGTGTGTGTGTGTGTGTGTGTGTGTTTATTAACTGAAATTCCAGGTTAACAAGAAGTTCAGGTAATTATTGAAGTTATTACTAATTGCAGGAAATATATAACATTTACATTAATTCATTCAACTAACACTTTTTTCTAACATTACAATCTAAATCTATCTACAATTATTTACCTGTTTGTACAGCTGGCAAATTTTTATAGGAGCAATTTTTAGGGTAGGTACTGTGCTCAAGGGTACTACGGCCGGAGGTGAGATTCAAACCTGTGAGCAAAGACAGCAGCTCTAACCATTATGCTATCAGCTGTCCCTGTCATTGTCTCTATATTACTATAGCACTACTTCAAACCACTACAGTTCTGACAAGATCAGCTCTAAATCAAGCAATACCTTAAAATACCACCAACTTTGTGTCATAATCAGTTATTTTAAATTACAATGTATACAGCTGCCATTAGAAAATATATACAGTTTCATCAGTTAGATAGATAGCTAGACAGTAATCTAAATAGTAAAGAAGTGGTACTCTCTGTTCAGTACTACCCCAAACAGCCTGAGGACACATTATAGAGCATTGACTTTAGACAGCAATGAGCACAAGAAGCATTCCTTGGAATAGAGCAACTGGATTGCAGCAAAGCACTGCTTAAGGTAGTCCTGTTTAGCTAGGGTGTCTTTCAGAGAGTCATTGTTCATGATGGCAAAGAGTTGACTCAGAGTCCTTTCCTCCAAAGCCTGTGAACCCCCTTAGAAAGTAAAGGCAACTGCATAATTTCTTTAACACACCCTCAGTGTAGCAGGTCCATTCCAAGCTGTTGTCCAGATATACTACCTGGTACCTGTATGTCCCCACCACCTCCACCTGCTATTCATCAGTGGTCACTGAACACAGTGGTTCCTAGGACCTTCCAAAGTCCACACCCATCTCTATAGTCTTTCTGATGTTGATTGCAGTTGCTTTCTGTCACGCCCTCCACTTCCACGCAACAGGGAACACCTGTGGAGGATCGCACGGATAAAAGGGAGCTCAAAACGCGACAGGACGTGGAACCTTCGTTCAGCTGTACCTGTCGCTCGTGTCAGCAGCTGCTCTCCTGATGGTCCTGGTGTCCCTCTCTCCTTGACCCTTGTTCCCTAGCCCTTCCACCCATCTCTCCAAGTCTCCCCAGTAGCTCTTCGACCCACTGCCTGTCTCATGGATTACGTCTTTTGGATTCTCCTTGTTACTACATTCGCGCCTCGGTGACCCCTTGCCTGGTTTTCCGGATAACGAGTTTTGGATTTTCCTTAATAAAAGACCCTGAGCTCCACACTTGGGTCTGGTGTCTCGGTTCCGTGAGGAAGCCATGACTGTTTCTTTGGCACCCCTCAATTCAGTCTTTTACCAGCCCTCAGTACTCATCTTCCTGCCCATTCTTGGCACACCTAACAATAGCTGTATCATCAGAGAACATCTTCAGAAGATATTGTACCTAGTTTGAGGTTTGCAGACTGAAAAAAGAAGCAAGGACTGAACTTTAATTTTCTCCATGCTGCACTCTGCCATGTCTGATTCACACAAAAATGGAATAAATGAAGAAGAACACTTCCAAATGGAAAAAAAAAAAAACAGTAAAACTACTTAAAGGAGACTCTTATTTTGGCCTCATGAAATGTATGTGGAGCAGTAAATAAAAATACAAACTCCAGTTTAATTTGTTCTGTTTTAAATTTCATTTGCTAACAGCATCTTCCAGGCCGCAGAAATTTCATAACACTATTGCCAAAGCCAAAAGTGCAAATAAAATCAAATAACTGGAATCAAAAATTTGCTTGCAGTAAGGAAAAAATAAATGACATACTTTCCATTTCTTTGGGATCTATGACTTAAAGAATTGTTCTGCACATGAGTAGAGACACAACATATTCTTCACAAATGTAAAATAAAACAGCAGGTTTTTGACTCTAAAAACTTGTTGCAAACTTTAACCTGAATTCAGAAAGTAGCACCAGATGATTTTGTGTGTCTACTGTCGGGATGTTGGAGGACTTAGTTGCTATAATTGGTTGCCATGCAGAAAATTCTCTTTACCCAAGGAAAACATGTTTTTTAATTGTGCTTTGTGTCCACATGCAGTGTTTGTCCCCCACTTTGGCAAAATTTGGTGTAGATTTCTGATGTTTCCCTTGCTAGTACCTGAAGCTGTGAACTGTTAAATGAAACTGGATTTTTTTAACTGTGAACTGAAAAACTGTTGACAGGTGAGTGTAAAGAACTTGTTTTTCTTTTTACTTGACAGCTGTGGAGCCTATATGTAGAAGAAGTCACTCATCTTGCCAAGCTAGTTTCTTTATGTTGATCTCTGATCAGATGTCTGTTTGAAATTGGTCACGTTTATCACTGCAGTTATCACAGACAAGAAAACATTATAATTATTGAATTATTTTAATGACAAAAGCCTTCTTCATGAATCTTACATAATTTGATTAATTTATACAGCAGGATAACTTTTTCTGGAGAATTCAGGATATATACCTAGCGCAAGATTACTATACTGTATGATGTTTGTGGTGGGGAGATTGAACCTGCAGTTTTCAGAATAAAAGTCAATCGTATTAAAAGTTTGCGCTCTCCTCTGTATGTTATGGCAGATTTTATGCAGTTAATGAACTAAATTGTTTTTTAACTGAGGGGGTGCGGTGGAGCAGTGGGTTTGACTGGGTCCTGCTCTTCAGTGGATCTGGGGTTTGAGTCCCACTTGGGGTGCCCTGTGATGGATTGGTGTCCTGTCCTGGGTGTGTCCCCCTCCAGCCTTTCACCCTGTGTTGCTGGGTTAAGTTCCGGTTTGCCGCGATCCCGCTTGGGACAGTGTGTGTGTGTGTGTGTGTGTGTGTGTGTGTGTGTGTGTGTGTGTGTGTGTGTGTGTGTTTTAGTTGTTAAAGCTGATTAGAGCCCTTGCTTTTCTGCAAAAAATATTTCAATGTCAACAACAAGCAAGCCACTACTTCCAACAAATTGTTGCCAGACCACTATGGAGTGGTTTACCAAGGCCATCACTTATCCACAGAGAATGTTACATTTCCTTCTTGACCATCACACACACTCAGGTCTTCTCTGGCCACACACATAAAACTTAGTGTGAGTTCTGTTTGTTCTGTCTCGTGAGAAAGGGTGTGTCAGTGCATTTGTGTGTTTGTGTATTCTGTGGCTGAGTTGATGAATTACATTATATGAGTCCATTGTTGTTATGCATTCTCCTGTATATATAAGAGAAAGGGTAAGTGTATTTATTTGCATATAATGTGTTTAAGTGTGTGAATAGAGGTGTGTGTCAGAAGAGCAATGTTGTGTTTTCCCTTATAGAAAGCATCATGCTGAGGGAAGCTTTAGATTTGGTTCATTCAGCCGCTGTGACGTTTCTGAAAAAAGTTTGAACGCCAAAATCAAATGTTAAGAAGATCGCTATTGGAAACCACTGCTGTTTTGTTTCTACTCACATTTCTGCAGGATTTACTTAGACTCCAGTTGATTTATCCTTTAGTCCTTTCCATAAAGGCTACATTTGTCTTGCCAAATTTTTTTGCAAATCTTTGGCTATCTTTACCCAGCTTTTAATCTGTCATCCGTAATTAATATTTGAATGCTGGTATTGTTTTTAATGAATGTTGGATGGTATTTCATGTTATAATCAAATGTTGGAAAGACACGTAAAGTAAATATTTAGAAGAAGAGAATCGAATAACCGTGAGACTAATTTACAAAAGCGATTCTGATATTGGTTTTCTCAAGATTGCATGTTTTTTATGTTAGCATTTTTGGCTGAAGAGTCCAGCGGAGCAACATAACCCCAGCTTTTGTAAATCAGGATTTGACTACAACTCACTGATTGGTTGCAATAGAGTGGCTGGTTGTTGATTCCTATCAGAGGTCATGTGATTTCTCTTCCTTGGAGTGGCCCGGGGAACATTTTCAATTGGGTGAAAGCCAGATTAAGCAGAGGGCTGGCAATTTCTAAATGAATCCTACCACATGTGACAAAGCTGAACAGAGTCACAACTGGCAGGAGAGGATTAACCATTCAATTCTGTGTCTGAACCTGTAGTGTGAGGTTGGCAGATGCCCCCTATTATTTCTGGCTTGCTATTTCAGTGGTATGAACATAAAGAGAACGTGATGTTGCCTTTTTTTCAAATCCTAATTGTATGAAAGCGTGACACAGTAATTTCCTGTATTTTGTAAAGGCTAGAGGCTTTCTTTGACATTCAGGAAATGACTGAGTCTTTGCTGCCTTTTCTTTCCAGAAGAACAAAAATCTCTTACTGAGCATTGGCCACTCTGGATTTAACATGTCACAAAAGATTTGCAAGGATATTGTTCATCTACAGAAGATCACACGCAGGCACATGCATGTGCACACATACACACAGGAACACATGGACATGCACACTCACACATGCATAATACATTTAGCATATAAATCAGCCAGCCACCACATGCCATCACCATTAAGAAGTCCATTTCTTTACATGTGCTGTTGTAAAGCCTGTCTTATGATACAATTTCCTGACCTTGTAGACTGTTCATATTTTTACCCATTTAATTTACCAAAATGATGAAAGATTTTTTGTATTTGTTGTCGCTTTTCCTCCTATTCTGTATTTCATAGACAATGTTAAGGAATAAAACAAATATAATAAGCACAGCAGACTTTTTTTTTTTTACTTTGGATTTTATTTATTAGTAATTTATTAGTCTACCACTTCAGCTTTAGTAATAGTTTCTTTACTACAACCTCACACTTGAAGCAAAGATAATAAACAAGACTTTCAGAGAAATGGCTGCATAGTTGGGCTCTGCATAAATTCCCAGGAATGATATTATATAGGTAAGCGCAATTAATTCAGTTAATGTCAATGTAAATTGATTCAAAAACAAAACTTTCAAAGTACTCAAAACTGTGATATGGTCTACCATGCATTGGGGCATTGATTGGGGTTGTGAGACATGCTATAAAGCAGTGCAGCAATATTAAAGTGTAGAAGTTGTGCCTGTGAGTGCTTGGTAATTGAGTGTCACTGACCAAGGGTCTTGTGTCCTCTCCCTCAGTTTGATGTCAGGTCTGGCTGCCCTGGATGCCAAATGCTCCAGCCGTCTAGGTCTCATCACCATCTCCTATTACCTGTGGACCACATTTGTTGCAGTGGTGGTTGGCATCATCATGGTGTCTATCATCCACCCAGGAGGGGCGGCGCAGAAGGAGGACTCAGAAGATAGTGGCAAGCCCATCATGAGCTCTGCTGATGCCTTGCTTGACCTCATCCGGTAGGCAACTCTGTAAAATGTCATTGCCTGCTTCAATTACTAGCTGGCATTAAAAGGCTTCATTTGAAATGAGCAAATATTTTTTTTTCATGAGAGGGGGGCCTAGCAAAATGAATACTAATGGTAAGAATTAATTCATGTAGCGTTTTGAGTACTCAAAACTAATCTAGAGGTCACAGTGATAAAGTAAATGCTACAGGAACTGTACACATTAAAAATATAAGCACTTAAGGAATAAGAGCATGCTAAAGGTCAAAAAGAGATGTCAAAGTGTTCCCTCATTATACTCTGGTTTTCCCTCCTTTCTGTTCCCAAGAAAAAAATTGGAGGTACTTGTTGAACAAAACTGGCAGAATTCCTGAGAGTTCCATTTTTACCATCAGGAGATCATCCTCGGATCAAAGCGTTTCATAAAATAATCAGCGAGCCTGTCAAATCCAAATAAGAAACTGGAAATATTCACTATATAGATGAGCTTTTCTTTGTGAAGTAATATTGCAAATGAATGTAGTGATATATGAGTGTAGTGCAAACTGACCCAAGATGACAATTTACAGAATACCTTCTTTCAGACAATACATATACAATTCTACCTGCTTTATTGGCTAAATAAATGCGTCAGAGTTGTTGTGTGTGCATATTGTAGATCACAAAGCACAAAGAGCTCAGCAAAAAAGTATTCATGCTCCCCTGTCAAGATAGGGATGGCTGAGTAATGACACAGCTGCAAAGGGAACGCAGAGTGATCCAGGTCCATCGGAAAGAACACTCCAGATCTTTTTCCAAAGGAAATTGCTACATTCATTTTTAATAGACAGAGCCAGTGCCAAAGACAAATGACAAAGTATTAGTAAATAATAGTTTTACCTTCTATGAAAAATGAGATATAATTACATTATTTATCAAGGATTTTCTTAACAACTTGTCACTGTTTGGATCACTCTTACATCCAGGGTAATTAATAAGTCCGAATATATCTCTAGTCAGTGATTGTGTAAGTTATAATCAAACCTCAGTGAGACTGTTTTCCAAAAAACACACTCAGTCACTTTCCGTAACTCATTGTCCAGGTTGGAGAATTCCAGAAGCAAAGGGTGCAAAGCCAAGCAGGACACACCCTAGATGGGTGATGGAGATGATTCTTTTTTTTTTGCAAACAACATGAAGAAATGCAGTCTGTCAAAAGGAAATGGCACATTCTCCACTAACGCACATTTGATATTAAATATCCAAATGCCTCCCAAAGAGTCAAGATGATCTCAAAAGCATTCAGATCAACAGTGATTTGTTTATTTTAACCAGTGTTATAGAACAGAGTGCAGAAACTTAACAATGATATGCCCAATTTAAAATAAGCATTCTTGTGTCTGCGACTAAGTTACGTAACAAGGCTATGAAGTAATTGTTGTGTTTGTTTCACTTGTTGCTAAGCATGTAGCGGTGACCAACAGAAAGCGTTACTAGTGATAAAAATATTTCTTGATAATATTTATTTGATTTATGTTTGAATTAGGCTGATCTCTAAGATGTACCCTGTGTAGGTCATTGAATAAAAATGTATTTGTTTCATAATTAAAAGAAGTATTGAGTAGTGTCAATCAGATTTTGTTGCTTACTTCGAGGTATCCAAATCTCAGTGTTTTTTGAACTTATATTGGGTTTTGTGCAGTTGCTTTTAAGAAACTGAATTTCATGCACTTTAACAGAAAATAAAATATGTAAATTAATTTCTGAATGAACTGTTTAAATTAAAAAAAAAAAACATTTAAATAGAAAACAACCTCTTAAAAATATGTAAACGTTTTTATATTTCAGCAATCACAAAACCATTTTTACTGACATGAACTACATATTGTGGAATCTATACCTATTGTCCAGAATAGAGTCCAAAAGTAATTTTCTTAGGAACTCAAACTAATAGTAATTATTCCCATGAAGCAAACATTCTGTAATTTAGATTATGAATACAAAACATCTCATGTTGTGATTAAATTGTAAAAGCAGAGACTGTACTGTATATGTACCTGATCAGTGTAGCAGGGACATAAATGAAAGTCATTTATGTACTAAAGCAAAGTTGTTGAGTTATTAGCATTGGGTCCTCTTTGTTGCTAGGTACATTGAGCAGCAATTTTTTGCTAGAGTATACAATCTACTGCTGCATCCTCCACCTCTTCCCACATAATGCCAACATGTTGTAAGTCTTTTGGAACATGCTGCACCAGGTCTTTCTTGGCCTTCCTCTTTTCATTTTTCGTCCTAGTGGGGTCCATTTCATTGAGATCATTGTGTGGTGCTGATGCAGTCTGAGTAAAATATGGTGTACCAGCCACAAGCAGCATTCTGTCACTGTATCTCGGACACTCAGTATCTTTTGTCATTTTTTATTCAGTAACATTTTTACACTTGAAAAGCTTACGGAATAAATGATTCATGAGGAAAAATTTACCCACAGCGAGGTTTCTGCTAGTTATCAGGGTTGAGAAGTAGTTCATTAAGAATAACATATTACTCATTTTCAATTATTTAACGACTTTATACTAAGCACCTTCTAATGTTAAGCTTGTACACAACACTACTTACAGTTATTGGCCATTTAGACACCAGCCTTTACTAGAACTAGTTGCAATTAAGTACATTGCTCAACAGCATTACAGCAGGACAAGGGATACAAACCCAGGTCTTTCAGCTGGAAAGCAATGGCTCTAACCACTATGTTACCCACTGCCTGTCCCAGTATGATGATTGCTGTGACTAAAACATAAAATAGAAAAGTTTATTTTGCAATGTATTTGGTAAGAATACAGTATTGCACATTTCAGAATTTCATGGTAAGGGAACAGAACAAATCACAAGAATTTGTTTTGAACGTGAAATGCCCAAATATGCTAAATCACAAACCGTTACAGTTGGAAGAAGGGAATGAAAAGGAATTATGTTATTTTATTCATTAAGATGTGCTGCACATCACCTGTAGTCTTCTGTTGTGATAACTGTGAATTCATGGAGAGGTCAGAATGTCCCTTCTAAAGAGAAATACCTCTAAAAAAGTAGTGGGTAGCTCTGGTACCTTACAGTACCTGGGCTATGTAGTCAAATTTAGGTTTGAATTCATCTCATGGGGTTTGCATGTTTTCCCCATGTTTACATGGGTTTCTTGCACTTGCTCCAGTTTCCTCACACAATGCAAAGAAAAGTTTTAAGCGAATTGGGGACACTAAATAGTCGGAGGGAATGTGTGTGAGTTAGTAGTTGTGTGTAATTTCCTTACACTTCCAGCATAGGCCCTGGATGGCTGTGACCTTGCACTGAACAAGCAGTTATTGATTATGGATGGATAGATGGATGCATTGCCAATATTACCAGTACAGGTATTTCACCAGTAACTGGACTGTTGATCACAGTAGTGGGTTTTAATTAACAGCTGTTGAGAAATGAATCTGATATTCCTATGTTACAAGGTGATGTTATAACTTTAGGATGAAGTTAGAGGAACTTGGCCACAATCAGCATCTGATTCGTTATGTCTCCAAAAATCTTTTGAGCAAATCACATTAAAATACAAAAAAATTATATAAATATGTACATAAAATACACTTCCTGGATCAGGGACTTGTTGTGGCCAAAGGGCTTGCGTCATCTAGGCATCTCCAGAGCTATATCATCAGTAGCAGTATGTTCCTGGTAGGGTCTGGAGTGAAGATCCAGACTAACACCATCCCAAAAACCCCTATGGCAAATGGGAACAAGAGAATGTTTACCCTGCCCGGAACAGGGTCACCTGGGCCAACTTCAGGAGCCAGGCCTGGAGGTAGTGTTCCTTGGCGAGCGCCTAGTAACCAGGCAGCCGCGTAACCCAGTGGGGCTAAGCCCGAAAAGGCAACATAGGGAGGCCATGTGGGCCCACCACCCGCAAGATCCAACATGGGGGTCGGGTGCAATGCTTTTCAGGTAGCAGGAGGGGGCAGGGTGACACGTGACGTTGCGGCCCCTCGCAGCAGAAACTGTCTCTTGGCACGTGGAATGTAACCTCACTGGGCGTGGGGGAGGAGCAGGAACTGGTGTAGGAGGTTGAGAGATACCAACTAGATATAGTTGGGCTCGCCTCCACTCACAGTGTTGGCTCTGGAACCAAACTCCTCAATAGGGATAGTCTCTCTCCTACTCAGGAGTTGGACAGAATGAGAGGTGCCGGGTGGTGTGGGGATACTCACAAGCCCCTGGCTGGCTGCCATAGAGTTGGAATTTGTTCCAGTAGATGAGGAGGTTGCCTCAATGTGACTTAAGGTCGCAAAGAGGAAAACTCTGACTGTTATGTGTGCTTATGCACCAAACAGCAGTTCAGAGTATTCAACCTTCTTGGAGAGAGTGGGTGGGGTTCTGGACAGGGGCGCACCTACAGACTCCAGAGTCCTGCTGGGGGACTTCTGAGTTTTCTCAGCAGGGTGGTGGGTCTCACTCTCTGTGACAGGGTAAGGAGTTCGGCCATCCGGGAGGAACTCAGAGTAGAGCTGCTACTCCTCCACATTGAGAGGAGCCAGTTGAGGTAGTTCGGGCATCTGGTAAGGATGTTCCCTGGGCACCTCCCTTTGGAGGTATACCAGGCACGGCCAACTGGGACGAGATCCTGAGGTCGGCCCAGGACCTGCTGGAGGGATTATATCTCCCAGTTGGCCTGGAAACGGCTGGGGATCCCCGGGCTGAGCTGGAGGAAGTTGCAAGGGACAGGGGCATCTGGGCCTCTCTGCTCTCCCTATTACCACTGCAACCCTAGAAAGACAAGTGGGCAAGAAAATGGAAAGCAGACTACAATGCAGTTTGGACATTTTTATTTCCTGCTTGCAGATAGCAAAACTATGTCAGAACTTGTGTACCTGCATTTTTGATTAACCCTGAATTTGTTTTGTTTCTCTTATGTAAAATGTATTTTTCAAAATCACCAAATAAGATGAAGTCTTTATGACAAATGCTTCTGGTTTTTAAAAAGGCTGTGAGAAATAAAGAAAGCAGTGTCATAAGTATGGGACACTATTAGCAGCACAGGATAAAACTGGTTTCCCTACAAGAGATTGTCCTAACAGAACTGGCCTCTCGTTGCAAAGCATTTGCTTCCCGGTCAGTGGGTCTTGGCTCAAAGCTGAAGTGGGTTAATGGAACATGTTCATCAGCTGCCCATCAAAGCTGCCCCACACATGTATCCAGTTATTCTTTATGTTGCAGCCAATACCCTTTTATTAAAATGACACCGTACAGGTTTCTTTCTAAGGTTGTATGCAGCGTATGAATTAATAACTTGGAGATTTTAGAATAAAGTTGTCAGATGTCCTTTGCGTAGAATTCTTGAGGAAGGCACCTACATCTCTTCACTGAATTCAACCTACACAGGATACATGGGTAAACATGTAAATCACTTCAGAAAAAAAGTATCACCTGAGGTATAAAGTTATACTAATAGTAATTTTTGCATGCATTTAGACTGTTTCCATTGCACTAGAGCAATGCAAATCATATGTCAAAGTACTTGTGAACTGTCAACACTTAACTAATGAATATTTTAATTATGAAAGAACATTTGTTTTGCATGACAAAATTAATGTTTTGTTGCTGAGACAGAACAGGTAAATTACTGTTATACTACTGACCTCACAATTAGGTTCCTTTGTCAGACTGTCTCTGAGGACAGAAGTTATCCACTGATTGAATTGTTTATGGAGCTGAAAGAAATAAGTTATACCTCTGTTTAAGAACAATACAGAATTTCCTTTGTTTTGTGCTAACTGGGAAAAACAACATGATGCCAGAATGCAGTAGGTCCACATTAAATCTATGAAGCATTATCATGACATTTAATTAGTTTGCTTCTTGAGACTGCTCGTAGCAATGGCACACAACTTCAAAATTTTCATTCATTTATACATTGTAAAACTTGAACATATTACAGAATGTCTTTTCAAGCAGATAATTAGAAGAATTTTATTTACTTTTAGGCATATTTGAGGTAAGCTATGGCAGTAGAGTATAAGGGTCACTAAGCATCATTATCCTCTTTTGCACAAGTAGCTGTTTTACTCTGTGTAAATTGTAGTGCTTCACAGTTTTTTCTGACATTTTATTTGTTGTTGAAGGGCTGTTGCTTTAAAGAATTCTTCCAAAATTAAAGTTGAAAAAACTTGCTGCTGTTTTTCAAACTTGGTGGAGCTGACCCCTGTCATACATTCACTTCAGGTTCTGAACCGAATCTATGAAAAGGGTGTTGGCACTGGAATGCATGACAGAGACTGAGTCATTGCTGTTTCATGCAAGCAAGAGAAACAAGGCCTCTTTTGGATTCCTGGACAAAAATTTGGTCAGAACATGAGCATTTTAATTCTTATCATACGATGCTTTTCAGGGTATCCAGTCAGAGGGATAAAATCATTTAAAATGCCATAAAACTATAGTTACAGTAGGTGCATAAGTATTTGCACAGTGACAAAAATTTCATCATTTTGGCTCCGTATGCCACCACAGTGGGTCTGAAATGAAATGCTGAAGATAAGCTTCAAGTGTAGACTTTTATCCTTAATTTAAGGATTTTGTCAAAAATATTGTATGAACCGTGTAGGAATTACAACCATTTTTATACATAATCCCCCAATTTTGGGGGCTCAAAAGTAATTGGACAAGCTAACGATCATAAGCTGAATTGTCATTTTTAATATCTGGTTGCATATCCTTTGAATTCAATGGCTGTCTGAAGTCTGGAACCCATAGACATCACCAGACACTGGATTTCTTCCCTGGTGATGTTCTGCCAGGCCTTCGGTCCAGCTGTCTTCAGTTCCTGCTTGTTCCTGGGGTGTTTTGCCTTCAGCAAGTGGAATGCATCTTCAGCTGGATTTAGGTCGGATGATTGACTTGGCAAATGCAGAACATCTCACTCCTTTGCCTTAAAAAAGTCGTGGATTGCGTTCACAGTACGTTGTGGTCACTGTGCACTGTGAAGCACCATCAAATGAGTTTTAAATCATTTGGCTGAATCTGAGTAGATGATAGCCCTATACACTTTAGAATTCATGGTGCTGCTTTTGTCAGCAGTCACTTCATCAATAAATAGAAGGGAACCAGTTCCACTGGCAGCCATACATGCTCATGCCGTAATACTACTTCCACCATGCTTCACAGATGAGGCGGTGTGCTTTGGATCATGAGCAGTTCCTTCCCTTCCCCATACTCTTCTCTTCCCAGCATTCTGGTACAAGTTGATCTTTGTCTCATCTGGCTATTGGATGTTCCAGAACTGTATAGGATTTTTTAGATGTTTTTTGGCCAACTCTAATCTGGTCTTCCTGTTTTTGAGGCTTACAAATGGTTTACATATTCTGATAAACCCTTTATTTACTCTGGTGAAGTCTTCTCTTGATTGTTGACTTTAACACAGATACCCCTGCCTCCTGGAGGGTCTTGTTGATCTGGCCAACTTCTGTGAAGGGGTTTCCCTTCAGCAGGGAAAGAATTCTCCTGTCATCCACAACAGCTGTTAGCTGTGGTCTCCCAGGCCATTTGGTGTTCTTGAACTCACCAGAGCTTTCTTTCTTTTTAAGAATGTACCAAATAGCTGATTTGGCCATACCCATGGTTTTTGTTATCTCTCTGATGGGTTTGCTTTGATTTTTCAGTGTAATGATGGTTTCTTCACTGGGTGTGACAACTCTTTTTACTTCATATTGAGCCTTAACATGCAAATTGTATATTTGAAATCAACTCTAGACTTTTTATCTATTTACTTGTACATGAAATAATGAGTTAACATCTCACACCTGGCCATGGAACAGCTGATCAGCCAATTGTTCAATTATTTTTGGCCTTTTAAAAAGGGGGAGCCACATACAGCATAACAAGTGTTGTAATTCCTACGTTGTTCTCCCAATTTGGATGTAAATACAATGAAAGTAAAGCTGAAAGCCTATACTTCAATCACATCTCGACTGTTTCATTTCAATCCATTGTGGCAGCATACAGAGCCAAAAGCATGAAAATTATGTCACTTTCCAAATACTTAATGACCTTACTGTAAATATGAAAAATATGAAAACAATGATGACTGTACAGTAAATGTACAGTTAAATGCTGCAGTAAAAAAGAGAAATACAATAACAAACATTCATTTTTGGCAGCAATTTTGTCTTGAAGTCCTTATAGAATCCTTAATTGTAGTGGTTGTGTGTGAAACCTTAGATGAAGCATGGAATATGAGTAGTATTTTGTTTTCCCATCTCAGGGCAATATGGCTCAGTCAGCTCTCCAAACAGTCCTATTACATTTATTCATTTAGCTCACACTTTTTTCCAAAGTAACTCTTTCACACACATTGACTGAAGCCGCTTGTCCCGAGCAGGGCTGCAGAGAACCTGAACCTAACCCAGCAACACAGGGCATAAGGCTGGAGAGGGAGGGGACACACCCAGGACGGGATGCCAGTCCATCACAAGGCACCCCAAGGAGGACTCAAACCTTACGCCCGCCAGAGAGCAGGACCTAGCCAAACCCTCTGCACTACCTCACCCCCATTCAAAAGAAACTTCTAATGTTAATCTACTTACCATTATTCAACCATCTATACAACAGGGTAAATTTTCACTGGAGCAATTTTAAGGTGAGTATCTTGCTCTTGGGTACTACAGCTGCAGATGGGATCCAAACCTACAACTTTTCAGTCAAAGAAAACAGACCTGACCACTGTGCTACTAGCTATCACAACCACTAGAGCCAATTCTAGACCATTCTAGTTTGCTTTAAAGTATACATTTTTTGTATTTTAATCTGCATTCCAAATGTAGTATAGATTTGCTCATAAATGATTTTTGCAAGCATAATGAAACAGAGGCTGATTGTATTCAATTTATCCTTCATTATTAGGTAATTATGTCCCATATTCCTTCTACTGCATCTTGCTTGCTGTTTGCCTGTGAAGTTTAAATGTACATAATGTCAAAGGTAGCCTGAAGTCAGATGAATAGACTGTGTTTTAGTGAGGCAGATTATGATACTGAGATAAGGTTATTTTTTATAAGGTGCTCCATCAGTAGTAAAGGATTACTTTTCTCTAAATGGATGAAGACATAGGATACAGAAATAGGGTTCATTATGGTTTTGACATGTTATAAAAAGTAATATCCGTGGTTTAAAAAAACTAGTTTAAAGCCCTAATAATAAATCAATTTATATACCTGACAATGAGGAATATTAAACAATTTACATAGTCTGAATGCTTTATTAAACCAGAATATTGCTACCGTGACTTGATTTTAGAACTAATTTTACTTTCTGGTGTACTTTCTAGCATATTTCGAGTTCAATAAATAGTTATATTTTTGTGACATTTAAATGTGATCCGTTCTCCTAAAAACATTCAGTAGACCTCAAATATTAGAAATTCCTTTGAATTTAAAAGCAAACTAGATTTGCTTCTGCTGGCACACTAAGTTCACTGAAAAAGTATACACCGTAAACCAAAATAATTGTCATTAGTGGTCAATTCCCATGCAATCACATAAAAAGCATAGTTAGTATAGGGTTAAAGTGAAAGTTATTTTCTAATTTTATTTTTCAAGTGTTTTTTAATGTGTTCTTTGTCCCATAAGTATGAGTTGAAAGGCTGATAATAAAAATCTCAAAATTATTTCTGAATTAGTTTTTGTTTGAGGAGACGTGGTGGCGCAGTGGCGCAGTGGGTTTGACTGGGTCCCGTTCTCCAGTGGGTCTTTGATTTGAGTCCTGCTTGGGGTGCCTTGCAATGGATTGGCGTCCCATCCTGGGTGTGTCCCCTCCCCCTCCAGCCTTACACCCTGTGTTGCTGGGTTAGGCTCCGGCTGCCCGCGACCCTGTATGGGACAAGTGGTTTCAGATGATCTGTGTGTGTGAAATGCGTTGAAGTCTTTCAAGAGAGTGTACGTTTAACATTTGTGTGTGTAGTTTTTGTTTTTTCTATTTCTTTTTTATATGGTTCAATGAAACTTTCAAAGGTATGACACCTTTCCAATAAATTTTGAAAGCTTGTATTTTTGTTTTGGGGGGATGTGGTGGCACAGCAGGTTTGGCTGGGTCCCATTCTCTGGCAGGTCTGGGGTTTGAGTCCTGTCTGGGGTGCCCTGCAACGGACTGGTGTCCCATCCTGGGTGTGCCCCCACCCCCAGCCTTGCACCCTGTGTTGCGGAGTTAGGCACCAGTTTGCCTCGACCCTGCGTGGGACATGTGATTTCAGACTGTGTGTGTGTGTGTGTGTGTGTGTGTGTGTGTTTTGTGTTGCTACAATTTACAGCTTGATTAAAGCTTTATGATACCATTGACAGTGAGTCCTAAATCTTCACAGCACATTGATTGCTCTGATTTGCCGCTTTAGAACAAGGTGGATGTTTGAATGCTTGACTGTCATCTTGTACAAGGTCACTGTGGCTCTAAGTATATGAAACGTTTTTGGAAATACTTGAATTGATTGGTTGATGGGTATTTTAAGAAGCAGTTCTGGCTGTATGACAACATACAGGACTGTTGTTGTATGTTTCCTAGCTTTCACTCGGCTCTCTCTCGTGTTCTTAATGTAGCTCCCAGATAGTCTCACGTGTGTTGTTAGATTCTTGGCTTTGTGTCAGTTGGAAGCATCACAGTTAAATAGGGAACCATAAGAATTTGATTTCTCCAGCAGTGTAAAACCAAAGACACCGTGTTGTGATGTGAGGACTGAACACAGAATGATGAATGACTTCAGTTATCATATACTGTAATGGTTAAACATCCTTCATTTTCATCGTTGGTGTGACTTAGAGACACAGCAGTATTTCACTAGGACTAGATTTATTAGATACAAAAATGGTTCCAACCAAATGTTTTCAGCCTCAATAACCTCAAAGCCTGATATAAACATTCTTATTGGTATCAAGCCAGAACACTTTTTACACTTTTCTTTCATACATGGGAACTGTTCCAAATAAAACTTTAAAGTCATCAGTTATTAGAAACCCAACTGTGGGATGGCTTTTGCTAATATTACATTGGTAATCTATTATCTAACACTTACTGTACACAGCTTAAAATTCACTGTTTTCTTGTGTTTGGATGCCATAGTGCATTTAAAACTGAGCTCAGAGAAAATTTTTGATTGTTTGATAACATTTATAAAATCTGAAATGTTTATTCTGGGTTGATGTGAAAAAAAACAAAGAACATAAAGTTTCAACTTGAAGGTTCTTTCATAGTACAGCATAATCATTAACTTGAACGTAAAGCATTCAGTTCATGAAAGAGTTGTTTGTTTGAAGCAGTAGATTTGTTAGGAATTTTCTTGTGATGTCATGTAATGCATGGACTAATTTAATGGTTCTTGTTTTGATAAATGCGCTCAGGCACAATAAATAAATTCTTACCCAGAGTTGCTCAAATAATGTCAGTCCAGTGCAGGTACAGTAGTAATATTCCAGGTTGATTTAAGCATCTACAGTCCTTTACAAATATCCAGGGTAAATTCAGTTTCATTGTGGTCAGCTGTTTATGGTAAGTCCTTTACATGTTAGAATAACTGATGAGTATGAATGTTGAATGAATATTTTTTAAAATCTGTCATGAATAAGAAGGCTTAATAAAATTTCTTGCTTTTCTTTCTATTAATAATTTATAGAAGTTTTATCCCAAGTACCACATACAATCCAATGTACAGTACTATCAGTTAGTCCAGTATTTCTTACACATTTTATGCAGTTGCACTTATATTCTGAACAAGCGAAATAATTCCTTTGCTTTTGCTCACAATTCATAATTGTAAAACCGCACATGAAGAGTTACCAGTGCCACTGAAACATTCTTTTCTGGGAAAGTCTTTTTATTTCAGATATATTTTTAATGCATCCTGGAGAGTACCTCTTCTAGAGTATGACTATCTTCCTTTTCCCTTTTAGCAACATGTTCCCAGCTAATCTGGTTCAAGCCACATTTCAGCAGGTAAGTTGGTTCAACATTTTGTAAATGCCTGTATTCTGGCAAAAAAATTACATGATTTATACTAAAATCCAAATACAGCTGACCATTTGTTTCTATGATCTAGAAGTTAAAATACAAAATGTGGACACTGAAGGTACTTAATAAAAATTAAATTTAAGCCAAAAAACATTATCTTCATCTGAGCAGTTTGCACATTCTACAAACAGAAATTTCAAAGTAGGGCATCTTCCTCTTTCTGTTCCTTGAAGTATCGTACCAGGAGTGTACCTATCATGAAGACACCAAAGCCCACCATCAGTCAGAGCCTCACAGAATCCACGACCAGGCGAGCACTCATCTACGGTATTCAGGATGACAACGGAACAGACATACAGAACTTCTCCCTGGACCTCACACCACCTCCTGAAGTCATCTTCCGCACACTCCCTGGTACCAGTGAGGGCATGAATGTGCTTGGAATTGTCATCTTCTCAGCCACTATGGGTAAGAATATCAGAAAAGCTCATTTTCCCAATAAGTAATGCTCCAGTGAAGCTTATACATTCTGCAACAAGGCTGTCCTAACCTTAAGAAAGTGTAAATACTAATTTATCATCAGTGCCCCATGAGTAATGTATCTCACCTCAACAAAGGATAATGTGTTCAAAGTCAGAAATGACTCACAGTATTAAAAAAGATGTCTGCACTCCACGAGGCAATAAGTTGTTCCAGGAGTCATACTGGTGTTACTGTTCCCAGGAATCATGCTTGGCAGAATGGGACCTAACGGGAGTGCTTTGGTGAACTTCTGCCAGAGCTTAAATGAAGCTGTATTGAAAATCGTTGCTATTGTCATCTGGTGGGTATACCTTCCCCGACAGAAGCCTCTTTTTCTGCTCTTCATCGGTTCACTCTGCCGTAAGATGAAGGCATACTAAAATGTAGTATTTGAACATGTGGCTCTGCAGGATTTAGTTTACAGTCAGTCAGACACTCCAAAAAAGCTGAATTGATGCTTTTCCTTACTCTCTGCATACAGGTATTTCCCTTTTGGCATTGTGTTCCTGGTGGCCGGTAAAATTCTGGAGATGAGTGATCCTTCAGACATGGGGAAAAAGCTGGGCTTCTACGCAGTCACTGTGGTGATGGGGCTCATCCTACATGGCCTGTTCATTTTGCCCAGCATGTACTTCTTCATCACCAAGAAGAGTCCCATAGTTTACATCCGTGGCATTCTACAGGCACTCCTAATCTCACTGGCCACCTCCTCCAGGTACTAGCCCCATCTGCAACCAATTCACCTTACCAATCCCAGGTCCACACTTAGAAGTAGCTGTTCTTAGTATATACATATATGCATAGTAAAAAAGTTAATATCTACAATTCAAAAAGGTAAAGCATTGCATTAGTACAAAAAGTCTAATTCAGAAGTTCACCCTGCATTGGTGAAGCATTGCAACAGCTGGAAGCTACTGTTTACCACTGGCTAATGGAGCCATCACAGTCAGCCACTGCATTACTTCTATTTAAAAATCTCTGGCACACAGACAGAAGCCAGATGTTTGCTCCTGTACTAATAAATATGCATTTGTACTTAAAGAGGAGATAGTGTCCAAAAAAAAATCAGGACTGGAGCAATGGAGTGCATCATAAATGCAGTATGTAGTCATAATAAAATAATTATTAGATTTTAGAATAGTTCTTCTTAATAAAGGCCAACATTTTAACCAAAGCAGTAAAGTATGAATTAAATAAACTTGTGCACTGCTGAGAATTACACATCCCAGTATGAGGCCTGAACAATGAACCACAAATCCTCACAACACATCAGTTCAGTATGTTAAAAACTGATGAGTTTGCCTGTTTCTCCCCAAAAAGAGTATCACATCACATCACATGTCCACCAGCATTTAAGAATGTGCTGAATATGCTTTTTATCAAAATACCAAGCATTGTTTTACAGCCTTTGGTCTCAATTTCTTTGCATTTTCCTTAAAAAAACAGATTTTTCCACCTTGGCTAAGTGTTATAATGTCATTTCGACCACCCTGAAATGTCAGGAGTATGCAGATAGTTTTTTTTATTGGAGCTGTCCTGTGAATTCACCGAAGAGGTGAGGAGATCAGGCAACATCTGGTTTTTATTGGGGGAAATAGGAAGTTGGGAAGTTGAACAGTCAGCAAGAGTCCCTGCTTTTGCACATGTGCCACAACTCTTACCCTTTTGTTCAACATGTGGTTGGACTCCAGTCCTGTACTGAAAAAAGACAAGACTCCCCCAGCACCATAATTTTGTTACAATTGCTTATTGTTCAATGGAAGCGATATTATATTCTTTTATATTCCTCTTTTCAATTTCTTTATGCACTGAGATATTCTGTATTATTATTTTTCATCTCTTTATTTTTTATAAATAATAACCAAACCATTCTTCAGGAATTCACATAAGCCATAATGTTTCAACACAGTAAGTTATTTCTACTGGATTTCATTTTACCAGGTTCTAAAAAAAAAAAAGATAAAAAATCATAACATATATGTTCTGATTTCATTTCAGAGATAGACAATAATTTAAGAGTTGTGAAACTTCTAGAAATCCCGAAAGGATGTATACAGAGTACTGTTAAAAGGCTTCTCAAACACTTCCATAAATCAGAGGTTCTTAACCTGGGGTCCATGTACACTTTGGGCATCTGTGGATGAGCTTCAAGGACTTTTTCAAGTGTAGATCTGTTTTGAAAATAATGCTAACAAAATAAAAGTTTAAAACAAAATAAGATAGTGCCTACAGGCAAGGGATGTGGTGGCATGGCAGGTTTGGCTGGTGCCTGCTGTGTGCATGGTCTGGGATTCGAGTCCTGCTTGGGGTGCCTTGCGAAGGACTGTTGTCCTGTTCAGGGTGTGTCCCCTTGTGCCCTGTGTCTCTGGGATATGCTTTGGCTTGTTGCGACCCTGCTCAGGACAAGCAGTTGTTGACGTTGGTTGGTCTAGGTGAACTTAATCATGATTCACTGACAAAAGAGGTCTGTGACTTCAAAAAGGTTGAGAACTTCAGTTCCAGATTTAGGTCTTCATTGAACTTTACTGGTATTAGACTAATGCTACTGAGGGTATCTACCACACTGCTAACCATGTTTCTTCCTGCATTCTGCAGCTCTGCAACACTGCCTATCACCTTCAAGTGCCTCCTGGAGAACAACCACATTGACCGGCGTATCATCCGCTTCGTGTTGCCAGTTGGTGCCACTATCAACATGGATGGCACTGCACTGTACGAGGCGGTGGCTGCCATCTTCATCGCCCAGGTCAACAACTATGAATTGGACTTTGGGCAGATCATTACCATCAGGTACAGTGGGATGTGGGAAAAAGAAGACATTAAACTTGCCCACACCTTATATTGACTCAGAAGCCAATGGAAAATGTCAGCTGCAAATGACTTTACAGTATAGTTTCTAACTGAAAAACTGAACTGATTTTTTTTTTAAATTCTTAAATTTAAGGCATTGTAGAAGAGAGGGAATTTAAAAATGTGTCCCAACGGAAAGTAAAAGGAAAAAGTCTGTTTCTGGGGGTTTTAAACAATTGAAAACTGAAATTACTTTTGCTATATTGTGTGCTTTGTATCAGGATTATAAATTAACTAGAACTCACAGGACCCAGAAGACTACAAAAAATTATTTTTTGAATGTCTGGAGCTATTCAGAGCTCTTTCCTTTGTTTTATACTCCATTCCATTTAAAACTTACTCAGCACAAAACCTGATTGCACAGTTGGTGTGTTTCATGCTCTTTCCAAGTGCAAAGCCATGCTTCTGTTCTAGCTTCAAACTGTCTGATGGGGTAACATCCATAAATAAACATGTTAATTCATATTTGTAAATAATAAGATGTCCAAAATTTGACATGTTTGACATATTCACCGTGCAGCTGCAACAAAGCACATCATCCTACCAGACTGTACCAGTTTAATAATCCCTCTATTAAAAGACCCATGTGACCTGAAAAAAATCATCTCTCTGAGTCACGCCAGTGTTCTGTTTTTCTCCTGCCCCATGACGTTATTTCCATCACTGCTCCATCTGTGTCTTTGTAGGTATAGCAGGTCTTTAAAATGGTCTTTGCCAGTTAGGCCTTTTAAACTCTTCTGACATTTTTGGCCAGAACCCCAGTATGAAGTGACAACATTCTACGACATGTCATTAAAATCCACTAGAGTCTGTGTCTGCACATGGTGAAAGGATGAACAGTGAAATGAGGCAATATTCCTCTAGATTGCTTGCTAATTGACATCATTATTTTTAATGCAATGAATAGGCTTGTGTTAAATACGTGAAGTTCAATGTGATTCATTTTGCGAACGATCATCATTTCTTCCGAAAATGGTTATTGTTTACTTCAATTTCCAGCATCACAGCCACAGCAGCCAGCATTGGTGCAGCAGGAATCCCACAGGCTGGCCTTGTTACTATGGTGATTGTGCTAACGTCTGTCGGATTACCTACTGATGACATCACTCTAATCATAGCAGTGGATTGGGCACTGTAAGTAAATCCTCCCTGAAGTTTCTCACACAAAAACTGGCACACACAACAGAAGCATGTGTAAGAAAAATTACTTTTTCAGAACGTTTAGATGTGAAATGTAGATCTGAGTCTTCATTCAGTTATTTTTTTTTTTGTAATTTTGAGTTTAAAACCTGCACTCCCTTCATTGAGTATCCAGTTAATATTTTGTTGCATTGCAGCCTCACCTATTAGTTATCCCGGAGAGATTAACACAGAAAAAATGGCATTATTAAATGTACTCAGAAAAATTCAGAAGGCAGGATTTCTGGCATAGTCAGGTGGAGGTCTGGATGCCTGATGTATGTCTAGTCAAGAAGTCACCTTCATCAACTCAGATAGTGCGAGTAGGTGAAGTGCTGCTGGTCTCATTCCAAGAACAGTCAAAGTGTAGACTTCATTGAAATGAGTTAATATAATTAACAGCAATTGGATTAAAGTAAATGCTGTTATAAAAATGCATGGTGACCTTTTTGTTTGGTAGAGCTCAAGGCTCTGGCTTATTGTTCAAGTGTAGGTCAATGAACCAGCAAGTTTTTATCAGGTTGCCCATAAAAGAACTTTTGCAGTACAGTATGTTCTTTTTTGCAGCTACCCATCAAGGTGCCACTCACAGTGCCAATCAGAACTACTGCAACAGTGCCATCAGCAGGAATCTCAATGACATCCATCTGCCTTGTTTTTCACAGGGATCGATTCAGGACTATGGTCAACGTAATGGGGGATGCACTGGCCACAGGCATCATGGCTCACATCTGCAGGAAAGACTTCATTAAGGAAGGAGAGGGGGTAAAATGATTTTCCCTTTGCCACGATTTCACAGTACGCACTCCAGTACCAGGAAACCATAACTCCAAGACCAGCTTCCTGTGAGCAAACTCCGGTGGCTAGAAAACCATATTAGCACAATTCACATTTATTTTGCAGGGTTAAATGCCAACACTCGTGCATAACATTATAGCACAGATTTCCAGCTTCTATGTTTAAAAAACACATAGTTGTATTTATAAATGTAGTGATGCTAATCAAAATACTTCATTAGAGGCTAATAAGAAGGAATTGCATTTATTTAGTTACATTATTCTATGTGTGCTGTAATTTTGACCAGTGATAATAATTTTTTTATGTTTCACAAAACAAAAAATGCGCATGATATTTTTCTACGGTGAAAAACTGGCAATTAAGTAAATGTATTATTTTTAAAGTTTTGAATTTAGACAAATGTTTCGGAAAACTAGCAATAATGCATTTAAAGTCATGTAAAATTAAAGATACTCAAAAATGCAGAGAATTGTGAAGAATGAAGGATGAAGCTGCCCTCCCTTCTACAGGTGCCACTGATCTGTGAGACCAAGCCCATGATCAGCGTTAATCAGCTGATGAACTATCAGAAGAATGGTGGTTACCAGCCTCCGACGGCCGTCAAGCCAGACCACATCCCCCCTGACGTAGCACGTCTGATGCAGCTGGAGGAGGGAGTGCGGCCTCTAGAGAAGAAGAAGCCCCCTGCTTCTCACAAACGCATAGACAAGGACAGGGACCACTGTTCTATTGATATGAATGGCCTTGAAACTAATGTATAGACAACTGCAGGGGCTGGACTGCCGTTCATTACACAATCATCAAGGTCACGCCTCTTGAGAATGAATATTCCTGAGGATTATCATTTCCTTTCTGTTTTTTATTGCTGAGCTTTTTTTATACACATGTGAAATAAGATGAGTTTTTGTGTTTGTGCATGTGTGCTTTTCTGTGTCACTTGCTCATTCAGCAGAGCGAATGTTGGGAAGCATGGGCTAAGCTATGCTTACAAGAGTGATGCTCAGAGCCAGCAAACTGCTGGCTGTGCTTGGAAATAAGTGGCCAGGCTGTTGCTTGTTTGAAAGTAATGGGCTCTACTCTCACAGTCACAGAACAGAGAAAGCAAAGAGAAAACAACAGATGTTCTGGCAATGTTGACTCTGTGGCCTTATTGAGGCTCGAGACAGGATATTTACTGCAGTGCAGTCACCGCTGACTCACACCGCTGATTTTTTTTTTGTGTTGTTTACCACATCTTAGGGTTTTTGATATAATACGCTATTGTGAAAGATGTTCTTGTCTTGCACACCTGTGTGAGTTTCTGTTGGCAGAAAAGTTATACAAGAGCTACTTTCTGACATTCAGCCCTGGCCCAAATATTAGGCCCAACAAATACCTAAAGCCATGTGCCATAGGCCCAGACAGCATTTTAAATTGTCTATAGCCACACAACGTAATGTCCCACCATACTAAGTGCAAAGCTGTAATGCCAGCTACAATCCCAACCAAAAATGCAAGGCTAAAGAGCAGTTTCTGCAAATCTTGAGAGGGATTATAGTCCTATTTAATTTTATAAGTATAAAAACGTTTGTTGTTGCCAGGTTAACAGATGTGTGAAATTATTTCATTAATACAGAATGATTTTGCTTTTTTTTTATTGTGCTGTTACAGTGTCTAGAATCATTTTTCTACAGTTATCATTAGTGATGAATTTTTCAGACTAACCATTTAGTTATTGTTTTTCATGTCTAATAACAGGAAAGTTGATAAATGTACAGAAAGCAAAAAAGAATATTTTTTCTAACATATAGAAGATACATTATGTAAAAGACAACACTGACAGATTTTTCATTATAAAAGAATTTCAAATTATTAGTAGAAACTGATAAGGCAACAATGTCTTCAAAGTATTTTATATAAACAGAATTTGTGTAAATTACAAACTTAATTTTTGATTTGCAAAAGATACAATGTATGGTTACATTATATTTATTTACACCTGTAAACATTTGCTATAATATAATATTTACCTTGGAAGCTGTAATGAATACATGCATATGAAAAACAACTGTCTAACATAAAAATCCATTTAGTTACTTGGTTTGCTAGTTAGTAGTTTAGTTTAGTCAGTTGCTAAAAAATGAATAGTTATGCCATCTTAGTATACTTTTAAAATCACAGAGTAAATTTATTATACTTTAATCATCATTTCCCTCTTACTTCCCACATCTGAACTCTTGCTTAAGCTTTACCTCAGTTTTATTCCACTGTGTGAGCACATAGTATGTATCAGTGCTCTAGGTTTAAATTGGCTCAGATTACTAAGGTTTCAGTGTCTGCAACCTGGTAATTTTTAAATTAGCTTACTCAGTGGCTATGCTGTTTTAATATTTGCCATATCACATATCGCCTTGCACTCGTAGTGAGACATCTGTGGTAGAAGTTCCACTTAATGTGGTTTGGTTACTGCTCATCAGTTGAAACCAAGGGAAATTCTTCCTTAGTATCCAACTTTGAAAGTTGTGTTGCCCTCAGATTTTGAGTTATTGCTTAACCTATACTGTTGTTGATTGTTAGCTTGACTAATTTGACTATCATAATCATAGCATGTGCACAGAATTTTTAATTACTTGAACATATCCTAACTTTTACCTTTGACATGCCTCTGAGCCCCTTGACAATGTCAAAAGTTCAGGATTTCATGCAGGCTTAAAGAACTGCCTAAGCCTTCTGTTGGAATCTACTGAACCCAGAAAGCAACAAGTATGGTAAAGCACTGATTCGCTTTGACCCAGTCAGTTAGTAGAAAGGCAGCTATTGATTTGGAGTCTTTAGAAAACCTGCACTAGACAAACCTTCCTTTACTGTCAACAAGAGAAAGTTCCCACACATTTCTTTTTCATTATTCAGATTTTTTCCTTTACTTTTTTGAACTTTTATATACTATGTTCCACTTAGCTTTGCTCTTCTAGAGGAACATCTAAGCTGTCTAGGGAGAGTGACAGTTCATAAAAATGGCATAAAGTTAAATAACCCCTCTTTAATCAGAGGGGTTGCTGTATACTGTAATTATTTCTGCCTTTGCGGTTCACTGAAGTTTACTGCAGTGTCCTGGGTGTCGTGTCATTTCAGTGGAAAATATTATGAATAATCACGTCTGTCATAAAAAAATCGCAGTAAATCGTACCAGTTGTGGATTGTTGATCGCTCATAAAATGTAAACATTTAAGGAGCTGTAACTCATGCCAGAAAAATGTTCTAATTCATTTGCAGCTCTAAACTGTGAAACTTACTGTGATCACAAAAAAGGTGAATTTTCATCTGACAGAGCACCAGTGATAGGATTCTTATTTGCTCTAGTGTCTCCAAGACCCTCTTTTACAGGGCCTCTAAACCTCCAGTAGATTATGATATCAAAGATAAAATAAGGGGAATTTGCACAACTCATCTGTTCAAGTTTGGAGCTTTGGGGGTCCTCACATTAATTCTCTGCCTTAAATAATATAGAAGATGATGGATGGGGTTGGCAGCTCTTGGAGCAGGTTTACCTTTGGGTGGTCTTTGGAACACTAGTCTGAAGGTGAATAACATAGCACTGCAGTCCAGGAAATTTAGGAAGTCCAACTGACAGTCAAGCCAGTCACACCTGCTTCCTCTTCCTTGGGAACAAATCATACAAAAGGCAACAAGTAGCACAGAATGGGCATTTTGTTTGAACAGTCTGACTTTTTGTCAGAGTTAACCCTTTTGATCAACACATATACACACACGCACAGGCACACAAACACACACACATTAGAAATATGTACATATGTATACATATATTTTTAGATTCAAGCCCTTTCAAAAAACTTTACCTGTGATGCTATAACTACTTGCATTACAAACATAAACATATTTGTAATTGTGGTGTGAGAGATTTGAGAGATTCCGTTTTATTTAAGTATATTGAATTCAAGTCCTCATTGTGCTGATTTTCAGGACACCTGCTGAAAATAACTAACAAATATTTACAAATCTGGCAAAGCTTTTAACAAGAAAAAACTATTATAGCATTTTCAGTAGTTGAAACGTAAAGGATTTAACAATGTTTTTAAAACTGGAATTCATGAATAATTGTGGAAAAGGATATGCCACTATAATGAATCGCATATGAATGATGTTTGCTTTATGACTAAGAGTTCCTAGATTGTATTATTCTGATTTCAAGAAATCCCTAACTTCCCAAATGCTTTGTTTATAAATAAAAATAATTATTTTATATTCATTCTGGGTTCTTTGATCAGTATACTTCAATAAAATTTCTGAGTGTAGTGGAAATGTATATTAGTGCAGTGTACAATTTTTCATGATTACTTCATGTCTTCTTCTTTTCATATATAGCAAAAACTCAACAGAACACTTATCTTCCAAATAATTTATTGAAATGCAGTAGACTTTATTAATGTAAAAGCATAGTACATAAAACACTTCATAGCATCAAGGTAACGTTTGTGCGATTTTTTTTCTGATGTAAAAAATATGTATAGACTCTTATTTTTTTGTTTTAAAAATTGTGACAAAATACCAGAAATCAAGGAGGCATCTGCAATGTTTCTGTTTTGCAAGAGAGCAGAGCAATCTTTTTAAAAAAGCTATTTTGATCATGAACTCTCAACATGGATACAAAGCTCAAATATTGACATAAAATGCAGCACCATATCCACAGCTTACACTTCTGTTCACAACTCAGCCAGACAAAAACTGTTGTCAATCAAATTGGCATTTCAAGGCTTGGATTCACAGAAGACACTTTCTGTCATGACCAAAGGTAATTTTTCTCACCCTCGCTGTGAAATATCCGAGTACCCAAATCTCTGAGCCTTGCTGTCTGCTCTTTGTTCAAGATCACACTGAAAACCTCCATGGCGCTTAAGCAAATTCATGCTGTATTCATTTTCATAACTTTGCCATGTTAGGTAATATTATCCAAGCTACTGGAGCAGGAGGTTTGTAAGCTTTTGGTGAAAATAACTGAAATGCAAGCACAAATAAAAGTAATATCTGCAACTGCAAAGCCAGAAACATCTGGTTTCCTGCACCAAATAGATATCTGACATTTCACTCGTCAAATAAAATTTTTCATTGTTCTTCAGTTCACTGACTCACTCTGTTTTGAAAAACATCACTTTAGGAACGATGCACTTCTTCTTTTGCAAATCAAAGTTACATTTGCCTTAATTCATTTAGTTGATGCTTTTCCCCAGCAAGTTGCATTGCTGGTCAGTATTGATGGTTAGTTTTTTTCTACTGATCTTCCTCTACCTCTTCCTCTTCTTCTTTGTCATCTTTATCCCCAATGTCACTGGCAGCAGGACCAAGGTCCAGCACCTGCAGGTTCTTCAAATAGGAAAATGTGCTCTCCTTCACAGCATTCACAGGTAACCGGTTGAACCTGATCCAGAAACCAAGAGAATTGTTAGTAACCTCATCAGAATGGAGATCTGTAGAAGGCTGTCATTGCTGTATTCCCACATTAAACATATACATACAATTCACCATTTTTATTATAATGTTCTTCAGTAGAGGGGGGTGCAGTGGCGCAGCGGGTTTGACCTCCTGTTCTCTGACGGGTCTGGGGTTCATGTCCAGCTTGGCGTTCCTTGTGATGGACTGGCATCCCAGCCTGGGTGTATCCCCTCCCCCTCCAGCCTTACGCCCTGTGTTGCCGGGTTAGGTTCCGGTTCACCGCAACCCCGCTTTGTGTGTGTTTGTGTGCTCTTCTGTTGCTCCATGTGAAAGAATTTACTTTTACACCGTTTGTATGAATCGGCCATATATTGGTAATAAATACGTAATAAAACGAAGTATTCCGATGAGAGACTTGTAAAACAAAAAAAAATCTGAGGGCTGATGTGGCAGCTGTGAAGCAGGAATTGCGCAACAGTCCTGATCAGATCAGAGCAGTAAACAAACAGACAAACTCCAACTGCTCCAGTTCTCTTTCTGCCAGAAGGAAAGTCTCATGCTGGAGCTGGTCAGGCTGTAGCAACTTTTACATTTGTATTTTCATGTTAAAAATCCAGCTGTGTAAATGTGTTCCGGGATAAAGACGAGACACATTTTGAACGGCAGAACAAGAGTACATTCCAAAAAAAATCCAATGATAAAACTGTCTTAGGAACATGCTTTGAGAATAGCCCACTAAAAGCAAATAAAAATCCTACTTTATCTGCCCCACTTTTCCTGAAGTGCTTATATAAGAATAGAACCCTGTGAAAGTGACGTCCTGAGAGTGCTCGTGTGCTTGTGTATACGTTTTGCTAACTTTGCGAGGTCTTAATTGTGGAATATGTATTCATTGTTTAGAAAAACCTGAAAGTGAGAAGTGTTATTCAAGCAATTAAAAGAGCAAAAATTAACATTCTGAGATTTTGTGTGAGTGCAGTTAAGAATCTGTTCAAAGTCCACACAACAAAATATAGCTAAGCTTTATGTGTATCTGAGAGACAATTTTTCAAACCAACCTAAGGAAGATGCTCTTGATCTTAGGCACGCTCTCAAAGGCACTAGCATGGATGCTGCTGATGCGGTTGCTCTGCAGGTAAAGGTACTCAAGGGATTCCGGCAGATCAGGGGGCACATGAGACAGCTGGTTCCCAGATAAGTCCAATGTCTGCAATACAAAGAAGTTTAACTGTCAGTCATTCATACAAAGCAGAATGAAGAATAATGGTTAACTGGAATTTTTCAAATAGGGATATACTTTTCCACCATTAATTGGTCCTAATTTTATTCTGAAGACAGGCTACATGTAAAAAGACAGATAATAAAATTACTTGTTTAATTATTTCTTATGGGGAAGAATTCGTCCCAGGCTCATCCCAAAATAACCCCAAATTCACCTGTTGTCATAGGGAAGCTGTGTGACAATAAAATGAATAACAATTAGTACGATTTTTTTAAAATCACTTTTTTGAGTCATGCCGGGGTCTGCAAAGCTTTACTGAATTGCATGTGGTTGTAGCTGCAAATATAAGCCTGTATGTTGGAAAGTGAGTTAACAAAAAGGAGAAAAGGTAATAACAGTGAATTTTCTTTGCGTTTCATTATGAATACCACAAGAAAAGATACTACCTTGGCCAGCACTCACAACTAAACAACTTCAACTTACTGCCAAAAATGGTGACGCATCTGTCACTCTGTACATACAGGGAATAACTACAATGCAGAAGTAACTCTTGCAGTCCATACTACAGTAGCACCTCCAACAGAACATGTGTCACCCAGGTACAATCCTGTGCCTAGCAATAAAGGTGTGTCCCAGTTGACTCTGATTTTTGTTATTAACTTTCCGGGGAGTCCATTATGTCAATTGTTTATTGTCTGGCAACCCTTCTACTAATTTTCCAAGGGTTTTCCCTCTCTATTAAATACAGCTCACAGGATCCCTTGGGCCACTCAAGTCTCTCCACCACAGCAAGCTTTTCACACACATTAAAATATACACAGTAGGTGCAATTCAGAGTTGTCAATGTGCCTGAAACACTTGCCTTTGTACCACATGAGGATCCCCACATGAACATAGGGAAACATGACAATTCCCCACAGACTGAACCAGATTCGAACCCACAGCAGAACTTATCCTATCATCACCACCGGGCTGCCCCTAGTTAAATGATGAGCACTATACAACAGCTTTTATGAGTATGCAACCTTTATCATTTTTGTCCTTTAAAGTTAAGTAAGGGACTGATTAATGTAAAGGAAATTAGTAATTTACTTGGTTTTGATAAAATTTTGCATTTACTTTGAATCATAAAAATTAATAAAACAATTCCAAAATCACAATAAATCAGAACACAGCAGGGACAAAAACCAGTACAGGTCAACACAAGAGCACACAAGCGTGTGTCTTGAGAATGGTTGGGTGGAACTGTAAGAAATCATTTAAATAAAAATAGAATGGTATCAGTTTAAAAACAAATGACTGGAAGAAAGCTTCATTCATATGTTCTGAACATTTCAAGTATGACAGACTGACAATGAAAATTAAATATCTATATTGTCTCCTTGAGGACTCTCAGGCTGATTGATCTTTGTTTACTCCACATATCGGAAACAAGGTAAGAGAAGAAAGAACACCTCTACCCGTTTCCACCTCACCGTTAGTGTAGTCAGCTCTTGCCAGGCTCCCTGGTAGATGGAGCTGAGTTTCAGCTGGTTGTTGCTCAGGTTGATTTCACGCAGGTTGGTCATGCCGCTCAGCGCTCCATCAGGAATGATGCTCATCTGGTTGTCCTTTGCCTTCAGTACCTGCAGGCTCTTTGGCAGGCCAAGAGGCAGGGCATATAAGCTGTTGCCTGAGAGGTCCAGAGATTCAAGCAGGCGCAGTTTGCGAAAGGCTTCCTTGTGCAGCTTGGGGGTGGTGATTTTGTTGTAGCTGAGGTTGAGCTCAGTCAGCGTGTAGAGCAGGGCAAGGTCATTGCGGTTGATCTCCGAGATGAGATTGTGCAACAGCATGAGGGTCTTTGCACGTCGCGGCAGGCCACGTGGCACTCGTTCCAGTTGATTGTTGTACATGTGCAGGGTGTGTAGCTTCTTCAGCCCCTGGAAGGCTAATGGATGGATGGCACGAGAGCGCAACTTGTTGTTGTGCAGAAGCAGGTACTCTAGGTTGCGGATTGGAGTCAGCACATCACTGGTAATGCTGCGGATGGAGTTCTTTTCCAGGTGAAGTAGCACCAGATTGCGTGGGAGGCCCTTGGGTACCACACTCAGGTTGTTGTTGGACAAGTCCAGATATTCCAGACTGTTCAGCCGGCTGAGTGGAGAATCAGAGCGCTTGAGATAATGAATCAGCTTGGTCCTATCACGCTGTGAGTCACATGCTGTCAGATTTGAAAAGTTTGCAAGCTGTAACGATGCAGCTGTTAGGTGAGATACTATGGGTAGGTTAAATAGGTGATGATGAGATTGTTATGCCACATACATAATCTTAAATCTAAGCAACATTCATTCCCTTAATGTTAACTGATGCGCATTTAATTCAATTTGGTTTTAGTGGTTTCATTTAACACAAAACCACACGTAGACTGAAATTCTAAGGGTTGTCGGAAATTAACAGACAGTGTAAAAACATAAATGTCAGGTTGTTTGATCATTTATCATTAATATTTGTTTGTTTAGCAGTTGCTTTCTCAAAGCAACTTACAATGAACACTATGTAGTATGAGGCTGACATCCAAGATGACTTACACTGTTAGATACACTACAGTACACTACCTAAAGACACTCATCCAGATACCAGAGAGACACACACACCAATAATGGGCAATTTTTAGAGTCAGTCACTGACCTGAATGTTTCATTGTCCATACCATCATTGCTCAAAAGATTATTCTGCAGGTGAAGCTCCCGTAGGTGAGACAGGCTGTCGAAAGCACCAGGAGGGATCTTCTCCAATTTGTTATTCTGCACACAATAAAGTACGATTTCAAGAAACCGTAAGGTCAAGAATGTTTGGTTCACTGGTTTTTGTTTTTCAGAATTATGTTACCAGTGGCATAACAACTTGTTAGTTATTAGGGGTGTCACAGACTGAGCTGTGACAAGCAAGTTGGTTGCAAGGAATCAGTAAGATGCTGGCAAAATACCATCAATGAAGTGCTGAACCTTGTTGCTGTTGTTTCCTGTCACGTGCATTTCACCTTGTACTGTTATATTGCTTGTTCTGGTTTAGTATTCCATTTAACACTTTTTGTTTGAACTAGATTGGGTGCCTGGAAAGGCCTACCGGTATCTGTCTGTTTGTCATTAACTAATAATATTTCTTTTACAAAGGTATGGCAGGTATATGTAATTGGTTGTGGAGAGTGAATGCATTTATTGTTTTTAGAAGATCATTTTTGTAGACTTTTTGCTTACCATGCAGCTGTCTGGCATTCTGTGGCGTTTGGTACCTTGTGTTGTAAACCAGATGGAGTGAACTATTTGGGGTATATCTAGATGGGAGTCCTTGGGCACAACCAACTAGGCAGGGGTGTTTTATTGTGTAGTGTGATAAATGTTTTTATAAGTTGTAACGTAGGGATATTTATAGTAGAAAATGATTTGTATTGTTTGTATGTTTTAGTATTTATGTTGGATGTAATTTTTGGGGAAATGTACTTTGGAATAGTTGAGGCTGTTATGGTATAACCAGAAGGGTGGAGTTACTGCTATATAAGTTTGTATTAGGGCACTAGTGGGGATGGCGAATTGATGCAAACTTATGTAGACAGACTCTCATGCAGTAAACAGGAGAGCTATGCATTGATGTTGATACAAGGGGTTAAGCCCATGGCTCATAGGCCTCATGTTCTTTGTATCTTAATGTTTGTTTTGTACTTGGTTCGGGGTTAATGTGTTTTGAGGATTACCTTTTAGTAAAAGAAAATAAACCTTTTTGGTCCAACTACTTCAATTCTCCACTGCTGCTTCCATTCGTCGTCCTTACCCTCACAAGGGGGTTTACAAAATATTAGTAGTAGTATTCAGTGGAGTTAAAAATAGTTAGGAGGCACATTAGGCTTGCTTGAACACGAGGGAACACATCCCCCCTGCTCCTGACATCATTATGCCAATGGTTGTGCATTTAGGTTTATTAATTTAGCAGACTTTTTTCCAAAGTGACATTCAAGGCCCAAGGTTTACTTTGTCATTCTACACTTATACAAATTTACAAGATAGGACAAAATTCAGTTACTCTTGGGCCATGGTATAACAGTACACTTGACAGAGAAATGTCACATAGCAACATGGAACAAGAAGGGGGGGCAGCTGAGTGACATTCAGTTAGTAGCTGGTATAAACCATGATTAAGTTAGTATGGTGTAGATATTTAAAAAGAACAGTGTAATAAGGGGATAAACGTGTGTGTGTGTGTGTGTGTGTGTGTGTGTGTGTGTGTGTGTGTGTGTGTTTCTAGTAGATAGTAAGCAATGATGTGCAAGTTTGCATTATAATTAAACAGACCCCACGTATGGGGTTGGAGGAGCAGGAGACAAGTGCAAAAATAGTGCAGATCCCAGAGAGGAGATCATGGTAGTTGTCACGTCCATGCCCACAACGCAACCGACAGCACCCGATGATGCTCCTGCACCTGATTGATCACTCACCCTTTAAAAGACCCTCCTCAGTTCCCATACCTTTGCGGAATCTCGTCAGGGACAACTGCCCTTCTTGCGCACTTCGCTAGCTCTCAGTTCACGTCCTCCCGTTTTCGACTCCTCGCTACGTCCACGGATCCTCGTTCCTGTCCTGTTCGCCGCTCGACTGACCCTTCGCTAAGTCCCCTGACCTCGCTCATGGATCTTCGCTCTGACCCTGACCGCCGATCAACCGACCCTTCGCCTGTCCCCGACACCAAGAACTTGCCTCATCCCTCAACTCCGGATGAACGACGCTGCAGTTGGGTCCAGCCGTCCCGGCTCCCTATGTTTCGCGTGACAGTAGCATGCCACCATCCTGAGCATCATTTGTAATATAGCATTCAACTCACACCTTTATCCAGGACAAATAAGAATGCTAGATACATTGCACTAAACTAGCAATGTAACACACTCACTCACTCACTCACTCACTCACATTCACCCACCATAGGAAATTTATAAGCACCAGTTCAGTGCAAACTCAAGTCTTTGGACTGTGGGAGGACACTGGAGTGCCAGAGGAAACCCACGTGAACACGGGGAGAACACACAAATTCCACAGAAAGTGTGTGGCGATCATCCATCGTTCACTTGTACAGTCCAGGGGTTGTGAGACAGCAGCACAACCCGCTGGGCCACCAATACCACCAGTATAGCTGTCTTTATGATTTCATCACGACAGAACTGTCACATCACAGCTCAAGGGTACTGCGTTCAACTATTACCGTAGTCACATAATCAACAGGTGTTTTCATTTTCTTGGGAAACCACAAAAGTAAAAGGCATTTTGCCTGCATTGAATAACATTTCAATACTGTCACTGTGTAACAGTGGAGGGCTATTTGGACGTAAGCTGAGATCCAGCACAGTCTGTGCGGAATTTCTATGTTCTTCCTATGTCCGAGTTGGGTTACTCCCGGCGCTCCAGTTTCCTCTCAGAGTCCAAAGATATGTGTTTTAGGTTAATTGGCAACTCTAAATTGCCCTTGGGATGTGAATGTATGCATCTGTGGCTACCCTGTGATGGACTGGTGCCCCATTCAGGGTATACCCCTCTTGGCCTAGTGCCCAGTGATTCAGGGTGGGCTCCAAAGTGCCACAACCCTGATAAGGACAAGCAGTTAACAAGAGTGAGTGAGTGTGTGGTCAACGTGTAACTGTGCTTCCATATTCTTTCATTCTTTTTTACAAGGCTTCAGTCAGTCATACGTGTTCACAACTTACCTTTAAGTGGAGGCGGGACAGGGCTGATGGCAAGCTCCTGGGCACATATTTGAGGAAGTTGCTGGACATGATGAGGGTTTCCAAATTGTCTGAGCCATTGAACATGTGTTCAGGAAGCCCAGCATCTGTCAGCTTGTTATTGTGTAGATAAACAGACCTGAAGAGGTGAGAAGAGGGATGAGTATAACATGCTAACATGATAAGGTATAAGACAGAACCAAAACAGATTTTTTTTTTACCTTAGCTGTGGTTTATATCCAAATGTATAAGGAAAAATTGTGGTGAGTTGGTTTGCTGCAAAGTCCGCACTGACCAGTGAAGGAGGCAGGTGTTTGGGTGCTGCAGTGAGCTGAGATAAAAAATTAAGAGAAGTTTCAGTTCAATTTTGTTTCCTTCTGGTTTGCAGGAAAAAAAAAATCATCATCGAACATGTATAAAAGCAAAGTTGTTTTGATGTAATGAGTCATGTGTTTCCCATTTACAGCACCTGGGCTGTTCAGGTGTGGGTTTGAATCCAGCTTACTATGTGTGAAGTTTACACGTTCTCCCAGAATCTGCATGAAATTCTATTATATTTTATATATTTATTCATTTCCTCCCACAGTCCAAAGAAATGTAGTTCAGGTGAACTGGTGACACCAAATTGTTTGTAGTGTGCAAATGACTGAGTGAGTGTGTGCATGTGTGGCTATCTTGCAATGGACTAGCATCCTCTCCAGGGTGTATTCTCCAGCATTGAGCCCAATTATTCCACGATAGGCTTTGGAGCACCATGACCTTGACCAGGACAAGCAGTTAAAAAATGTGAGTGAATGAGACTCCCGTTTAGTCCCCAGGTCACAATGAACCCTCAACGATACTCATGTACTGTCCTGTACAAATCAGTTAAAATTCCACGAATGAGCAAATATAATGAAACACAAATGTAAAATGGGATAACTGTAAGCATATGATACACATTTTCAAGCATAAATGAAGAGAGGAACTAGTTACACTGGATAAGCTCCCCCTCATTTGACCAGTCGTATTGGCTGATCCAAGACAAACCACACAACACATGGATTAAAGTGGTATGGGCATCTTTCAGATTTTGAGAGCTCTTAAAATTCCCCCCAGCAGGGACTGTTATAAGTAAGAGGACAATACATCTGTCACAATCCAGTCAAAGCGGCAGCAGATGTGTTTAGAGGAATTCAAGGGATTTTTCGGTTAGACAATTGAAGTGGGCTGTTTACAATTTTTTTACTCTTATTTGGCTATTATGTAGCCTGCATTATATTGTTCATTGTCTTTGTGTTCTCTTCTTTGTTAAGAAGAAGTTGTTAATTCCTAGTAATTTTCTACAGGTAGACACATTCTGTGCTTGTATTCAAGACCTTGTTTTGAGTACAGGTAGACAAGTAAGTGTCAGGCTGTATTAAATGATGGAACACAGGCATGTTAGCACACCAGGCACATGAGGTACACATGCAAGATACACAGGTGTATTAACATCAGTGCAGCCATATGTCCTTTGCAAGTTTTGTGTACTCATCTGTGAAATTCTGCAGAACAGTAATAAAGCCTTTTGAAGCTTTATTGTGCCTCATCACTAAAATGCCAAAGAACCTTGAATTTTCAGAAAAAGATTAATTCCAACAGCACAGATATGCAGGAGGGAAATAAAAACCCTGGATGATGCACAAAGAAAAACATACTAATATTGTATGGGCCACCCCAAACAGCAAGATTCATCCTCCACCTGTCATTAGGGTAAACAAGCAGGACTCACATTTGCACATTGACACAATTTGGGACATGGACAGTAGGAGAAAAAAACTAAATATAAAATATTAAAAATATGAAAACAGTACCTGTAAAAAACAGACTGTAGCCAACGTAGTTAATTGCTAGCAACCACCCAAAAGAGGCCCCAATGAGTGTTTGTAAAAAATTAAAAATTTTAAAATATTTAGTATAAGTACAATTTTCTTATATTAAAAATTAATTTTATGAAAGGTAAAGTATCTTTTAAAGCACACAATGATGACAAAAGTACTTACCTTGTTATTTGCAAGGTACAAATAATTCAATTGTTCAAGTATCTCAAAACCCTCATCTTCAAGGCCTGTTTAAAAAAAGTAAATTAATTCAGAACAAACTTAGTGGTACAATTTTTTTTTTACATAAAGAATGTACTGAACCCGGGTCAATGGCTAAAGGCAGCAAAATATGAAAGGACATAGTCATTAAAGCCTGATTCAAGGCTTCATAATAATTTTATTGGTCAGAGGTATGGAATCCTGCTCCTAACAAGCCCTTTTGTATTCTGATTTGTGTTCAGACTGGACTGTTACATACAAGCTATTCATAGAAATCATTAAAGTTAAATTCCCATTAAGCAGTTTACCTGAGTGTAGGAGTTGAGGAGCTGAGAATTATTTGTGTAATAAAGTAAACATCAGGTGATGAAAGTGGTGATGAGGAAAACTCATACAGTGAAGCAGAACAAAGTTGCAGGTGCATATTACCTGCTCATAAGAGTCTTTGTTTCATCATTAGTGAAACACAAAACTGAATAAATTAATATTTGGGCTAAATAATGGATTGATTCTTTTAAACTAGTATTTTGTATTTAGTGTAAACCTATAACAATAGTACAATATAAGACACATTCTTTAAAATTTCTGATTAATTGGGATTTACATTATGCATCTCACGAGGAAGAAAGAAGTATGAACTTATCTTTCTATCATCATGGGTGTTCTGTAATTAATAAATGTTATATTCTGTTGATTCAATGAACAATAAAAAGTAAATAATTATGAAGTCAGTTTAGAAAAGAAATACTTTACAAAAGAGAGTAATGTCAACCAGGACTTTGACCCACTGAAACAGGTCAAGGCTTCTGTTTGTATTTGCATTATTCAATAATTTAATAACATTGTCTTCCCAGTCTTTGAAAATTTGAAAACAATTGAGATTGACACAAAAAATTAAATATAAGCTGTAGCAGATTTAAATGTTATTTAGGTAAAAGGTTTGTCAGAGCTTTAAAGTGCATGGATTAAACTCTACAAAATGCCAAGTTCAGCTCCTTCCTCTTACAGTTTGCTCTGTGTATGTCTGTGTCTTTTGCTCACCATGTGAAGTAAGACGGTTGTTCTGCAAGTTTAGCGTCTCGAGTTGGTGAAGTCTGGCAAGGTTCTCCACAGTCACCGTTTCTATTTGGTTGTTCTGAGACAGAGGCAAACAGGCCCCATGAACAACTACAGTTAAACAACCTTTGCAGAACACCATGTTCTCCACACAAAAAAAAACAGCTTATTTTCTCAGAAATGACTGACCCAGAAGGACAGAGTGGCCACTAATCCCCATCCATATTCTTTGGACCTCGAGGACCAGACAAGACACATGGACCATTAAGACAGCCGGACAAATGGTTTATGCAGAAATCCTGTGAACTAGGCAGCCCACCTGCAAGGACAGCTGGCGGGTGTCTTCTGACAGGTCACTGGGGAATTCTTTGAGGTCGACCCCAGCACAGTCCACAACACCCTCTGCAATGCAATTGCAGTTTTGTGGACAAGAATCGTCCCCAGTCTTCAGCATGATGGAAAGGGTTGTATCTTCCACTTCTTCTACTCCATCTTCCTCCCACTCCTCTTCCTCCTCCTCTTCAGGCTCTGCTTGACAATGCACCAGTGCCAGAGCCAGTATCAGGATGTACAGGGTCCTCAGGTGTCTCACCATGATCACCAGGTGTCGAGGAACTTCTGCTTCTCAGACAGCTCTGTACTTCTTCCCTTTACTGGGGCCCCCTTCGGAAACCTGGAGCTCACAGCTTGGACCCCTCCACACCTATGGTGCTCTGAAAAAGAAAGGAAAGAGTTAGTGTGACATAATTTGTTATGAACTCTGAAAAGTCAACAGTGATAATATGTGACATCATTAGTAATCCTCAGGAAACTTGGATGGTTTAAGCAAGGTCAGTTTATATTCTTTAAAAAGGCTAAGCAGTCCACTTAATTTTTCCATTACATTTCAATACTTGCACAAATTCAGCTGGGAGACCTACTGAGGATTTTTCTTTTTTTTCAGTCACAGTTTATTTGAATCTGCATTGGACCAAAAACATGTTTATTACATCTCATATTTCTATAAGGCTTTTGGCTTTATAGTGCCAAAGGGTGTAGCATTCTTCATCTGCTCTTTGAGAAATGAAATGGAGTTTAACAGCAACCGTATATCATTTCCGCTACTCTTCAGTGTGTTCGATCTTTCTCTTTCCCCTTTTTCTTTCTCACTGACGGATTGCCCATCACTTTAACAATTGAATAACATGCATCCTGTATGTGTACGATAACTTTTAGCTAATGCTTTGGAAAGACTTTCAAAACTGTAGCTTTTTCTCTCCATAACATTTTTTCTTTCACAACAAAGTCTCTGTTGACCTTTATATTTCGTGTTACATTTCCAGTATAATTCCAGTTCACATGTTGGAAAGCAGCTCGTAATGTTCACAAGACTAAGCATTTATTGAAATGTTCTAATGTGTTTTCTTTATTGTTCTATAAAAACATTAGGGATAGCAAGTACAGAATATAGCGAGTCATGTTCTTCATAAGAACACCAAAATGCCACAGAAGATTACAAGCAGAACTTAGCGGTTCGCTCTGGCCAAGAAATGTCTATCCAGCCATCTCGTCCAGCAGCAGCAATGGAAAAATTCCAACCAGGCAATAGTTTTTGCAGCTATTAACTCTTACAAAACTATCTGTCAAAAGTTTTAAATGTTTTCAAGCTTTGTCTCAGGCACTCGGCATGATAGGGGCCGTATGGTCTCAGGAACCCCACACCGAGCTTATGCATATATCTAAAGCATCAGAGAATACGAAAAGATAAACACACTGACCCTGCAGCCCTCTGGCATGCAGCCTAAACACACATGAACAGACCCTGAAGTCATTCTTTGAATCTCACCTTTTCAGACCACTATCATCATATGCATGAACGTTTAGATACCGTGCTATCAAAACATGTCTGAACTGCATAACATAAATCAGTATCTGTAACTTAGCATATATGTGTCTGAATAAATGTTTTCAGACTGAATCACTTCTCCCTGTACAAGCATTTCACACAGAAAATGCTTATTTCTGAGCTTTTTTCATCAACCCTGGTGAGCAATTAATGAATAAAGTGCACATTCTGTACAAAACACTATACATTAAAAGCCTGATGACATTCATAACAAGTTCACTAGAAAATGTCATGCAACATCAAACAGCTGTAGTATTAGACTTACTGTAACAATGCATAAAATAGTCTTTACCTTCTTTTAAATGGGGTCAGCAATGATTGAAATTATGAGGTCTGACTTGCAATCCAGTAAAAAACAATCCCATAATAGGGGAGGATGAAGTGCACTCACACCACGGTCGCTCTAAGACACCTTCCAGATGTGAGTGGGAGGGATCAAGAAGGAGAGGAAGCCGTGCAGAGGGAAAGGCATGGCCTGGCAGCCTGGCCAAATTTCCTCCTTTTTCCTTTTTTTGTCCTCTCTCTGCAACAGGTCCTTTCCAGTCTACATATGGAAATGTATTCACTGAGCAGAGATTAATTCTTACATCAAAAAAATTCCATTAAATCTGCATGCAGTCCTTCTTCTCTGCATGTTTCACCAATAGTAAAATTTTGGGCACTAATCAGTGGTTTTTATTAACATTTGTACAACAGTGGGGTAAATCTGAATATTTTACCATGAAAAGGAAAAAATCTATAAATAAACTGTAACAGTTCAGGTCCATATGATATTTTCAGTGACATAAGGTAATGGTAGTTACAGCTGTAATGAAATTATTTTTTTTCACAGCTCGTGCTTTGTAAAAAAGAAATGCAAGATCTCAACAGGCCCTTCACCTAATTAGGGTTTTACTGCTGCAATTTAATATCTTATGCTGAGATTTTTGTACATTTCTTTATTTATTTTGCTGGTCCCGAGGTCCTTCCTCACAGTAATCAGCTACTGTTCGATATATTCAAGAGTCTTTTTTTTGTAAGAACAAAATAATTTGAGTCGGGCAACATCTCAACAGCACAGAACAATTTGTATGGCACAAACCATGGGCTGGAGACATACGGACATCCACACAGTCTTTGTGAAACCTGAATGGGAAACATTTTAATAGACAAGTTTCTTCCTTCAACAGGATCCCTTCAAGGAAACTTTGAACAGTGAAATTTCCTACAGAATTTACTACCAAAGATCTTTTTCCATATTTCTTCAGCAGAACATGAAAGGTATTGCAATTTTAAAGTCAGTACAGCTTCTCTGAGTGAAATTTTGCGCTAACCAGCACAGTCATCAGTTTGTATGGAGCAAGACCTTCAGCTCATCTTTCTCAGTTTCTCAACCTTTTTCAGCTGTTTTCCAGTCAATTGCAGTATGAAAATTACAACATAAGGCCTGAACAAACTGGAATCCACCAAACACCCTGAAGCTGGCCAAAATATAGGCTGTAATTTAAAAAGGACTGAAACTGAAGGATCGCTAATCTAAAACAAATTAACACATCGACTTAACTATTATATTGCATATAATTGTCAGCAATGAATCTGACAAGATAATTCTGAAGAACTATAAATGCAAGGCCTTCCCTGGAGGGTCTGTACAAGGTCATGAATATTTAAATTCTCTATCACAGACCCAATATCACCATTGGACCATTTGCTAAACAGCTATCATTTCACTGCCAGCAGATCAGCTTCTCAAACATACTGACTTCTCCTGAAAAAAGTACACTCAATGTATTATATTAAACTGCTGAATGCAGATTGTCCTTGGCTCTCAATTGCTTGCAGGTTTTAAAATAACTAACAACACACACACACACACACACACACACACACACACACACACACACATTTTCAGAACCGCTTGTCCCATACAGGGTCACGGGGAACCGGAGCCTACCCGGCAACACAGGGCGTAAGGCCATAGGGGGAGGGGACACACCCAGGACGGGACGCCAGTCCGTCGCAAGGCACCCCAAGCGGGACTCGAACCCCAGACCCACCGGAGAGAAGGACTGTGGTCCAACCCACTGCGCCACCACACCCCCTTAACTAACAACAATATTATCCAATTGCACCTAAGAAATTGCAGTATTCTTTTGTCTTTTCTGTCTTTTTATAGTTCATCTGTGGTTTTAGAACTTCTGTAATGAAGATTGATCTCTTTCATGAGATAGACTGCACTGTCATTTTAGTATGAATGTTGCTGATGCCATTGAGTCAAACCTGACCCATGGTGACCACATGCGTGGTTTTCACGACAAGGGAGGAATGGAAGGGGGTTCCCACTGCCGTGTTCTGCACGTTAGACGAGGCACACGCAGAGAGAAACACAGAACCACCATGCACCCCGAGTATGACTCAAACTCCATATCCGCCAAACAGCGAGATACCGGTCAAACCCGCCACACCACCACATCCCCCCGACATGAATGTAGTGAACACAAAATACTGTTACTAACCAATATGATGATCTAGGGATCATGTTTACATTGTAAATTATTAAATAATTGACAAGAATTTTAATAGTGGTCAAGTTCATGATACAGAATACATTTTGAACTGTACGAAGAGTTCACGGACATTGTAGTTACCCAATGACCATTTATTATAGAGAGAATTATGTTCCATTACGTAAAATTTCTGCAATAAAAGTTACACATTTTACTGAAGCAATTAAAGTTAAGGACCTTGCTCAAGAGTAATACTGTAGACCCATTCATTCAAGCATACATTTTTTTGTTTAAAAAAGGTGTTCAGTGGAGCCAGTCAAGTGCTAGCATTGTCAAAACATTAAAAGTTTCAATGTTAACCCAGCCAAAACCACAACAGATCTCATTACTCTTGCTGAGTAATCTTGCTCGTAACTGAAAAACAGATCTTGTTCAAGCAAAAATTTATATTGGTCTAGAACAAAGAACAAACTCAGGGCTGGCAGGAAAGTGGTTATGAGGATTTGTGAGGGCTAAAGCACTCCAACGTGGCAATCCATAGTCCAACATTCTGAGTGAGAAGCTTCTAGAAAAGACCACAGCTTTGGGTCTCTGTTGAAGACAGTCAAAATGACAATTCCTATGTGCTCCATTCCTGACACATAACAGAGATTGGAATCTATTTTTCTATTTTAAGGGAGACACTAATAAAAGACCAAAGACAGCTGAAGGTTATCAAAAGCACATGTTTTTCCTTCTGGTAAAAGTGCAGTGTGTCCAAGGACAATGCAGCTTCAAGGCAGTTTGATACCAGACACAATGTAGTTTACAACAGCAAACTATTCCTTTTGACCCCTGAGATCCTGACCACAAATTCAAAATCCACCTGGAGTCCCGGAAGGGTCAGAGCACTTAACTGGCACGAAATATGGTCTGCTGAAGGTTCATGTGGCCTGCAGTTATCTGTGGCTACTTCATGAAGCACACTAAATGGAGTGCTGCTGAAAGGAAAAGTGCCAGGCCACTCTTGAGTCATCTAATGTTCCATTTTCTGAGAGGACTGTCTGGAAACAAAAAAAACATGTGATGGCCTAAAATCTGAGAAACCATGCAAGTCCAAAAGCCGTCTTCAATATGAGGGAAATGAGAAGCACAAGGTGTTTGTTGTTGAAAGAATTTATTCAATAAATCCTGTCTTGTAGAGAAATTCTGCTTATTTAGCAAACTAATATGGCTTTAATAAAAAAGTTATCATGTAGCAGGTGATTACTAGATATGTCATTACTAGATGATAACAAGACTGAGTCACTCCACAGGGTGGAACAATATATTTAATACTCTGTCACTCCTAATTCTTCCTGACTTTTACAATTTCCATACATCATGCATTATTAAATGAGAATTATGTATATGTGAGCAAATATGTCTGTGTGTGATTACTCTGCAATGGACTGGACTCACACCCTAATTTCTAGGATAGGTTTGCAATAAACAGACCTTGCACTGGACAAGCAGTTGTTGTTGGTGAATGAATGAATGAATGAATGAATGAATGAATGAATTTTCTAGATGTGTAATTGAGTTATAAAAGGTAGGAAATGTGTCATGTGTCTTATCACATAGACTGAGTGATGTGTGAAAAACCAATGTGAATCCATGCTGCCCACCAGGATACCAGGAGGCAGATACCAGAGCAAAATGTCTGTTCAGCTGTTCACAATTTGAACCTGCCCTTCTATAGCTACGGATTCCAGGAGGCTTGAAACAATTTCTGTGTCCCCAGCAACTCCCATTAAGCTTGTAAGAACTTATTTTAGAGGAAAGCAGAGGGACATATCTCAGATATTTGTCACACTATCCCCACAATACACTATCCCAAATCAGTTTCACAAAAGCACTCACATACCAGGATGTCAGAGAAGCATCCACTGCTCAGCAAAAACAATCAGTAGCTCTGCTACTTATCATCTGCGAGGGGAAACTGCGTCATGCAAATCCCACTAGTTATTCTGTCGTCAGTGCTCTGCAGATGAATGCGAACAGGCAAAAGAAAGGTGCCTTCTCCTTCAGGCATTTCTAAATCCTGCATGAGTTATTTTACTCCATGCATCGAAACAGAAGCTGTGCACATAAATCAAACGCTAAAAACTTGCATGAGGCTTTTCATGCAAAACAAGCAGGAATTATCAGTTTTGACTGAGATTTCAAATGTATGTCCCATTTCACTGCTTAGAAAATATCTGTAGTACTTCAAATCTTGAAAAAAAAACACTTTTTTGTTTGAAAGTAAAAATTGTTAGGTCATTGCTGGTGGGGGGAAAATTCTACTGCCATCAAAAGTAAAACAGAATGGAAGAAATAAGCTGGGTGGAAAAAGTGAATGGGACCACTTTCTATTCCAAACTCCAGCACATGCGCCTGCTTTAAAGGGTTAAGGTTACCCAGCTGACAGATTAAGCTGAACTGGAAACTGGGACACCAACATCAGCACACGGCACAAAAGCTTACAGGAAAGCAATAGACCCTCCACAGCAAATAGCTACAGCATTTGAAGTATATCTGTGCACAAGCGATGAAAAGGTGAAATGAGATTAACAGAGCAGCCCTCATCACCGGAACCTGCAAATGAATGGTTTACCCCATCTGAGATAGCAGAAAGATTCTCAGAAATACATGACTGCATGTTGTTAATCTAAAATTTGTTCTGTAGACAGCAAAGCTTTAAAAATGTATAATATTAATAAATGTACGTGGTTTTGTCTTCTCTGTGAACATTGGGGAAATAGATAGCTATAGCTATGACATTTGTATTAAGGCACAGGATAAAAGTGCAATAAAAGGGCAACAACATCCAGAAAACCATTGGAAAAGCCTATTTTCAATACTCTGAGATGCTCTAGCTGACTGTAATACTAAAAAATAAAGGGCATTCTATATAGTACATACAGTAAATGAAGCCACTGCCTCTCAAAAGTCATAAACTTACCATCTGTTGATTCATTTTTCCCATCATGCAGGCCAACAAATCAGAACCTGATATGATAATAATACAGTCAGCTGTTTTTCTGTTTTGAGGAAAAAATAAGAGAAAGTTGCATTAAATTGCACCTTGGCATGTTCCTGAGTGCTGCTGTCAGCATGTGTTTCTCAGCACCACCTGCCTTTGGAAGTGAAATGTTTGGCTCGTCCTATAGCAACTTATACTTTATTAAATACAGATTATGTTGTTTTGACTCTTCCAGGAGGTCCTTGCACTCCGCTGTCCTTTACAAACAGCTTTTTTGCACAGCAGAAACTGGTTCACTCTTAAGACACCCATTACAGTTAAAGTTAAGCATCACCAATGGACTTAAGGTGTGAACTTCCCCCTTTTAAAACTGGAACTTTTTGTTTTGATCGCCTTAAACAAAACATTGAATAAATACCAAATAATGATTAGTATGAATAAGTAACACAATCGGGTAAAGCGAAAACATGGTCAAAAAATGGTGGTAATTTAACTTGAAGCAAATTGTTTCCCAGTGTTGAGACCTATTAAAATGTATTAAGAGCTTGGTAGTTAATATTCAGATGGATTTGTTTGTCTTAGGCCAGTACCATGGATCCTCAGCTTACAAACAAATTGGACCTGAAATCTGTTCATAACTGGATTTGCTCATACTGTATCTCAATATTATTAAAAGCTTGGTAATACTGATGTCTCTCAATTTATAATTAATTCACAGGTTAGACCCTTTAAAACACCAAAGCAATGATGATTTAAAAATTTGTTTAAAGACTGGAATTGTTTTTTTTCCATTATCTGTTTGAGTATGGGGGTGCGCCGTGGCACTGTGGGTTGGACTGGGTCCTGCTCTTCGGTGGGTCTGGGGTTCGAGTCCCACTTGGGGGGCCTTGCGATGGACTGGCATCCTGTCCTGGGTGTGTCCCCTCCCCCTCCAGCCTTATGCCCTGCAATGCCGGGTTAGGCTCTGGCTCCCCTGCGACCCCATATGGGACAAGCGGTTCAGACAGTGTGTGTGTGTGACTATGTTTTACTGAGCTGTATGTCATTTTTGGTAAAACGGGTCCGCTGAAAAAATAAATGTAAATAGAAATAAAGCTTTCAGCAACTTTCGCATGAAGTGTATCTCTATCCCTGTTGGTGAGCTTTGACTTACAACCAGTACAGTTTGTCCACGTTTGACATATACTATTATTATTTTTTTAGACTGTTCAACTTGACAAATTAACAATTTTGCAGTTTTTATGACTGATAGACCTGTATTTCAGACACTGACTACTTGGGCCCTTTGGAACTCTTTTAGCTGCTTAATATTATATCGTAAATTTGCATATCACTGCTAATTGTCAGACCTCTTCTTGTATTGTCAGAACCTATTTTGAGATCTTTGGAACAATATAGAAAATTATGGACCAAACACAAGCAACGTGTTACTGCCTTTAATTTCCACAGTATTACAAAAAGTAACTTGGAATATTCCCAGAAATCTGAAAAAGTTGGAATAATATAAATATATATTTGTTAATGGAAAAATAACAGTCCCATTGCCAACATCAACAAACACTAAAAGAGGAAAGTTAAAAACCTTTTCCATCACTCTGATACTTCTACAGATACAGATGTCTGAGCACAGCAGAAATTGACTTTAAAGACAGAAAAGAAAATGATTATTTCCTGTAAAGGGGAGGACGAATTTCAGTTAGCACTATATTTGGGGGATGCAGTGGTGCAGCAGGTTTGGCTGGGTCCTGCTCTCTGGTGGGTCTAGGGTTTGAGTCCTGCTTGGGGTGCCTTGTGATGGACTGGTGTCCCGTCCTGGGTGTGTCCCCTCCCCCTCCAGCCTCATGCCCTGTGTTGCCAGGTTAGGCTCCACCTCACCATGACCCTGCTTGGGACAAGCAGCTTCACCCAGTGTGTGTAGTATTGTATTCAGTTGTATTGTATTGAAGCTAGCCCACTGATCACTTGTGTCTGTTGCAGTGTATCAATTTGAGTTGAATATTTGCATATTGATGAGCACACCCAATGCATCAATCCAGTAAATCACAGAAATTATAATTGGGCTGTAAAAAGCTGTCAGTTTTACGATCAGCAAAAGCTTTTATTTTGCAATTTCTCAGACATCTGAAATTTTGCTTGGAAGGAAGGTAAGCGAATTGAGTCAAGAAGGCATTCGAAGTTTATTTGCTTTTCACTTGCCTAGAACTAAAGGAGAGAAATGAAGAGCCAGCATCTGATTTACTACTAATTCTAATACTTGTGAACCAGACAGTGAAGAATAGCTGGTAACAAAAAAAAATGCAATCATAAAAAGATGTAGAGGCAAGCTTTGCCAGGAAAGAACAGACAAGAGGTTCCATTTTTACATCCACCAGTAGTATTATTACAAGGAAATACTGTAATATGGTTATTCTTACAACCTATATTGGTACAACAACATAAAAAACTGAAACAGAGATATGAATACATCCACAGCACAAAGACAAAAAAAAAGCACCATCTGAAGAGAAGCTCAGCATTCAAATAAATTATAATGCAGATAATGTCAATTTTCTTAAAAGAAATCTCATCCCTTGAATCATGTGTATACTGTTTTGCAGAAGAACATTCAGATACCCACCACAATGAAATTGCTAAATTAATAAAGCAAAATCAAGTTCAAGTTTAAGTTGTTTTTATTGTCATTCCTCTGTATAGCTTGTATACAGTGGAACGAAATGTTGTTTCTCCGGATACCACGATGCAACACAGAACATAGTACAAGACAGTAAATAAATACACAGGACAGGACATGGACGCGGACATGGATTGTGAACTGTAGACAATTTGTAGTGTGTGGAGTCCTGCTGGGTTAGCTGTTTGACTGTGCCAGGTTAGTGGTGGGAGGCAGCAGGGTGTTGAGTAATCTGACTGCCTCAGGGAAGAAACTGTTGCGGAGTTTGCTGGTAGAGGCACGGATGCTCCTGTACCTCCCGCCAGATGGCAAAAAGGCGAAGGGGTGAGAGAGGTCATCCACAATGCTGGTGGCTTTGCGGGTGCAGCGGTTTTTGTATGACGTGTCGATGGTGGGTAGAGACACTCCGATGATCTTTTCAGCTGTTCTCCCACTCGCTGTAGGGTCTTGCGGTTGGAGGCTGTGCGGTTCCCGTACCACGCGGTGAGACAGCTGGTCAGAATGCTCTCTATCGTCCCTCTGTAGAAGGTGGTGAGGATGGCATGGGGAGTTTGGCTCTCGTCAGCCTCTGTAAGAAATGGAGATGCTGCTGAGCCTTCTTGGCTAGGCAGGTGGTGCTGAGAGTGCAGGAGAGGTCCTCTGTCATGTGCATAGATTGTTGTCTTTATACCATTCTGCAAGCTGGTTCACCTCCTCTCTGTATGCTGACTCATTGTTGCTGATAAGACCCACAACTGTAGTGTCGTCAGCAAACTTGATGATACGATTTGAACTGTACTTTGCAGCACAGTCATGAGTCTGTCGGATAAACGGCAGCGGACTGAGCACACAGCCCTGAGGAGCGCCGGTGTTCAGTGTGGTGGTGGTACTGAAGGTGGAGCTTCCGATCCTGACGGACTGGGGTCTCCCAGTCAAAAAGTCTAGGATCTAGTTGCAGAGGGAGGTGGTCAGACCCAGACTCAGCTTTGTTATCAATTTCTGAGGAATAATTGTGTTGAATAAGGGGATGCGGTGGCGCAGTGGGTTGGACCACAGTTCTGCTCTCGGGTGGGTCTGGGGTTCGAGTTCCGCTTGGGGCGTCCTGTCCTGGGTGTGTCCCCTCCCCCTCTGGTCTTATGCCCTGTGTTACCAGGTTGGCTCTGGTTCCCCCCCAACCCTGTATGGGACAAGTGGTTCTGAAATGTGTGCAATTGTGTTGAATGCTGAACTGAAGTCAATGAACGGCATCCTTACATAGTTGTCCTTTTTGTCCAGATGAGTCAGAGAAAGGTGGATGGTGTGCAGATATGGCATTTTCTGTTGAATGGTTGGGACAGTAGGCGTACTAGAATGGGTCCAGTGTGGTGGGCAAAATGCTCTTTATGTGTTTCATGACTAGCCACTTGAAGCACTTCATGATGATAGGTGTGAGTGCAACCGATCGGTAGTCATTCAGACAGGACACAGATGATTTCTTCGGCACCGGGATGATGGTGGTCGTCATGAAGCACACAGCGACAACTGCCTGGCTCAGGAAAAATGAGGATAAATTCCAATAAATTTCAGACTTCATCCATTTAAGAGCCTATGAGCATGCTGAAATCCTCCTACTTTTAATTATGAGTTATAAAGGATTAGTTATCAATGAACAGGTGGTAGCATAGTGGTTGGAACTACTGCTTTTGGATCTGAAGGTTGCAGGTTTGAGCCCTACCTGCAGCTGTACTACCCTTGAGCAAGGTATTTACTCTAAATTTGCTCCAGTAAAATTATTCACATGGGTAAATAATTGTAAAGTTGTGTTAATTGTAACTTTACCATTCTAAGTTGCTTTGGAGAGAAGCATCAGCTAAATGAGTAAATATAATTACGAACCTGGGTAGTTTTTCTAATGAAAGCACACACAGTACAATATTAACCACAAACACATCCAAACACAGTACATAGTAAAGGCTGAATGACATAACATCTGTATAAGTGGCCAGTTCCGAGGAGGATGTAACCATACAGCAGGACTAAGGCAAGAGGCGCAGGACTTTTCATTCAAAAAGACTTTATTTCAAACTAAAGTACCCCCTCCAGGCAAAGGGCAATAACACAAAAAGTAACTAGGATCAAAACCTCTTTTCCCACACCATCCATCCAGCTTTTTTTAAAAAAAATTTATTTAATAAAATAAAAGAAAGATTAAATAAAATAAAAAAAAAAAAAAAAAATTTTTTAAAAAACCAAACTATTCAGGACAGCTGCCTTTATAGCCCCCCTTATTCTCCTTAAGTGGGTGCAGCTGGCTCTCATTATTCAATTAGGGAAGGAACAGATTCCTGAGAGCTGTCCATCATGATCCTCCAGCCTCTGTCCCTAGGTTGGACCACCCACCAGTTCATATGTGTTTGTCACAAAGTAATATATTGTGCAGCTTCAGTTTATAAATTAACCTATCTTTATGTAACTTTGTCCTAACAAACATTCCTTGTCTGGTTACTACAGACTAAAAAAAAAATTACTGCCAGACATTTGCAAATCATTATAGCTGTCAGAGTATTTTACGTAACATTAGCTTTAAATTTGTAGAACTGTGGTTCAATATCCTTAATTATTAAAAGGATTATAATAACAAAAATCTCCTTTTTGGACAACAAAAATAACAATAAAAATAATGCCAAATTACATTAGAGGTAAACAGGCCAAGTTGAACATATGTTCCAAAAATAATGTCATATTGCCTGGGAGACATATTTTGCAGGGTACTCACATACACACCACAGGCACTTGAGTGTTGCCAAATCACCTAAACTGCATGTCTGTGGACTGTAGGAAGAAACCAGAAAAGACAGATTGAGCTGGATTCAAACCTATGCCTAAACAGCTCAGTCACTGGAAGGTAGCAATGCTCCCCTCTTAGCCACCCGCATTTGAAATAGTAACTATATTATCTAATTGGTATAATGGACTTTTCAGTTTATACAGCACCTTAATAGGATTACAAAGACTTACCTTTTGTGCTCTAGCACTAATTATGCTTTTTCATAACAGTATGTTTACTTAAGGGGGGTGTGGTGGCGCAGTGGGTTGAACCGCAGTCCTGCTCTCCGGTGGGTCTGGGGTTCGAGTCCCGCTTGGGGTGCCTTGCGGCGGACTGGCGTCCCGTCCTGGGTGTGTCCCCTCCTCCGGCCTTATGCCCTGTGTCGCCGGGTAGGCTCCGTGACCCCGTATGGGACAAGCGGTTCTGACAGTGTGTGTGTGTATGTTTACTTATGAAATAAACAACTTTGTGTTTTTTGAGTAGCCACCAAAACTCCAGGAGACATAGGCAAAAATTTTTTTCTTTTTATTACATAATTAAATATGAAAGATGAGTTTAGTTCATGTTTTAAGCTACCTATAATTATTTACCCATTCAAAGCTACCTATAATAATTTGCCCATTTACCCAAACATACCCAACCCAGCTGGATAATTTTTACCAGAGCAATTCATGGTAAGTACTTTGCCCAAGGGTACTCCATCAGTAAATGAAATTCAATCCTGGGACCTTCAAAGTCAAACTACTACTGTATCAGCTGCCCTAGCTAAGTGAATAAATATCTGCAGAGAACATAGCCAAGTACTGGCATATCACCCCTACTCTAACAAATAGTCTGCCTTAACCAGTGATGCACGGTGCAAACTTACAGGGGGTGGACAAAAAAACAGAAACACAAATTGAAGAAGGACTTCAACTCTGAAGTAACTAAATTACACTTACAAACACAGCTGAAAAGGTGAGTCATACATTCATTGCATTTATTTAGCAGATGCTTTTTTCCAAAGCGACTTCCAATGAACTCTATGTAGTGCTATGAGCCCACACACCTTTTTCACCAAGGTAACTTACACTGCTAGATACACTACTTACAATGGGTCACTCATCCATACATCAGTGGAACACACTCTCTTTCTGTCACTCACACACTATGGGTGAATATTATGTTAATTGCCAATTACCAGTGTGTGTCAGCTATAAAAGAGGTCTGACAACTAGTACTTTGTTTTGTGACTTTTCAAAGCAATATGAGGAAACTAACTAAGTTCCAAAGTGGCCAAGCAGCTGCTGTCTGAATTTCAGATGCATTGGTGATAAAAAGTGCAAAATTAATGTGTCAAGGGGAACATTCTAAAAAAAATAATGACAGTATTTGGCAAATTTCATCATTTACAGCTCAATCTCTCCAAAACAGAGATCCACTCAGCTGGTCCCACCTCTCGTCAAGAGCTCTCTATCAAACTGGACAACTTGCTTACTTTGCCTACGTCCTCAGTTAAGAACCTAGGAGTAATGATTGACTCAAGTCAATCTTTCATATCAAAGCCACATCCTGGTCCTGCAGATACAAGGACGGATTTTGCAGATGTCTTACAAAAAACTCTACACAATGCCTGGTCCAGGCCATGGTGATATCCTGCTTGGACTACTGAAACTCTCTCATGTCTGGCCTTACGGCCTCTGCCATCAAATTTCTCAAGCTGATGGAGAATGTTGCTGCACGAGTTGTTTGACCTGTCGAAGCATTCTAAAGTACCCCTGCTCTTTGTCTCTCTCTATGTTGGCTCCCTATAGCTACCAATCTCATTCAAGAGTCTGGTTAAAGTCGACAAAACCATTAACGGACCTGCTCCCCAATATCTACAAGACCTGATTACTCCACACACCCCAATCAGACTGCTACACTTCTCCACCTTTGCTCAATTGGTGGTCCCAAACACAAGTGGTCCAAACTCAGAAGCATAAAGGTTTTTTGTTTTCGATCCAGTGTGGTGAAACGACCTACCCATCTTATTCAGAACTGCTAAATCTTTCTCTACAAGAAGGGTCTCAAAACTTGCCCTTTTGGACCCACTTCTCCTCTTATGTCATAAGTGCTCTATGTACATGTTTAAATTTTTAGTAACAATTTGTTTATTAAAGGAAAGCCTATATGCAGATATGTGTGTATTGTACACTGCTTCAGATAGTTGTATGTGACAAACTGACTGTACTCAAGAATCATGTCTGCATCCAAATCTCGCTGGTTACTGCAATGCACTCATTGTATTGCTCTGAGATATATGTCACATTGGAGAAAAGTCTGCTAAATGAATAAATGTAAATATGGACAAACTGTTGGCAAAGAGGAACAGTGGTTGCAAAGCTCACTGAAAAAGATAGATGGACACTTCATTGAATAGTTACTAAATACCACAAAAGTACAACTTCAAAAATGTCCATAGAAAGAAAACTGTACATCCTGAACTTTACAAAACTGGAATTGGTTTATTTGAAAACCGCTTGTATCCGAGCCCAACATACAGATGCATAACATGGTATAAGAGCACAAAACCTGGACTTCTGAGCAATGGAAAAAACGAATATGGTCTGATTGGTCATCTTTCACCCTATTTCCTGTTTTTTCCTGTTTTTATGTTTAGAGAAAGCCCAAGGAAGCCTTCAAACAACATCTATTGCCAACTGTTAAACAGGGTAGGGGATCTGTGATAGTATTGGTAGTGATGCTATGGGAGTAGTTAGGGCAAATACTTACCCTGCGTGGTTATATAACAACCAAAATACATGAGGACCTTTTCCAGGAACAAATGTACCGTATGTGGAAATATTGTTCCCTCGTGATGTTCCCAAAATGCCACAATAGTTGTGCTCCCATACACACTGCTACACACATTCAATGCCTTGTATAGCCTCCCCAATCATCATACCTAAACATCATTTAAGCTTTATGGAATGCTCTGGAGCGAAAAATGCAAAGCAGATTTCCACCTCCTTCATCCCTCAAAGATCTGGAGGCCTTTCATTCTGAAAAATGGCACAGTATCCCACTACATGAAGTTCAGGACTTGTATGATGGTGTTCCCACATGGACTGATGCTGTTCTGAAGACAGAGTGGCTCTTCTAATGATTATTCCTTGATATTAATATATCGTTAGACGTATCCCTTATTTTGTCCTTCCACTCTATAGCACCAGCATATTTTCCCTTAATGTGGGTGATACTGCCATCTGTTGCTCAGCCAGATGTCTAAGGACTTCAGCATGTAAATTAATACTTAGAGTGTGGGGAGAAAACTTTTATTTGTTGAAAACAGAAAAAAAAATGATACTTCAAGGAATGATGCACTTTGTAAGCAAGACTAAGGAAATCTCTTATAAGATTATAGACAAAATTTACCCTGCAAAGTATTTTCTCTGAAAATTCCAGGATGGAAATGCAATTTGTTCTTCTTGTGTGGCGCGGCCAGAGACTGCGCCTCACCTTTTCCGGCACAGTTATTTCAATGACGTCACGCCCCCAACCACGTGCCTGACAACCGCACCTGTGGGAGATTAGGGAGGACAGGTATAAAGGGGGCGCTACGGAAACACCTCGTTGCGGAACCTCACTCCACAACCGGTCCACGACCGGTCGCTCCCCTTCCTGTCTTTTTTCCTCCCATTTCTGGTATTCCTGGCTCTTCGGCCCAGGGCTCCTGTGCCACCCCTTGCATGATGTTTGCTGATCGCCTGAACCATGCCTGTCCCCGACTAACGCCTCTGTCCTCCCCCTGATTAGAATAAAGCAACTGCGTTTGAGTCCATCCTGTTGGTCTCCTGTGTCCCGCTATGACAACTGAAGGTTATGGCAAGTTCATTATTAATAAATTCAATAAGGATTTCGTTTTGTTCAATGAGTATGTACTGTCTGGATTCTTAAACTACAACATAAACACTGACAAGCAGACATATATTAACAGTTTAATTACTATTTTCGTGAAATATCATATACATAAGTGCGAAGCTGCAAAAAACCTTTCATCTATTTTTTCTTAGAAAATCTGAACAGTACATAAAACCTAATAGTGTGTATTAATACAAAGGCCGTTGAGACGGAATTATTGCAATTTCTTCAAGATGTGTGGCGTTTGCATGGTGTTTGTAAGAGTCTCCCCGTGTCTGTGTGGGTTTCTTCCGGATGCTCCAGTTTCCTCCCGCAGTCCAAAGACATGCTGTTCAGATTCACCCATAGTGTGTGAGTGACTGAGATTGTGTTCTACTGATGTATGGATGAGTGATTCATTCTAAGTAGTGTATCTAGCACTGTAAGACATCTTGGTGAATAAGGTGTGTGGGTCGATAACACTACAAAGAGTTCATTGGAATTCGCTTTGGAGAAAAGCGTCTGCTAAATAAAATGAAAATGTAAGATTTTTATGTAACGTAAGCTCATTGGGGTGGCTTCCAATTCGTTTTATTTTATTTACTGTACTTATTTCACATACTCCCCCTGGCTTTTCTGTGTTTATGTTGTACTCTGCATATGAATTGCTCTTTTAAGTAAGACAAAATAACTTTACGATGTACTTTCAAAACGTGGATCAGGCAAAATCCAGCAAAACGAAGCACTGTCAGGGGAGGAGACTTTGGACCGCAGACAGAGTCAACAAATTAGTAACCACCTCTACTAGTAAAATCATTTAATAGGTAGATACCATTCTGCTGTCACTTTCTCATGACTTTGTCTCCCTGTTTCCAGCCTCAGGAGCACAGTCATCGATCACATCAGCATGTCATGGCTAATTTAATTCGTATGCGCTTACACTGGGCTGTGGGAGAGAGGAACCGGGTGTTTACCCCCCGTTTGCCAGACGGGTCCTGGCAAAGTTACAGCAAAAACGACGGGTGGCAGTCCGAGTACCTGCACAGGAGCATCGTGCCCACGATGCACTACCAGAAGAGCTTGCCGAGGTGAGGCAGACAGAACATCTACTGCTGTGGCCCTGACTTTACTTCTCTCAGTTCACCCTAACTGATGAATGTCTTGTGCCAGTTATGTTGTATTTGAACATATATAAAAGTCCGCACTAGACGACCCTGTGTGCAGTGCTAGTCCTCCAAGCTTCACTGGGGACACCCTGCCGCCTGCCACATCTTTTCTCTCTCAATGCTCACATGATTTTTTATGTATTCTAGTACCAAACGCTCTTCTCCAAAGCAATGCACAACTAAGGGAAACAAAAGTGTATGTCACAACTGACAAGGTTTCAGACTTAAATGTAACATTTTGGGTGAACCGTTGATCTTTTTTTTTTTTTACCAGGCTACCAATTCCAAAACTTGAAGACACAATCAGGCGGTATTTAGCTGCTCAGAGGCCGCTCCTCAGTGATGATGACTATAGGTAACTTCATCGGTTTTTGTGCGGCCCAGTGGCATGCATTGAAGTGTCCTCATCGTGTTTATCATATTCTGTAGTAAAACGGAGAAAATGGCTTACGAGTTCCAGAAGGGGGTGGGAAAAGAACTGCACAGTGAGTTGGTTGCTCAAGACAAGAAGAACAAGCACACCAGCTATATCTCTGGTGAGAATCACAACTTCAAGCATCTGAAGTCTTCAGTACTGAGTCTTGCTTCTTATTAAATATGTCAGTATTCTTGCTCATCTAATGTTTATTCTGTTTAATTCAGCCCTGTGGCTCAACATGTACCTAACCCAACGTAATTCATTGGTATTGAACTTCAGTCCCTTTATGGCTTTAAACCTCGATCCCAAGCCAGAGTACAATGATCAACTAGTGCGGTCAACGAACATGGTGGTTTCAGCTGTCCGCCTCATGAAGACGTTTCGTGCTGGCTTCCTGGAGCCTGAGGTTTTCCACCTGAACCCTGCTAAGAGTGGCACTGATGCTTTCAAGAGTCTGATTCGCTGGGTGCCACCATCGTTGTCCTCAGTTGGGGCCTACTTGATGAAAGCCTACCCCTTGGACATGTCCCAGTTCTATCACATGTTCAACTCCACCCGCATCCCCAGACATGGTCGAGATGAGCTTTTCACTGACGAGAAGGGCCGGCATCTTCTAGTGATGAGAAAAGGCAATATGTATGTATTTGATGTGGTCGACCGAGATGGGAACCTTGTGAAACCAGCAGAGATCCAGGCACACCTGAAGTTCATATTGTCTGACCAAACTCCGGCACCGGCCTTCCCGCTCTCCTTCCTGAGCACTGAGAACCGGGATGTGTGGGCAGGGTTGCGTGAAAAGTTGCTTGCTGCAGGGAATGTGAAAGCCCTTGGGCTTGTGGACAGTGCACTCTTCTGCCTCTGCTTTGATGATGAGACTCTGCACGATCCCATCCAAGTCTTTCATAACTTGCTGTGTGGTGACGGGTGCAACCGATGGTATGATAAGTCATTCAGCTTTATTGTTACAAAAAATGGGAGGGCTGGCATCCAATTTGAGCATTCTTGGGCTGATGGTCTAACTATCTTTCGCTTGCTGAATGAAATTTTTAAGGACACTACAGAATGGCCCCAGGTCAGCCCTGGCTCTCAAACAGCTGCAGCAGACTCAGCTTCTGCAGTGACAAAGTTGCAGTTCAAGCTGAATGCAGAACTAGAAAACAGTATCAGCAAGGCTAAAGAGAAGTTCCAGGCAGCTGTCTCCAAGCTGACCATCGATATAGTGGAGTTCAAAAAGGGGGGCAAGGAGATGCTGAGAATGAATAAGCTGAGCCCAGATGCCATGGCACAGCTGGCCTTTCAGATGGGCTTCCTGCACCAGTACGGGCAGACGGCGAACAGCTATGAGGCATCCAGCACTGCAAAATTTCTCCATGGCCGCACAGAGACAATCCGGTCAACAACCATCCACACAAAGCGCTGCACACATGCCTTTGTTCACCAAGCCAACCAGCACTCTGTGCAGGAACTGCGTGGGATGCTGGATGAGTGCTCCAGGTATCACAAGCAGCTCATTAAGGAGGCTGCAGTGGGTGAGCCCAGCTCTTATTGGCACATTTTAACTAATGAGAACCTAAAGCTGGTTATGTCTACTTATTTACCAGCTAGTAACTATGTTTTTTTGTACAACTCCCTCTGGAGTACCACGTTGTTTTAAAGTGTTTAACATTAAGTGCAAAAAGTATGGAGAGACATTTAGCACTACTGATAACTGCAGTGATATATCATTTTAAAAACTGTATTGGAAAATGCAGAAAGCAGTGGTATACATGTATGTACAAATGTATAAATGTATAAAGAAAAAGCATTCCAGTCAGCTGGCTACTTGACCTGCTATAAATGCTATAATGAAGGCAGCAGTTTGATAAAATTTTATTTTTTCCTCCTCCCACAAGGCCAAGGATTTGACCGACACCTTTTTGCCATGCAGCATTTGGCCACCTCCAAGGGTCTGCCTCTCCCAGCTTTCTACCAGGATACTGCTTATAGTACTATGAACCACAACATCCTCTCCTCAAGTAGCTTGACAAGTCCTGCCTTCAGTTTTGGAGGGTTTACTCCTATGGTGCCTGATGGATTTGGGTTAGGTTATAGTATCCACAAAGAATGGATAAGCTGCTTTATTTCCAGCTACCCAGCTCGAAATGTTACGGAATTCCAGCGGTGTGTTAATAAGTCTTTGGAAGGCATCTTCAGTGTGGTAGAAGGCAAACTTCTCCGTTAAGCAAGATAAAGTACTTCAATTAGCAGATGCTTTTCTCCAAAGCAACTTCCAATGAGCACCATTAGGTCATCACTACAATGAACACTGTCAGATCATACCTTATTCACCCAAAGTGCTGCCCATTTCTATAATTAAGTATTGATTATCCTGACAATTAATGGTGTAATCGGACAAGAAAAATACTTTTGTTTTGCTAAATAGCAATATAAAATATACACGAGAGGAAAATTAGGGCAAGTCTCATAATATGAACAATTACCTTGTTTCATTGAATGAAAATCAATATTTCTTCAGGGCCATAACAATTACACTTAGTTTCAAAGAAAATGTGAAATCCACTAAATAAACAAAATGTATTTTAAAGTTCTAAAAACTAGGGCGTAAGTAAAGGTGTTCGTGCGATGAACATCGGTACATCAAGTGGAAAGTAACAAATAATTTTTTAATCAATATTAGCCAGTTAACTTATTGATCTTTGTTCATTATCTCCAGATCTACTATTGCTTACTATCCATTTCAGGATAATGAATTGCTTCTGAGAAAAGCAAGATACTCCAGACTCTGAGATGAGTTTTATGAGTGGAAAAATATAATTAGCCTTACAGATGTTCTAATTTATATACAGAAGCTTCTGATTGTGAATTGTATGTTCAGATTTTTAAATTGAACTGAATGAACTATCTAAATACATAACTATCTAATTAAACAATTATGCACCTATTGGAAAATTAATGTATCTGGCAAACAAAAAAAAATTGGTGCAATAAAGGGAATTATACTTCATGCTGTCAATTTTGCCTCAGTATATTTCTTATTGTTTTGCAGTGATTTTAGGAAAAAATTAATGGTACATCCTATAAAATACCTAGCTCCTGCTAGCAGACATCCTAATTGGGAACATTTCATTTGATGTCTTGCACACCAATTACATTTATAAACCAAAACATCTCAGTATTATTACCAATATGACCATGCTGTACCTCAGTGGTGTGGTTTCCTTTTGGCTATGTGCTTTTCTCGTTTCACACCTTATCAACTGGCAGTACAGTAGCTCAGTCAGTGATGTGTTAGAATTTATCAAGTACAGTTCTGCAGCCGTGGGTTTCCTCTCATCAACCAAAAATATAGTAAGAAGGCAAACTGCAAACTCCAATTTGTCCTTCCTTCTGGGACTTTATGGGTTCCTTGTGATAGACTGGCATACCATCTTACTCCATGTACAATCAACAAACTGGATGAGAGAAACCATTATTAGTTATGTGGTTCCTGTGAATAGGAGGATCTAATAGAACACTGGACATGTGATTTAAGTAAGCAAAAGGTAATTTCTGCACCTGTTTTTATAAAAAAGGGGGTGGAGGGCAAGATTTGTTTCAAATCAAAGGATTAAAAAACATTTCACCAAAACAACAATTTATACAAGTAACTTGTATAAAAATTTGGTATAGATACCATTTATAAAGTCTGTTAACATACACTGTAGAAGACTGAGCTATTTTGTATAATTTCTTTCCTTAATTTGACACTACGGATATGTACTTTTACTTATTTATAGTTCAGGAAAATAGGTAGAATCAACATTTCACTACATACAACTAAACTTTTCTGAACCTCAAAATCTATCAATTGTTTTAAGTCGTGATTATCCTGACAATTAATGGAGTAATAGGAAAAGAAAAATACTTAGTTATACATGAAGAAAAAATATGGCAAGTCTTGTAAAATGACCAGTTAATTTGTTTCATTTTATAAAAAACATGTTTATTCTTTCAAAATCAACTTGACATCTGAAGATGACACATTGAACTTACCCAACCAGTTCTTTTGATAACGAGTTGTAGACACCAGAGCAATTTCCAAATTTATTCAAAATACAGAAAAAAAGCAAATTAAAAGCAATGTACAAATCTTCAAAAAGAAGTCAAAGTCTCACTCAATGTTTAGATTGGCTTGATTTTGAAGTGTAAACCAATGAGACTGAAAACAAGACACTTCAGATCTTGAACCAGATAGTAGAAAACTCTGAGTCCTTCTGGGTCCCTGGAAAGAGGAAAAGTATTTAAATGATTAGTTATGTAATGGAAATAAAGTGGTATAAGGCCAGCACTCACAGTAGTAACTACATAGATATGATTTTTTTCACCCACTGTAAAGCCAAAATTAATGCTATAAACACAAAAGCATTTCAGCCTTCATGCAGCTGACTGGATAAAGGGCATCCATTTAAAACAAGAGTGGCATTCATTACATTGCAGAGCACTCAATATCATTCCTACCTGCAGTTTGTCCAATTTTCATTTTTCTATTCAATTGTCACATCACTCTGTTTATAGTTATTTGCTGACCAAAACTGAGTGATGGCAGAACACCCATCCCTTGCAAGCAGAGTTAATTCATTCTGTGAAATCACCCTAGTTGTGAAAGGACTGAAGGGATCACTGAATCATTATCAATGATCACTTGTCCAGTACAGGGCTGCAGTGATTCACAGACATATTGATAATGTGGATGAAAAATATTTATAATATGAAGAAAAAGTTTCTAAGAACACCATGTCTGTCACTCTGCAACACATGTGGGCACTGTGAGGTTCTGTAGCAGTGTTACAAACTTCTGATGCTACATGATCATTCCATCATGAGATTAAGGTTGCACTTATAATAGTGTAAGCATGTTCATGTTATTAAAGCTCTTTGACTATAGCACACATAGCTATAAATGTGCATGCCTGAGGCTGCACAAAGGAGGACAATGGGCTCATCAGCATTAAAGTTTCTAAGGAGACCAAAGTGTGCTCACCAATCACTGTTTCTTTGAATAGTAGTTTTAAAAAAAAAAAAAAAAGTTTGACAAGCACCTTGAGCCTGTCCTCACTCCTGCTCTTCAAAAGATGGTGGTGTCACAACGTAGATGTTTATAGTTTATTTCTATAAGGACTCAAAGGACCCAGGTTCATATTCCACCTCCTGCTTTAGCACCCTTGAGCAAGGTATTTACCATAACTGATACAGTAAAATTCACCCTGCTATATAAATGAATAAATAATTATAAGCAGCTTAACACCAAGATCCTTTGGAGAAGTGTCAAATAACCTGCTGTTTCAGTATAACTAAGTAGAGGTCTTTCAATATGACAATCTATGGCTGTGATTGGTTAAAACTGTCAACATAACAGGACTTTGTGTTTATTTTACAGGACCTTATTATTACAGGCATGCGTGTAAAGGTGCAATGCAAGCAGTATTCCTATATCAAAAATCAGGGCAGATGTGTACTTACTTGGACTGGTTAACATCGATCAGAGAGCCAATCTTGGAAGTTGTGAATGAAATGTGTTCATCGCCTATGACGATTTCCAGCTCCTTTAAAGAAAAAGAAATTAAAATATAAATAAAGACAAGTGCTTCACAGAATTTGCAAACTGAAAGAATGTGTCCTCTCCAGTGATTAAAAAGATACAAACCTGTTAGCCCACTCTGCTCCACAGTAGAAAATTGACAAATTTTGTCCAGCAACACAACAGCAATGAATACAAAGGATACAAACCTGTCTGCCCACTCTGTCTGGCGGTGGCCACAATGCATCGTCCTCTTTTGTGATTTCACTGTCGTCAATAATCCTCTTCAGTTCCTCCATTACACTTTTGTGCACGTATGCCTGTGGTGAAATTCAGAGATCCCATTTAGTTATACTGCAACTGATAAAATAACTTCAGATTTGGGGGGCAATCTATGACCTATTGCATCTCATGCAAGAATCAAGGTTTGAGCTGTAAAAGATGTATTTGCTATGGTTATCTATCCATATTTTAACTGATTCTCCCTTGTGTAAGCTGCCACTTGAGTAATGAGTGCCAGCAAAACGGCAGAACCAAAAAAAAATAGCTTTTATATTATTGTGTCCATCTAAACCTCTCTTCGTATGATGTTACACACACTTACACAGCGAGTAGTACATCGCTTGAGCAAAAAACTTGACTAACAAATGCAGAAAGTATGAGGACCCTAGCGACAAAAAGGTGAAACCCATTCCATTCCAACCTCTTTCCGGATCATGACATCATTCTTGTAGTTACTGTTGTTGGCATATCTGAGTTTTCCTGCAAAATAAACAAATTCAATGACAATGGGGACCTAATGCAAGCACAAATGAGAGGATACTATCCACCAGAATTAACGTATAAAAATATTATTTTGCAGCCAGGGCTTATCAGTTACGTTTCGTGTATTATACAGACTAGTACACTATGCAAATAGATTTTGTAAGAGACTTTGAAACTTAACGCAAGTTATTATATACAAGTTATTTATTTACAGCTTACATAGCAGGATAATGTTAAATAATTTTTTTAAATATGTTAAATTCACTCAACTTTGATATGAAACCCGTATTTACTGGGTGTCCGACTGAGGCCTAACCCGAAACCGCCTCGGCGGCGTCCTCAGCTAGCTTCCAGCTAACCATTGTATCTTACGTGATGTAACAAATGGCATTCAACTCACCGTCCGGCCGAAACTCGAACTCCAAAAACTCGTGCCCAAATTTGCCCTTGTGCCCAACATAGTACCTAAGATAAAAATCACTCGAGGACATTTTTACAAAACTCCCGCCTGTCGAAACAACTAGCTCACTCCACGCTACTAACAGCACTTCCGTCTGATGACGCTCGACTGTAACGTAACGCTTCTAGGCGCATGATAGTGACGTCACACAACTACGCGTTCTGCCGGAACTTTCAAAGAACTCAAGAAAAATTCTTGGTTACAGAGACTTCTGTCATTAAAATACTAACAAAAGCAGATGGCTTATGTTGACTGACATTTACTGCTCTTTCTCCTCACGTCGATAATGCACTAAGCGAAAACCACTGATAAGGTGCTGTTCAATGTTACGTGGAAGAACAGGACACCTGACACCTGACAGTAAAATCTGTTAATGAGCACAAACACAGTACGCGGAATTTATGAGTTTTCTTCACTTCGCAACGTTCAGAATAAACTGGCTTAAGTTAACCACTACACCACTCCTCCCTCCTCTACTCAGAATCTCATCCCACATTATGTTTTCTCTAAGATAAGAGGCCTCCAATTTCTTTTAATGTGTAATTACAGTGTTATTACTGTAACGACCCGCGTTACTGTTTTAGGAGGGAAACCTGTGTGATGTAAATAGTTGCATTATGGGGAATGATGTAAAATGTGGGTGTGCAACCACTGGGGGCCTTTCTGGGGAAAATGATGGGGTGACTGTGTCTACCAGTGGAAGACTGGATGGTTGTAGGTACAGGTCCTCAGACTGAAAGGATTATTTCCTTGGTTCCTAGGGAGAAACTTTACAGATATGGGTTGATCAGACATCCCGACTGCCCGTGACCCCAGTGTTCGGGTGCGGAAGCGATTAAGCGCATTTTTTTGGGATTGCGGTTATGCCGGGACAGTCTGGTCATTGGTTGAGCCCTTGTGTAGAGAGTTAGATGGCGAGAGGGCATTGACTTTTGATAATATTATGAAGGGACTGTCCCCCAAGGTAAGCAAAGCAACCTCCGGTAGGATATGGTTGATTGTGAGTTTGACAAAGAAAGAATTGTGGAATGCATGCATTAACCTTGTCCGAAAGGGGTTGAAAACAGGAGCTTATGGTGTCTTTTTGAAAATTTGAGTTGAACTGAAGTTCAGAATAAAACAGGATATGATTGCCTGGGGCTACCACGAGGCAAAGGACAGATGGAAAGGCCTCGTGGATAAATGTGTCTGAAGCTCTGAGGATGGACGTCTGCTTATGGAACTGCACTCTTTTAAAACATATTGTGCTTTCTTGTATCTTACCCCTTTGTATGTATATTCTTTTATATTTGTTTGTGTGGTTTTTACTTGTATAGTATTTATTCACAGATTTTAGTAGTTTTGTGTTGTTGGGTTTGTGCACTTTTAACTAACATTTTTAACTTGTGTGGGTTTTATTTGTATAGCATTTTATCTACAGATTTTAATGGCCTTGTTTTATCAGATGATTCTGTGCACTTTGCGTTTTTATACTGATGATTACTCGTGTATGTCTGTTTTGTGTTTATTTGCCTGTTTTTAGGGGTATGATCAAGTTTTATATTTGTAATTTAAAAGTATTTTTTGTGTTTTGAAGGAAGCATGTATTATGATACGATGACTTCGGTTAAGCTGCTATTGGGGCACGGTCCTTTTAGGTATGTCGGTGTGGGGAAGATATGGGTCAGTTATATTTTTTGAAGCCAGAAAGGAGATTGTTATGGGAAAGACTTTGTCTTGACAATGTATTTTATGTAATGATTGCTTAGTAATTTTGTTGACCAACTGTAGGAAAATGGTGTTGGGTTTGTTTGATTGTGGATTTTTAATGTATTGTTTTGGTTGTGTATTATTATTATTATTATTATTATTATTATTATTATTATTATTATTATTATTTAACTTAAAGTTTGGTTAAAATTTCCTTGGTGCTGGTGTTCAAATAAATTGTTTGTGATGAACGTTGCCTCTGCATTCTTCTTTGCCCCATCCGAATCCACGGTGCTGTGTGCCACACTATATAATCCCTGTCAAACTGTCCAGTTTTCATAAGCAAATGTTCTTAGCCTGGTCTCTACCTCATAAACTTATCTCCACATAAATACTGTATGTAATCTGAAATAGAGATATTTCATATAAAAAGCAATCCATCCAGCCATCTTCTGGATATGGAGCCCTGCTCATCTGCTGTGGGGGTGATCTTCTCACCTAGTCTTCATAAAAATAACAAAGATATCAGCTCCTTATTCCAAAGAGATACAATTTCAGAGCTGCATATGCAGTCTCGTATTGGAATGGATTGGTTAATTTAATACCCATTGGGAAAAGATGTGGACTTTATTCTTGAACTTTAATATGAGACAAGTCTCCTATAGATTAATTTATAGATTTTCTCCATGTAAGTGCTTTATTCAAAGACTTGAGAAAGACATTGACAGTAGGTGTACATTCTTTCAACTCTTCTGGCTCTGTAGCCACATGCAGAAATTTCATTCTTGTCCAATTTCCTTAATGCAGTGTAAACCTGGTTTCCCTTCAACTTCTTTTACTTCTTAATATGTATTGCTTGGATGTTATGACTATGAGAGAAACAATAATAGGTGTTGTATAATTGACAATTTTTATTGCAAAATATTACATATGTAAGTTTAAAATTAGTTGTACAATGCATTTCCACTGTGAAAGAAATTACATTTATTTATTTAGCAGACACTTTTCTCCAAAGCAACTTCCTATGAACTCTATGTAGTGTAATCAGCCCACACCTTATTTACCAATGTGACTTATATTGCTACATACACTGCTTACACTGGGTCACTCATCCATACACAAATCAGAAATGATAAAAAACTATTCTAATTTTGAAAAATCTCAGTGCTGTTAGAACCATGCTTCTGTTGCCATCTTATTGCATTTGTTAAGTTTTTGTTTATGTACTTCTCCATGTTCATTTTTGTTTTTTTCTTTTCTGTTGTAATATAACCATAATGTAATATTTTTGTTTGGCTTTTAGTTTTGTACATGATGAAATTACTCAGTTTTTCTACAGAAAAGGTATAAATTAAGGTTTTTGTGCTTCTGTGGCATTTTTTGCAGATAATATACATACTAATAAAACCTCATCACTGACACACACACACACACACACACACACACACTTACTTTCTGATCCACTTGTCCCCTATGGGGTCGCAGGGAACCGGAGCCCAACCCGGCAACACACAGGGCGTAAGGCTGGCAGGGGAGGGGACACACCCAGGATGGGACGCCAGTCCATCGTAAGGCACCCCAAGCAGGACTTGAACCCCAGACCCACCGGAGAGCAGGACCTGGTCCAACCCACCGCGCCACCAACCCCCTCATCACTGACAGAGAATGCAGTTTTGTTATAGTTAAAAAAACTGATTACTGAAAAAAAACATGGGAATACAGTTTATTGTACTCAGTTGCGTTTAATGCTGAGCAATTACATATTTTACATTTTTTCTTAAAATTGTTTAAATAAAAATGTAACAGATGTAAAGTTTGGCTAAATCAAGCATTTTACAGAAGAAAACAAATGCAAATTATTCCAACGTTTGTACATTTTCCTATCTGATCTCTGGTATCTGACCCTTGCAATTAGAAAAGACTTGAAGACTGTTTTTGGCTTCATAATACAAAGAGGTGCTGCAAAATTGTGAAATGATAACTACAATACTGCCCATCTGACTTTGTGTCCATTAGATGAATTTACAGTTTTTTTTTTTTTTTTTAAGATAATGTTCTGAGATGTGCTATATAATTCTGGAATTGCAATACAAAACATTAACCAATATGTTTACTCACAGTGCTTAACCAGAAGCACAAAACTGTAGTATAGACTTATCATTTATCATCATTCTACTGTAGCAACTCATTGCTGACAATCATAGGTGACTGCTTTACAAGGTATTTGTTTTCCTATTTGTTCACATTAGAAAAAAAAGTGAATATGATAGATAACCTTCAGTACAGTAACATACCCTGCTAATAAAGTTAACAAAGATTATTTAAAAAATAAAAAAAAATCCAAATCTATCACTGTGCTTAGTCACACACCCACAATACTACTTCATATTCAGTCAGCATCTGTTCAAACACCTTACAAATCCGCACCATCTGCAGGTACGTACATGACTTTTTCAATATGCATTTGAAAATAGCAACACTTGATAAAAATTTACATTGCAGATTTGTTCTCATTAACAACAATGGTCATTTTACAGACTGTCACTCTTTCCCTTTTGGTGGTATCAATTTACAGTTATCTGGGTGGTGACTGTTAAAATAAAAATGCAAATCAGGAGTGCCCCAAGGTAAACACACATGGCATCAGTTTTTTATACCCTTTTAAAGGTGAGCACAAACATGAAATGTATTTTTTTTTTAATACACTCACCATGCTGTTCATGACATGGCACACTGTCTGCTTCCACAAAATGTGAACAATAAATGATAAATGACCTACAGACAATGCATCCTTTTTTCCTTACATGGGCAAAAATATTTCTGCAGAGGGAAATCAACAAGATAACAATCCTGGATTGAAATGAATACACTAAATACACATACAGAAAAACACTGTGAACACCTGTTCATACAGTACAGTGTTTAAGATTTTATTACATCTGCCAAATGGCACTTGACATATAAGCCTTTTCTAAGCCTCATTTTGAAGTAAATGTCCACATAAGGTATTGCAGACATGTGCATCACTCAGATGCATCTAAGGATACAGGGACATATTTTCTACCGAAAGAAACTAACCAAGACCAGAAAACACATAATCCTTAAATTCCCCAAATACATAGATTACTGAACATACATTAGGGGTCTGCACTGAAATGACTTCAGGAAAGAACATTCTGCATAAGAGAATTACTGATGCATGAGGTATTATCGTGCGATACTGATGACAGTTTTATTACAAGGAACTCTGAATTTGTTGACATTGTCATTACATAAAGGTAGCTGTTAAACTCAGTCTAGCTAATCTGACGCTTACAAGAGTATCTAGAGAAGTAGTACACTGAATAAAACACGTGTAACTCCCCGAAGGTGTGTGAAAGTTGACCAACGTGAGATGTGACTATTGCCCAAGATTAATATGGAAAACAAAGCTAATCCTCTCTCTTCTGTTGTTTTCACATATTTCTATATATGTAAAACCCGCATTTTATTGCATATTAGACTACCTTTGTTAAATCATTATATTCACAGAATATGAAACTGTAATTTGAGGCAAAAGTCAAAAAGCTGATAGAATTCCGATGATCCCAATTACAGAGTGTTAAAATTAATTCCTGTTAATTTATACTGTGGGTTTATTGAACTCCTTTGTCTAATTATACTTTCTGCTTAGTGAACCAAGCTTAGTCAAAATTACTAATAGTAGCATTAGCATAATTTTAGTGAGACACAAAGATGCTTAAAAAAAAGTGAAGTTTTGCAGCTATTATAACAGCCAGAGCTGTAGGGGTACCACAGCAAACACTGCTTTCTGTAAATTACAGGTGAATTTCAATTAAATGCAAGAATGGAAAAACAGTGGTTTACAAAAAAAAAACCTGTAATACCACAAAAACTATCCAAGACCCCCCCCCCCAACCCCTCTGTCATTTGCCTGTCCAATTCTGGAGGTATGGTTTTTACTTTAAGCCCCTCAGCTTCATCCCCAGTCAAAGTCTTGGTCACTGAGGACAAGCAGCGGGGTGCAGGCAAGATCAACCCAACACGATCCTTTAATCTTCCTCCCCTTTCCAAACCCGCAAAAAGAAAGCAAAAAAAGTGAGAAAAAAATTTCAAAATCTGTGCTTCTGAGCTCAAGCTTTCTCCAGTGATAGAACTATACTATCCTTGCAATACTCGCACAATATTTAAGCCAGTCATAGCAAGAAGGCCTTGAAATTCTAATGCATTTCTTCCAATAAATGCAACAAAGCTGACAGGTTCTATGTGGTATTTCTGTGTTGACAGCATTCAAGGGGATGTGGACTAGTGTGGCCGACTGCTGGACTCAGAGGCCTTGTGCTGCCTGGGAGTGTCACACCCGTTCAAATATCCATTCTGCCGCTTATTCAGGCCTCCATTCAGAATGTCCTGAATGTGTTGCACAATTAAGTTTATGGCAACTGCAAAAAAGAAGAGAAAAAAAATGTGAGCCACCAAGTATTGACGCACCTTCAACAACACAGCCCAATGCTGTTAAATTAATGGACATTAACATTAGTATTAACTTTTATTTTACAATTAGCATTATTTTGTTGGTTAGATTTTCTCCAAAGCAACGTAGGATTTTATTATACTGTGAAATATTTTAACAGAGCATTTAAGTATGTTGGACAGCTGGTAGTGTAGTAATTCGAGTTGCTTCCTTTAGATCCAAAGGCTACAGGTTCACTCCCCACCTCTGGCTGTAGTACCCTTGAGTAAGGTACTTACCCTAAGTTTCTCCAGTAAAATCACCCAGCTGTATAAATGGGTAAATAACTGTAAGCTTGTAACTGTAATAATTGTAACCTTAACATTGTAAGTCACTTTGGAGAAAAGCATCAGCTAAATGAATACATGTAAGTAACTTGGTCAAGGGCATCATCCCCTCCAACTTGAACTGTAAACCTTTGTGTTAACTTTGAGAATCCAGCCTGAATGATACATATATTCATACACATCCTTGAATTTCACACAACAAGCAGTTTTCAACATGTCAAAATGCTCTGTACTATGGCATTGCGTATGACTGGAAGAGCTTGAATGAAAACGAATGACCTGAAATAATACTGTACTGATTTTTCAAGAATTATAAAGGGAATGACACAATTAGCTTCAACTGTTGGATCCGCTTTTTTAAAATTTTTAAGCAGTCTTACCTAGGTTATCTGCTCCGCGTGGGATAATAACATCAGCATACTTTTTTGTCTGGAGAGGAAAAGGAGATGCAGTTATTAAAAACTAGCATTATAACAAAAACATGTGCTAAATAGGCACCTTCAGAAAGTCTTCAAGATTTCAAATATCATACCTTAAGCCCTGCCCAATTCCACATGGCATACACTATTTTTATTACAACCAAGTTACTACATATAAACTTTCATGTTCCCCACCAACAAAACTTGAAAAATGATTAGTCATTTTTATGAGATACTAATTTAGCTTGGGTCACTGACATTAAAATCCTTGAAACCACACACACACACACACACACACACACACACATTTTCAGAACCGCTTGTCCCATACAGGGTCGTGGGGAACTGGAGCCTACCCGGTGACACAGGGCGTAAGGCCAGAGGGGGAGGGGACATACCCAGGACGGGACGCCAGTCCGTCTCAAGGCACCCCAAACGGGACTCGAACCCCAGACCCACCGGAGAGCAGGACTGTGGTCCAACCCACTGCGCCACTGCACCCCCAACTAGTTATTAAAAAATTAACAAAACTAAAAAAAAGACAGCGCAAGAGTTATTTTTAACACACCCCTGAGATGTTTCAAATAGATGACCTTATAAAGATGGGGACACAGATCTGAGACATTTGCTACCACTGAAAATACATTGTTCAACCAAAGCAATCTCAGCAAGTGAGCAAAAACTTCAAGTTTCAACTGACAAAAGTAAAAAGAATATATAGAAGAAAAAAAAAATATATGTTTTTAAGATATCCTCCAACAAGAGCATGGATAATTATGTGTATGACAAGAAAAAGCAGCTGGTAAATATTCACCAGGATGTACAAAGGATTTATTCAACTGGACTATCTCCTTACTGTTTGCTAAGTATACACACACACACACACACACATTTTCAGAACCGCTTGTCCCATACGGGGTCACGGGGAACCGGAGCCAAGCCGGTAACACAGGGCGTAAGGCTAGAGGGGGAGGGGACACACCCAGGACGGGACGCCAGTCCGTCGCAAGGCACCCCAAGGGGGACTCGAACCCCAGACCCACCGGAGAGCAGGACTGTGGTCCAACCCACTGCGCCACCGCACCCCCTCTTGCTAAGTATATTTAGCATAATTAATTTTTTGAGTTATTTCTTAATGTTACATATATTTTAATTTAGCGATAACTTTTTTAAATTATGATCTTAATGTTGAGTTAAATGTTCATTTCAAATATTAAGCTGAAACTGTACTTCATTAGGATGGATGAAGGAGCTAATGGGGTTGTAGTTCTTTCAATTTAAAAAAAAAAATTACAGAAATAAGTACACATCACAGATTACATTTAGAAAAATGTTCCAAAAAGCAGAGAAATTCTAAATGCTAAACTTGTCCTTCTTTTGTCTATCAGAGAGTCCTTCTGCTTGTCCTGGAGAGGGTTGTGGTGCCTCTCTTGTGGTATTGTACAAATATTCAACAAACAGTATTTTGCTTTTTGCAAATTCACAGGCGACAAAGGCACATTGAAGTTTTCTGAACATCCGGCACAAAGCTACAGCTTTCCAGGTTAAACAAGGAGATGCTTTCCGGGGGGTACAGGGCAAGTATGTGGCACTACTTACTGGCAAACAGAACTCCTCAAAGGCAGGCTTCACAAAAGTGATGTATTGCGTCAACACCTGCTCCAAGTCCCGGCCCCGCTCATTGATGTCCCGCAGCACTGAAGCATAGGAAGGACATTGCATCAAAAATGCAGTAGATGCCAACACAATCTAATCATTTCAGTGTCTTATCATTTTGCTGTTAAAAACTTAAATCCAAAGTGATCTGTGATTTTGCCTTGTCATACGATGGTTGTGAACCCCCTTGCACAACAGGACTGACTTTGACCGGCAACCATCAGGTTTATATTCTCAAGCACCAAGTTACGTGCTGCCCCCACTTCAAAACAGAGGGTTATCACCCAGGAATGAAAGTTGAAATAGCCGCAAGACAAAGATACTGTGCCCTGTCAGGAGTCTTCTCATGCTGTACCTCTACGCGAGAGCCGAGTGTCAGGATCCGTGTCCACAAACAGCTTCATCTGAAACAGATCCCTGATCTCCTGGTAGTAGAACGTCAGGATGCCCTCGAACAGCACCACATCAGCCGGGTACACAGTCACACTTTCCTCCTTCCTACAGGCCCCACACACAAGAACAAAAACACAAAACATTACATATGTGTAAACTTGAAAGTGGTATGGAGTATTTTTCCCCACCTACAGGAAGTGACTACTTCTGTAAGTTCACAATTCAGAGTATTAGATTTGTATTAAATTCTACTATTCAACAGTGGCACTCATATATTGTGATGTGCATGGTGCACACAGTTAGAATTAAATTGTGTCATATTCAGTGTCAACTCATATTTATAATGCATTCATGCTGTCATGAAATTGTATTTCGAGGCTCCTAAAATCTACGGTTAGTCAACAAAAACGACCTGGAATGGGTGATGAAGTCATATACTGGAATCTCTACGGTCTTGCCTTCAAGAATCTCCAACAGAGTCTTCACAATAAGTTCATTGTCAAAGGCATCTAAATGAAAGAACAAAAGTGACATTGAAAGATGAATCATCCAAAAAGGGTGAGGAACATTAAATGATCAGTATTAAACACACAACTCCAATTCCAAAAAAGCTGAGACAGCACAGAATTCGACAATAAAAACAAAAAGGAGCGATTCGTAAATTTGCTTTTTGTATTGAAACAAAAACAAACAAACAGTCTAAAGACACGGTATTTCATGTTTTACCCAGTCAACTGCATTGTTTTTGTAACAGATATATTTATTCTGAAACTGATGCCTGCAACCGAATCCAAAAAAGCTGAGTGTCGAAGAAAGTCCAGCGTTTACTACTGTGTAATATCACCATGTCGGTTAAGTTTCGTTAGCGGAATTTTCCGCCATTCATCCATTATGTAGGTCTTCAGCTGTGTAATTGTACAGGGCCTTCGTTGCCGTATTTTGCACTTCATAACGCGACACGCTTTCTTAATCTGAGACTGATTAGGACTGCAGGGAGGCCAATCTAGTACCAGAACTCTCTATCTGAAGTCTCCCAGCCGTGTACTTGTAATGTGGGCAAAATGCGGTTTGCCATTGCCCTGCTGGAATAGGTGACATCTGGATGGCATCATATGTTACACCAAAATCTGTACATATTTCTGCACTAATGATGTCCTCACAGAGGTGCACGTTACCCATTCCATGAGCACCAACACACCCCCATACCATGAAAGATGCTGGCTTTTCGACCCGAACACCAATAACAGCTTGGATGGTTCACTATGCTACTGTCTATCTCAGATGAGACTGAGCCCAGAGAAGTCAGTGGGGCTTCTGGACACTGTTGATGTTTAGCTTCTGCTTTACATAGTAAAGCCTTAACTTGCACGTGTGGGTGCGGTAGCGAATGGTGTTGACTGACAAAGGTTTACCGTACTATTCCCAAGGCCTTGTCATGATATCCATTACAGAGGCCTGACGGTTGAGACAGTGACATCTGAAGGATTGGCAACCACACGCATTAACAAGTATTTTTCGGCCTTGTCCTTTACGCACCGTGATCTCACCATTTCCTTGAATCCTTCTATTATATTATGCACTGTAGAGGGTGAAACGCCCAAAATCCTGCCAATTTGCCTTTGGGGAACATTGTTCTGAAAGTGCTGGATTATTCGCCGACGCATCTGTTGGCAAACTGGGGAGTCTCGACCCATCCTTGTTCTTGAAGGACTAGGCCTTTTTTGGAGGCTCCTTATATACTGTAACACAATTGCCTCACCTGCTTCACATCATCTTATTATTTCAACTTCTCACATCGTTATCAGTCCGAAACTACCCCTGTCCCTACTTTTCCGGAATGTGTTGCAGGCGTTCCGGAAAAGTTGGGACGGTGTCGTTTAGGACTTTATTCATTTAGCTGACGCTTTTCTCTGAAGCTACTTACAGTGTTAATCTACCTAAAACTACTTACCCATTTGTACAGCTGGGTAATTTTACTGGAGTAAGTACCTTACTCAAGGGACCAATAGCCAGAGGTAAGACTCAAACCTGCATCCTCTGGGTCCAAAGGCAGCAGCTCTAAGCACAACACTATCAACTGTCCCTGGAACAGCATCAATCTCAGAAAAAACGTACACCTTCATAAAAAACAATGCAGTTGATTAGGTCAAACAAGAAATGCCTTGCTTTTAAACTGTTTTTCTTTAAATACAAGTCAAAGTAAATTTATAAAATTACTCCTCTTTGTTTTATTAGCATTTTCCATACTGTCCCAAATTTTGGAATCAGGGTTGTACTCCCTCCACACATTCGGCAAATTATACACAGATCCTTGACCAAAGTCTTCTTACTGTTACAGTGCATGCAAACCTTTCAGTGCTCAGAGAAGTATAACTTATTTGTTTTGATGAGTATTGTCAAAGGATGCAGCAGACATACAGATACTTTTGTAAGGATCTCCTATAACAGAATGAACTGCTATGTCTAGATATGACAAGAATGCAGACTATTTCAACAAGACTCATCTACCTGTTAAGCTCTTCCATTTACATAAGCAGAACATATAACTAAAATTAATGTAGGATTTTGTTACACCACCAATGAAGTGGAGACAGTTAAAATTATGAAGAATAAACAGCATTAAGGTATTAAAGTGTATGACATGAACATTTCAGTCTTGAAAGAATTGCACTTTTACTTACATCATGGTTTATGATTGTATTCCCCCTGTGCTGTGATAAAGGCACAATGAAATCTTGGGAAACATGTTCTGGATTCCATATTTCACCGTTTTACAAATGGTAATGAGATCACTCTTCTCACTTCCTTAAAGACACAGCTTTTGTTACCCCTTATACGGAGCACCTATTGCTCTGCCCCAGGCACAGATAGCTTTTCTCATTTGTCAGGAATAGGAAACGACTGGCAAAGGAGGCCGGTTTCATCCACACTCAGGCCACAAGATTACGTATACTGTAGTTTCCAAAGTTTCACAAATTTCACTTAAACTTGCTGCTTTTGCATGGACCTTCACCATACTCTATAAAACGGGGGCAGATGGTGCCTGCTGCTCCTTTGGATCTTGTCTGCAGCCAGCAAAGGCTGCAGTTGTGGGAAAACTACTTGGCCTATGCAATTGTGAACACACTGTGATCATTTCAAGGACAAAAACTACAACGAGAAGAGATACACAATCAATAACATGACAGCAATGCACACGGAAGCAAAGGAGACAGACACGATTTGACTGATTTAATAATGGTTCATCGAAAACTGACTGCCTACCGGTTGTTTAAATCATCAGTGCAGCAGCTTCTCCAATCAAAATTGCTCCTCAGCAAAGCATAACTATTTTGTCAAAGCAAAAATTAAAGCATCTTGGTTTTGTACAAAATGTATCTTTACAATTAGGAATGTATTATTTTAAAAATTTTAAATACTGCACTGTGTGAGGCAGTTAAAATTTGTCAGGAGGAACTGGCCATCAGTATTAAAAAAAATAAAACAGGTTTAAAAAAGTACCTATTTCAGTAAGGACAATACTCCAAGCTTACCTGGGTGGTCAAAATTGAACTGGCCCTTCTGTGCCTTGGCCTTCTGTTCTGGGGTGAGCACTCGGTAGAAGCTGTCCTGGCTGAGGATGGCCACCTGCCGCTGGTGATGATCAATCTTGTTCTGGCCGAGCAACTCCATTATCTTCTCACAGACAGACGACTGTCCGGCAGAAGATGGACAAAACGGGATACAATTACCATCTAATGTTAGTAGCTGATATGTCAGATGATGTCAGAACAAAACAAATGAAAAGCAACCATTTCCAATACAGACTTTTTCCAGTTCTTAAAGGTTCAAGTAAAAATAGTGTATGGAGTCATCAAAAAGAAAAAAAAGAAGAATTTCAGGCAACAGCTCTCAACGAGTCATCTTAAGAGACTGTATTACCCTTAGTGTTAACTCTGTGGACTGTTGTCACGCGAGCTGTGTTAAACTCACTAATTTCCCAAGCACAGTATCAACTGGAAGGGGTGCGGTGGCACAGCGGGTTTGGCCAGGGTTCGAGTCCTGCTAGGGGTGCCTTGTGGCAGACTGGCGTCCCGTCCTGGGTGCGTCCCCTCCCCCTCCAGCCTTATGCCTACGTTGTTGGGTTAGGCTCCGGCTTGCCACGAACCCGCTTGGGACAAGCAGTTTCAGACTGTGTGTGTGTGTGTGTGTGTATCAACTGAATTGAAACTATTGTCCTGTTTTAGCAATTGTTGTAATGTCTAGCACTGTTTGCACAAGTCTTGCATACGTGCACTTTATGTAGTCTGTGTAGATAACTCTGTGTTGTTTTACGTAGCACCATGGTCCTGGAGGAACGCCGCTTTCCTGCCACTGTGTACCGTACCAGCTGTATGCGGTTAAAATGACGGCAGAGCCTCTTTTGACTCTTGACCTGACTTCTGAACAGCTTAACTTAAAATGACTACACCTGAGGCTAAGGTGACTTTGCAAAAGCAGAAATCATAAAAACAACCAAAAACTGCCAAGTCCATTTAAATGATAAATCCACAACTGACACATACCTAAACTGAGTGAAAAGAACGGCAAGTCAAAAAGTACAAATTATAGCTATTCTTACAAAAATATTGCCCATCAGTTAAGAACCTATATTTTTTTTTTTACCTATAGGTGTAAATGTTCAATTTCTAGTTTAGAATCAGAATCAGAACGAGCTTTATTGCCAAGTATGTTCACACATACAAGGAATTTGTCTTGGTGACAGAAACTTCCACAGCACAGACAGAATGACAGTGACAAGACAGATGAGAAGATAGAATATGTGAATGAAGGATAAAAAATATAAAAGTGCCCAATATAAAAAAATAGTCACTAGACATTGTATGCATGTACAGGTATGTTCTATACAAATGCAAGGGAGTGTGAGTAAGAGATATGATGTGATAACTAGATATAAATATAAATAGCGTTGTGTATTGCACTGGTTTACTCTCTAGGGGGGATTTAGCTGTTCATGAGGTAGATGGCCTGAGGAAAGAAACTTTTCTTGTGCCTGGCTGTCCTGGTGCTCAGTGCTCTGTAGCGCCGGCCAGGTGGCAAAGGTTCGAAGAGGAAGTGGCCTGGATGCGAGAGGTCTAGAAGAGTAATGAAACCGAAAACTAGCCACCAGTCCCTATTAATGACCGTTGAAGCGTCCACAAAGCACAAGCAGTTTTGAAACAAAGTCACAGCAGTGTATAACCAAGAGCTGCCTCTGAGCAGTCATACACCAACCAGAGGACCCTGGGTCCAATAACGCAATGACGGACACATCCTTTCCTCCCCTTGCAGTGGCAGACAAAAAACTCAATCTCTTGCCAGTGCTGACTAAACATTCATCAGCATCACTCCACTGCTCTTTTGTGTCCCCAAAAAGCTTTACTGTCATTCTACCCACTCTGTGCAAAGGCTCAGTGCTGAGCCCAATACATTCATGCACTGTACGTAATGCATATACTGTACATAAAATATTTACAAAGACATGCACAGCACTCAATATGAATGGTACCAATGTTTAATTACTGCAAGTGACAGTAATTAGAAAGCATACAATCATTTAAGGCTCCCCCCACAAACACTTAAATACAATAACACGCCATCATATTTATATTGCCAATCAATATTAAACATTTTACAAGGATGTCATTGTACAGCACTTTGTCATATTGCATTTACTTAAAGATAATCTTTTGCAAAGCAGATAAGTTACATTCAGAGGAATTACTTGAATTAAAGAGCCTTAGTGAGCCGATTACTGAATCTAGGTAAACAGGAAGCACTAGTTGAGACGTTCATGTAGCTGAAGTTACAGCCAATCGGCGCCAATGAGTCCCCTGTGATTTATTCAAATGACTGCTCAAAGCTTTTTAAATATTAGCTCAGTTTGAAAAATAGCATACAGGAGTAAAGCCATTACAGTGAGGAACTGTCAACTGAGTCAACTGGTTTAAAGCTGTACCTGTATACTCACATATTTGGTAAACATTTTAATGTTGTGGTCTACACCTGAAATTATGATGTGGAACAGAAGTGTTTAAGCTTCTCCCATTTTAAAAAATGACATCCGATTTGCAGGACAACTCCAATGAATTCTAGAATATTTGGAGAACCTTCTGGAAGTTGTTAGTGCAAAATGATCATACCTGTGATACATAACTGTCATTGTTATTGTTTTGTGCAGTATTTCTATTGTTTTTGTTCATAGTCTGTGGAGAAGCATTCAAGAAGAATTCCATGACACTTGTACACGTACTTGTACCTAAAACTTGAAACTTAAATTGTAACCTCTTGACCCTGAGCCCTCGCTCTGTGCGCTTGAGCACATTTGCTTCTGCTCAGTGTACTTCTATATCTATTTTCACCTTGTTCTGCAGTGCATGAAACTAATAAAATTTGTATGTGGTTTGCTCTGCGTTAAATAGTCTAAGAGTGCTACAATGACTTTTGGTGTATTTGAACGAGGTTATCCGCGTGTTTTAAAACAGTGTAGTGTTAATGGGTATGAAACCAAATATGACGCAGCGAGCCCTTAAACAATCCCGCGTATCGTTCACAGAATTTACCCAACAAATGTTACTCTGAGAAATGCAAGGAAAAAAATTGTGTCTTTTGTGAGCAGCACTCAAGCTGCTATGCACTTAGTTTGACAAAAAACTGCACAAATTCATCATGTAAATATCGCAAACCGCTGCCACGAATGTGTCATGTACATGATGTAATGCACTCTTTTGTGTTGTTCTCTTTGATGCATGTCGCTTTAAGCGCGTGCTAAATTAATAATGTTCATGTAAATGCGTCGTGGGAAAATTTGCTGTTTAACTTCTTTGCCTGCTGAAACTTCAGGAGGACAAAAAAAGACAACCGGCTCAGCCAATTTCAACCGGCTGAAATGCGGACGTTTTCCTGCCCATTCCCTTCTGAATGACGCCTCTTGTGATGACGTCACCGCACGCCACGCAGCCAACGGATGCGGTACGTTGCCGTTGACATGTTCCCGTTAGTGGTCGCGCTTTAAAACTGAGCTTTCGACACAGTTCCCTTTTCCGCGTACAAGGTAGCCCATTTCTCCCACGTGAAGATTTCCTCCACTTTACTGTGTTGTAAAATGTCTTACAGTATAGTAATAACGACAACACTTATGTCTCGAAAGCCTTCGCTATGAAATATTGTTATAATTACACAACAAAAATAGTTTTAGATGAAACTTGCATTTACGGAAACAAAGGACTTGTTTTATGGGACTTTTCGTCACTGGTGTTTTCCCAAGAAAAATATTAATTTCATAATTATTTGCAACTAATGGAAGATTTCTCATTGTCAATTGCAACATTCCCGAACTTCTCCCCCGGCCATACTGATAAAATTTACATTAAAATACTATTAACATCTTAAAATGTATATGTGGTCTATCACTGTATCACTTTCATTGCCTAGCTCCTACAGCTGAATAGCGAGTGCAACCTGTTTTTAATCGCGCCATTATGACATGATAAGCCTCCCGTAACCGAATAAAAAAAAAAAAAAATACACACACACACACAAAAAAAATACATTTATGGTACATTACGTTCTCGCAATTACGAGACAACTTCCTGAAAACGAAGTTTCGTTACAACTGCTTATAACAGTTCATAATTGCCATCGAAATAACAAAATGCTCATCTAGTTATAGCTACGCACTGACTGTCTTTTTTACGACATGCGGCGCTGCAATAACGACAGAGCGCAGCGGTTGAACACAAGCGGAATTAGCGAACGCTGGAAGAATAATGTGTTGATACCACGTGTTCGCGCAGGGCGCGCGAAAAATGGCGAGCTATCAAGCAGCTCCATCTGCCCATGTGCACCGCTCTCCACGGTTTTGCACAACGGCTACTAGATCGTAGTCACTGTAACTTAAGAAAGTGGAAGAAGTCCCCATTCATACAGCATAAATACTCGAATTGTCTAACACTGATTAATCTGTGGTTTACACCCCAGCAGATTCATTATTATTTCACCTTCAATTTCATCATCCGCTAAACGGCATGATTAGATAGCTAAATCATGCTTGCCGGCTAAACTTGGTGGAAACAAATGTAGAAATCCGCTTAATTTAATGAGCTAAATATACGTAATAACAGACTCAAGTGTTCTGGTAATGTAACTGTTTTCCGCTCTGTGAATCGAAGGGTCACTATTGTGGCTGAGGGAAAGAAAGCAGCAGTATCAAGACTAAAGCAAACAAAAGACTAATAATATTGGCGGTTTAACTTTCTTCCTGTGTTGAGCCGATCCTAACCAGTACATTCAGTAAAATCGATTAGACGGTGGTAAAAAAGTCCCGATTGCTTAATTTAGACAGCATACACATTGGGCCTAATAAGTGTTTAATTGACTTATTTATATAAATACAATGCATAGCAGGTCAATAAGGAAAAGGTAACCCAAAGTTCGCGTGAAACTGCTTCTAATCAAAAAGCAATTAACTATAAGGATGATAGGATAGTGCACTGAAAGTACTGTTTTGGTGGCCACGTGACCAAAACAACAATACATTTTAACGGCTTGTTGTTGTGAAAATTAGAAGCACGGGTTTTACAATGATGATTATTACCGCAGAAGAACAATGAAATAGATGTGACACTTCCTTATGTTTCTGACACCAGCCACGCGGTCAAGGCACGTCATCAGCGACAGGAAGCTTAGATGTTTGAGTAAAATAAGTCTTTACAGGTCGTGATATGAGAACGCAAAAAAGAAAAAAAAAAAAAAACAGAATGCCGACCTTGCCACTGGCAGTACCTCCGGACACCCCGATGAGGAAAGGCTGCCGGTTCACACACTCATTCTCGGCGTGATTTTCCACCCGCGTGTCACTGTCTCCTGCCATGTTCGCACTAAGCGCGCTGTCGCTGTTATGGACTCCGCTTTAACTCTCAGCCAGCGCCCCACCCCCTCTTCTTTTCCGCTACGAGCACACACACACACACACACGCTGGGAATTCCATCCGACCCATCTCCTTGCCAGAAAGCCTGCCTCGTGGTATCACACAAATACTTTGTGAGCACACATGAGAACATTTAAAACTCTCACTGCTAGCAGCGTATTGAATTCCCTCAAAACTCGCTACATCATCATGGGCACACCACAGACTTCTGCCAACTCGACAGCGTGTCCATGATCATGATGTGTCACAACATGCTGGAAATTCATTGTGTCTGACTAGCAGGAAATATATAGAACTGACTTCAATTATTTAAAAATAAATGGGCGGGAAACGACACCATTGGCATGGCTGGCGGTGATGGTATCGTACACCGCTCTTCTACTACCATGCGGAAAGAAAGGTTCATGAACTTAGCAGCGCCGCATCAGGTCATCATGTCTTTTGTTTTGGTTTATCAATAGCTGCGGGGCTATATGTCCTTATTTGGTATCTTCACGCAGTTTAGGGAATTGGTGGCTGTTGCGATCCCACATGTTAATTAGGATAACTGTTTATCTGAAATCGCAAAAGTTCATTATTTTTCCTTGGCCGAGGTGCATTTTACACGCGGGTCTCGTCTTTCGCTGAGCAGGCTCACGCTCGGAGGACCTTTCGTCCACGGACCTATCCCAGAATGCAACGCTTCGGTCGGCACTATATGACGTACGCCCTCCGTAGTAAATGCCCCCGCTACGTGCTGATTAATCAACTTCCGACAGTTACACACAGCACATAGTAACACTGTTCTATCGGCAAGAAATCGCTTGTTAAATTTCGGTGTTCTGAAGTGAAACCGTTACGGAATTTCAAAATGAGTACCATGTTCGCAGACACGATCCTCATTGTGTTCATATCCGTTTGCACAGCGTTATTAGCTGAAGGTGAGTGATGAACATTGTCATTCTGAGCTTCTGAATCGCGTAAACGCGACATTTTCGGTAAAATGAGTGTGTTTTTCTCAAACAGACAGACGCACAAAACTGTAATTTGGAGAGCTAAAGGGCTGACAAGGTGCTGGGGTGGATACACACGGAACCAGAGAGGCTCCACACACACAGCCTGTCACAGGCATTACGTCACATCGCGCTGTAACAATTGGTCAAATTACCAGATAATATTCACATCATCATGATGATCATCATGAGCTGCGTTTTTTGGTTATGTTGACGTTTCAGGAAAAACACCGAATTGCCTGGGCGTTTTGTGAAACGAATGGGTACTAGCCTAGGACACGGTGGCCCAGTAGTAGGCAGCGCGTATGCCTCGCTGCTGGTGACTGACAGACTGTGCGTTCGGACGTGGGGTCGAATCCGGCTCAGTCCGTGTGCACGCATTGCGCAATGCGTGTTCTGCCTGTGTTTGCAGGGGTTTCCCCCACTGTCCAAAGAAATGTGTTTGAGGTGAATTACTGACCCTGTATAAGTGTGTGTGTCTGAATGTGTAACTAAGTGAATGTTCCTTCCGGAGCACTTAATATTTTCCATGAATCTCTGTTGGGTGAAAATATGATTGTACAAATTGCACGTGCATGTATGTTCCCCCCCTTTCTCACATTAAAAAAAACGCATAACAGTTGTCAATACTTTCTGCCGTGTTGTCATTAGGAATTACATGGGTGCTGGTCTACAGGACAGATAAATACAAAAGACTAAAGGCAGAGGTGGAGAAACAGAGCAAAAAGCGTAAGTGCTTATGTATCGAATGCATGCAGTTCTGTTCCAAGGAAATGTTTTCACCACATTAATTCTTTGCTGTTGATTTTCAGTGGAGAAGAAGAAGGAAACCATTACTGAGTCTGCTGGACGTCAACAGAAGAAGAAAATTGGTACAGTTGAGATTTTTTTTTTTTTTAATGGAGAATTTTGGCAGCAAATGGGGGTGGGGGAAGCAAGGCAGCATTAAAAAAAAGTGATTAAAATCGTAAGATAAGATCTTAAAGCATGGGGAAAATTCTATGGACCTTTTGTGTGAAAAGATATTAATTTCCATTTGACTTCCTCACACAGAGAGACAAGAGGAAAAACTAAAGAACAACAACAGGGATTTGTCAATGGTGAGGAATATTTATTTCTTTTACATTAATGAGATTTTAGAAAATTTAAATTATAGGAACTCTGCCTAGTTGATAATATGCGCAATCTCATCAGCCAGTAATTTCCCCTCATCGTATTCTAAATTATTGACTTCACCTACCGGTTAACTGTTTCTAACACTTTTTTTTTTAAACCACAGGTGCGGATGAAGTCTATGTTTGCCATTGGCTTTTGCTTTACAGCCTTAATGGGGATGTTCAACTCAATGTAAGCAGTTTAGTTCATTTATAGTCCAAACCTAACATTGTAAGTTACCTTCAGCTAAGTATCTGTTATATAGTATTCTATCCTAAAGACACTTTGAGCATATTTACAAGGTTAAAAATAAAGTGAATGAACTGTGTGTGTGTGTGTGTGTGTGTGTAAAACATATTTGAATGATATACATTAAAGTAATGCACTTAAAATAACAGGAGAAAAATAAACAAGTAATTTAACTGATTACTTCTGAAATTGTAAGTCATGAATGATAACCACTTCAGGAAGGTTGTCTCATTGCATTCTGACTAGATGCAGATTTATAAGGTTCTACCAGTCTGCTTTGTGTAACTCAAGCCATTTTAACCACTGATAACATTTAATGAAGGTTGAGGAATGTGTAATCTCTAAATTGGTAATCTTTTGACACCGTAAACTTTTTTGCCATTCTTTAAGTTGCTTGTAAGAGGGAATTGTTTTGAGGGAAAAGTACAGTTTAGTACCTGTTTGTGACTTGGTTAATTATTTTTTAATCTTTCAGCTTTGATGGGAGAGTAGTTGCCAAGCTGCCCTTTGTCCCCTTGTCATACATTCAAGGCTTATCCCATCGCAATCTGCTAGGCGAGGACTACACTGATTGCTCTTTTATATTCCTCTACATCCTTTGCACTATGTCCATCAGACAGGTAAGCCCTACAAAAGCACAATATTGGAATGAGCACCAGCAGTTTTCTGTAGGGTCAGGAAAGAGAATGTACATAATTTTTGATGGCAGTTCAGATGATGTATCTTCATCTTCAAGGAAGTTGTTTTTTTTTTTTTTTTTTTTCTCTCCTCCCTCCTCTCCCCTCTTCCTGACTTACTTGTGCTAATTTGAAGTGAAATTCTAGTCAACCATAAATGAATGAGCTATTCAGGTCCTCCTCCAGCTCATTTACAACAGCTATTAGGTTTGGTTGAAAAACTTGGCTGAATGTTAACTTCTAACCATTTAGGACAGGAAAAGGTACAGTAAAGTCATAATTTAGGTTTGTTTGTTCATGCATTTCTACTTCACAGTTTTTAATTTACATTGATGTGTTTCTTTCCAGAATATCCAGAAGATGCTAGGCCTTGCCCCTTCTCGTGCTGCTACAAAACAAGCAGGGGGTTTTCTAGGTCCACCACCTCAAGCTGCCAAATTCTCATGATTTCCTCAGGTGGTCTTCAATCCGACCTCCTGAGCAGCTCTCTGAAAAGCAGCATTCCATGCTTCTTGGAGTGCAAAGGTGTTCTTCCCATTCAAGGACATTTTTACAAATGCGTCCCTGATACCACTTTGAGTCACCTCTTAGGTACATTACATTTTGTGTGTTTTATTGTTACTTTCTGTTCAGTACATTATACATTCAAATGTGGCAGCATGGGTAATAATGGAGATACTGAAAATATAAATATTTTCAAGGTAGATTTTTGTTATGCTGGTGGTTCATGTATTTGGGGTGTAGACTCTACTACATTCTTAAACCCAGTATTTTATCAATTAAATACATTGTTCACTATCAAGCTGTTATGTAGACTTGGATACAGTACCATTTTAAGTGGTGCTTTCAACAAAGTCCAATTTTCTAGTTTCTAAATATTTATGGTTTGCTACAGATGAAATATAACCATTATTTGCTACTATGTAACAGTTTGCATGGGAGCAATAAAAACAATCAAGGAACTTCTGTTTTTGTGTGTCTTTCCAAGTTCCCTTGGTTACAGGTTCAACTTGATTTCATAGGATATGTTTGAACTTCACTGTCAGGTTTCTCTGAAATTTGTGTAGCATCATAGCAGCACTCTGTCAATGACATATTGTATATCCATTGCAAAAATAAAGATATATGGGAGAAATAAATTGTAATGAATGTACAATATACTAACAAATTAACACAGAAAATAATAAACATTGTACTGACTGGACTATTGCATACTCCGAATATTACACAACTATTACAGTTGTTGCCCTATCATGCATAAGTTATTTGATAAAGCATTATAATTATATTTTCCTGGTTGAGAAGTGTAATGGGGGAGTAAAAATTCTGGAACCTGTTTAGTTTTGGCCTTGGACTTTGTAACTGTCTGCCTGGAGGCATAATTATGTGGGAATGTGAACAAATCAAGTGGAAAATTAACTTTCACACTTTTCTTGATGTTAATGAGGGAATTCTGATCACGCCACTCTACTGGGCTGTGAGGACTTTGTTGCAAAGTCTTACAAGCATTTTCTACAGCATGAAATTTTAAAAAATGTACAGCTAACACTATCCAGGGGTCAAATCAGGACTACATGTGGTTATGTACATACCATTCACTGCTGTGCATACTAAAAAAAAAATGAATAGTCATTTTGGAAACGTATTGGAAGATGAGAAAAAAAAAAAAAAGTGAAGAAATCCATTATGAAAGGAAATACATTTATTCATTTAATGATCTAGAAGCCAGTCACATTTATCAGCCTTACCTGAGCTATTAGTTTTCAAGAATTATACTTCTATAAATGGAAAAAAAATCGTTAAAAAGGGTGGTAAATGTCCTATGCTGTTTCTCAAACTTATGTAACTGGAAAAAAACGAGTAAGCAAAGCTGACAAGTTCGCCTCTGGTGCTCCGTGTGCGTTTCGTAACTTTGAACTTTCGTAACAAAAAACTCCGCGACCAAGTGCCCGCGCTCCTCCGTTAGGGACCGTCGCAAATGTACGGGGTTTTATGAAAACGAGACTCAACTACCTCGCTTATGAACCTCATCATTTTTACACTAACATAACGTCTCAGCAGTGGCAGAACCTTCTCTTGACTTGAAAAAATGCCACACAGTTTTGCCCATGTCGAAAGTATATATTTTTGCAAAGAATAACTTTCAGGATATGACACACCCGGTACGAGAAGAGATATTTTAGACACACTCTTTGGAGATTTGGCAAATGAAACGTTGAATTCTTACGGTACTATATAAAGTGTGAGGGGGGTGTGGCTGTATTCTCGGGCAGGATCGTCGAGAGCGTAGTGTGTGGAAGGTGAGGCTGCGAGTTGCGACGTAGGTCTAATTTAAAGCCCAGCGGGGGAAGAAGTAAAGTCCCAGAGCCCCACGCGAGAGGGCCGCTGGGAAACGCAAATTAAGTCCTTGCTCTAGTTTAAACAGTTGTCAATAAATCCTTCAACTCGTGTGGTAGACGAAGTTAGAAAAAAAATGCAGTTGCAGCTGCAGGAGTTGCACGTTTGCGGACCTGATTGCGTGGTCGTGGAAGTGAATCAGACTTAGTGCTCGCAGTCGACAGTGTTTTTTTCACTTTATTGTTGTGCATATTCGTAAAACTCAACGGCACGCTTGTTCCGAGCGAAATTGGCCGTCTTCGATTACTACAGTAACTGTTAGGGTTAGACGTGCAGCGTGACTGCAGCAGCATCATCATGGGGGTGAATTAAATGCGTGGTGGTTCCGCAGCGGAAAAGAACGTGTCTGTTGTTGTCCGTCATCAGGTATTTCACTCGTGCTCGGACTCCACCGAAGATCATGGCGGCTCAGCTGCTGCGGACTCCCCTGCTATCCACCGCCGTGATCCGAAGCGCCTCCACGGGGACGCTGGAGGTGAAGGGGCCCCTCAGTTTCTGGGGTGGGGGCAGAGTGAACCCGCTGGACACGAAGAAGGCCGAACCCGTTTACGAACCTGCCACCGGTACGTCCCTCGACCCTCCTCCCCCGAGTTTCTCCTCCGGACATTTCGCCTTCTGATCATGTACCCGTTGCGGTGGTATTAAGTGACAAGTCAGGGTTATCCAGTAGCGAAGGCTAAGATTTAATAATGACGCACGTAAACTGGTTCATGATCGTGGAACATGAGCCTAAAAAAAGAGGCATCTGCATAGACAGAACTAAATGGTAAATAATACTACAGAGACATGCGTCGCTTATCGATAAGTTCTGAGAAATGCGTTGTTGTTACGCGATTTCGTCGTTGTGCGATCATCGTAGAGTGTACGTATCCAAGCCTGGATAATTATAGCCTCGATCATCATGGCGTGTACTGTACAGGCCTGGATGGTATAGCCTCGATCATAGAGTGTACTTAGAAGCCTCGGTGTTTTACAGGCAACTTTTTTTTTTAAATGGAAAGAGCACACTGTTAAATAACGAAAAAAGTACAGCAAATAAATAAACCAGTAACATAGATGTTTATCATTATCAATGAATGTAACAGTATCAGTATTGATACAACAGTATCAATGTAAAGAAGATTACAGCAGATAGTTCAGACTGCTGGAAGAATCATCGGCACATCCCCCACAGCTCTCCAAGAACTGCACTCCTCCAGAGTCAGTAGGGCTAGCAAAATCATTCTAGACCCCTCACATCCAGGCCACTTACTCTTCGAACCTTTGCCATCTGGCAGGCGCTACAGAGCACGGAGCACCAGGACAGCCAGGCACAAGAAAAGTTTCTTTCCTCAGGCCGTCTACCTCATGAACAGCTAAACCCCCCCCCAGAGAGTAAACCAGTGCAATACACAATGCTATTTATCTTTATACTTATAACTATTTATCACATCATATCTCTTACTCACACTCCCTTGCATTTGTATAGAACGTACCTGTACATACATACAATGTCTAGTGACCATTTTTGTATATTGGGCACTTTTATATTTTTATATATTTTTTTATCCTTCATTCACATATTCTATCTTCTCATCTGTCTTGTCACTGTCATTCTGTCTGTGCTGTGGAAGTTTCTGTCACCAAGACAAATTCCTTGTATGTGTGAACATACTTGGCAATAAAGCTCGTTCTGATTCTGATGTACATAAATGTATGTGCTATACTTTTATACGACTGGCAGCGCAGCAGGTTTGTTTGCACCACGAACACGAGTAACACGTTGCGCTACAACGTAGCTAGTCGGCAATTTTCCAGTTCCATTATAATCTTATCAGACCACCATGGTATATGCGATCAGTCGTTAAGCGGCACATGACAGTCTGTAACCCCTTTCCTCTTGAACCTGCACCTCAAGCCCACCTTTCAGGTGAACAGCAGAGACTTGACCCCTCTATGGTCCCCCCACGATCAGAATGGATTACCAGGCCACTAAAGGTGTCTGGCACCACACACTGTACAACTCCACAGGTAAAATGTATCCAGTCATCATTTATGACATTTGAAATCTTTATTCAATAAAGAAATTCTAAAAGCCATCATGCAAATGCTAAGATAAATAATAAAACAAATAAAATCAATAAAACCAACTAATGGAAGGACTGCAGGTGGGGATCTTTATAGCACTAAAAGATGTACCCCAAGGCTGAAAACCATAAATGATTAAGGGAAAGTTGTCCAGAAACTCCACCACTCAATAGGGCCAGTTGCTGACCTGCTCCCAGGGTCTTGCTGTACACCTTACTTAACCCTTCTTGGGTGTTTTCCTTTCCATAATCCGTCTCCCCTGTCGGCATTTTAGTAGAACAGGTGAATGGTACAAATACATTTTAAAAAAATACGCAAAATATACAAACACAGTTAAGAAAATTAATAAATACCGGCATACCTGGGCTGACTATACCATCAATAAATACGCAAACACACACACACACACGCTGGCCGAAGGCTCTCGTCCCAAGGGGGGTCGCGACGACCCAAAGCATAACCCGACAATGCAGGCGTAAGGCTGGAGGGGGAGAGGACACACCCAGGACGGGATGCCAGTCCGTCGCAAGGCACCCCAAGCAGGATTTGAACCCCTAGACCAACCAGAGGGCAGGACCTGGCCAAACCCGCTGCACCACCGTGCCCCCCCCCCCCCGTTAATAAATAAAATAAGTACATATAAAAACACCACACAGGTAGTCAACAATAAAGTGCTATAAATTGTAAGTAATAGTGCAGTTAAAGTGAATTAAAATAGATATAAAAACCCTCCACCTAACACAACACTTACAAGATATTGCAACCTGTTTTTGGTGAATGTAAGTGCCAAGGGACATGCACACTTATTTACTTTACCCAGCATCCTCTGTTTTACACCATCTGTTTGGTTCAGTGACTCTTCCCACTCGGAGGGAGGACCCTTCAGTAACGTGGGTCACTACGGTATAACTATGGACTCCTTGTGTTTTAAAGTACTGGGGATTCCATGATTAAGTGCATGTTAGACTCCTCTAGCTGAGTTGCGTAGGAGCTGAGTGCCTTATTTCAGTGTGCGGTGGCTGTGTGTCATATTATACGGCGCCGCTGTACGACGCTAATCTGGGCTGAAAGTGTCTTTTCCCAATGGGATCGATAATGGGGCTGTTGTTCCACTCTTTAAACCTAGTTTTCACTTATCTTGTAGTAAATCGTATCTTTCGGTAGGCAGAACTGTAAGTTTAGAACAGAAGTATCATGGATAACTTTTTAAATGATTTTTAAAGTGAAATATATGCAGGGTGCTACATCACGTGAGTCGAACATGGAGCAGCCGGAGGCAACATTGATTTTAAAATACAAGTGAAATTGCATAGATCCCATGTTATCATTCATTTGTGATATGGTCTGTACAGATAAGCCTTTATCTGCATCAACCTTTGGGCTTTAAGGTTTTTCTCCTTCATTTTATTACCCGAAGTGTAAATGCTAGCAGCACAATAAAAAGATTGAAGGGGATCAAAGAAGTTTTGGGACAGGTGGAGTACAAGATGATCACTCCTTTTGATATTCTGCCTTCTTTTTATGCTGTGCGTATAGGACGTGTCCTGTGTGATATGGTGCCATGTGGTCCTGACGAGGTAGAGCAGGCTGTAAAAAATGCGCATGCAGCATACCTGAAATGGAGCAAGCTGGCAGGTATGGAGAGGGCCCGGGTTATGCTGGAAGCTGCTCGCATTATCAGGGTAAGGATGCTAGACTGTCAGAGCCACATGTTTGTAGCAGACCTGCTATATACTGTATATGTCCAACTTTTCTCAAGCTTTACATATGCTACAGGTGTGTGATACCGCATTGCTAATTAAACACTTGTGTTTGGTTGTTGCGAACAGGAGCAGAGAGATGAGATTGCCAAGGTAGAGGTCATCAACAATGGCAAATCCATCACAGAGGCACGTGTGGACATAGATGTGGCCTGGCAGTGCATTGAATATTATGCAGGCCTGGCAGGCACATTGTCAGGTGAGCACAGGTAATGGCTATACTGTGAGGTTTTCTTTAAAAAAAAATTATTCTGGTGTCAAAATAACCTTGCGTGTTAATTTTCTGCTCTCAGGCCAGCATATTCAGCTTCCAGGGGGCTCCTTTGCTTATACCAGACGAGAGCCCCTGGGCGTGTGTGTTGGTATCGGTGCTTGGAACTACCCTTTTCAGATTGCAGCCTGGAAATCTGCCCCAGCCCTGGCCTGCGGTATTTCTCCACACACACACACACACACAGCTTGCAAGAGTAGAAGATGTGGGGTCAACAACCAGTGTTTTTCTTTTTTTTTTTTTTTTTTTTCCCCTAATGATCTTATATGGAATATTACAGTTAAATAACTTTTTCCATTTTTCATATGATTAAAATCAAGATGTTGTTAGTTATATCTCAGTCATAGGAAAAACTACTTTGAGCATTTAAGACAGGATTTGGTCTATACACTACTATATACTACTTAGTATGTTCAGTTATTCCAGAAGGGCTTTACTGTTTTTACTACTAAATTTTATTTAGTAGTTGCCTATTTAAATGGACACATTTCTTGTATTCACGTCAAAAAGACTTTTAGATCAGGACTGGGGAGGTGATCGGCATCTTACTCTCCTATCCTTTGTGTTACCACAGGCAATGCCATGGTTTTCAAGCCCTCTCCCATGACCCCAGTGACAGCAGTCATGCTGGCAGAAATCTACGCCCAGGCAGGCGTTCCAGAGGGGCTCTTCAATGTGGTTCAGGGTGGAGCAGAAACGGGTTCCCTGCTCTGTCACCACCCCATGGTGGCCAAGGTTTCCTTTACTGGAAGTGTTCCAACCGGCAAGAAGGTACTACTAACGCCAGTGGTTTCTATAAGTGCTTAGAAAATAGCTTGTTCTATAGGAAACCCATACTATGGTGCATGTCTAGCTAAAATCTCTACTAATATAGATTCAAATCCCTTCTTCCAGATCATGGAGATGTCTGCTAAAGGGGTAAAGCCTGTAACTCTAGAGCTGGGAGGAAAGTCTCCGCTTATCATCTTCAAGGACAGTGAGCTGGAAAATGCTGTGAAGGGAGCTCTTATGGCTAATTTCCTTAGCCAAGGAGAGGTATGTACCCAGTGCACCCATTTTGCCCTGCTGTGGTTGTTTTGTTTCCCAATAGGCAGTGCCATGCCAGTCTTCAGATTCCAAGCATCATTTTGAGTATTTAGCTGCCATACTTTGTCGATCTGCAGGTGTGCTGTAACGGAACAAGAGTGTTCGTTCAGCGGGAAATTATGCCCCAATTCTTGGAGGAGGTGGTTAAGAGGACGAAGGCCATCCCTGTAGGAGACCCCCTGCTGGATGGAACCCGTATGGGAGCTCTGATCAGCCGGCCACATCTGGAACGGGTTCTGGGTTTTATCAGCGAGGCCAAAAAACAGGTACTGCAGCCATGTAGTGCGTTGTTGTTTTAAAAGGTCAGTAGTTAAAATCCAGTATTCTCTATCCAATTTTATGTAAATTTATATATATATATTATATAGTGCGTGTGCGCGCATGTGTATTACACTGATCAGCCAAAACATTAAAACCACCTGCCCAATATTGTGTAGGTCCCCCCTAAGCCGCCAAAACAGCTCTGACCCGTCACAGCATGGATTCCACAAGACCTCTGAAGGTGTCCTGTGCTATCTGGCACCAAGATGTTAGCAGCAGATCCTATTAAGTCCTGTAAGGTGCAAGGTGGGGCCTCTATTGATTGGACTTCTTTTTCCATACCATCCCACAGATGCTTCATCGGATTAAGATCTGGAGAATTTGGAGGCCAAGTCAACACCTTGAACTTGTTAACAATTTTTACAATGTGGCATTATCCTCGTGAAAGAGGTCATTGCCTTCAGGGAATACTGTTGCCATGAAGGGGTGTTTGTAGTCTACAGCAGTCTTTAGGTAGGTGGTATGGGTAATGGTAATATCCACATGACTGCCAGGAATCAAGGTTTCCTAGCAGAACATTGCCCAGAGCATAACATTTCCTCCACCGGCTTGTCTTCTTCCCATAGTACATCCTGCTGCCATCTCTTCTCCCGGTAAATGATCCACATGCACCCGGCCATCCACATGATCTAAAAGAAAATGTGATTCATCAGACCAGGCCACCTTCTTCCATTGCTCCATGGTCCAGTTCTGACGTTCACGTGCCCATTGTAGGTGCTTTCGGCGGTGGACAGGAATCGGCATGGGGCACTCTGACCCATCTGTGGCTACGCAGCCCCATACGCAGCAAGCTGCGATGCACTGTGTGTTCTGACACCTTTCTATCACGGCCAGCATGAAGGTTTTTAGCAATTTGTGCTACAGAAGCTTTTCTGTGGTATCGGACCAGACAGGATAGCCTTTGCTCCCCACGTTAATCAGTGAGCCTTGGGTGCCCATGACTCTGTCACCGGTTCACCGGTTGTCCTTCCTTGGACCACTTTTGGTAGGTACTAACCACTGCATACTGGGAACACCCCACAAGACCTGCCGTTTTGGAGATGCTCTTACCCAGTCGTCTAGCCATCGCACTTTGGCCTTTGTCAAAGTCGCTCAGATCTTTACATTTGCCCAGTTTTCTGGCTTTCGACACATCAAATTCAAGAACTGACTGTTCACTTGCTGCCTAATGTATCCCACCCCTTGACAGGTACCATTGTAATCAGATAATCAATGTTATTCACTTCACTTATCAGTGGTTTTAATGTTTTAGCTGATCTGTGTGTGTGTATATATTTTATTGTGTGTGTGCGCGCGCGCATATATATATATACATATACAGTATATCCCTACATACTTCAACATTGTTATTCAAAGGTACTCAATTAAAAAATGCATTCTGAAAGGATTACTTTTAGGTCTGTGCAACAAACTACTAGTTGCGGGGTGTGTGGTGGCGTGGCAGGTTTGACCGGTTCCTTGCTGTGTGGTTGGTCTGGGGTTCGAGTCCTGCTTGGGGTGCGCAGTGGCTCCATGTTTCTCCCTGCATTTGCCTCCCCTGATGTGCAGAGGAAGGATCTGGCAACCCACCTCTGTTCCTTCCTTGACTTTCCTTGAAAACCACGCGTGTGGTCGCTATGGGTCAGGTTTGAATCGGCACCTTGCATCCATGCAATGAACTGTTTGCCTCCATTGTTTCAGGGAGCCAAAGTGCTTTGTGGAGGGGAACCCTTTGTGCCCAGTGACTCCAAACTAAAGGGTGGTTATTTCATGACTCCATGTGTGTTAGGTAAGCTTTCATCTGACTTAAGAACCTTTGGATATCAGGGCTCTGCAGTAGTTTTTACTACTATGTAGTTGTATCAATGTCATTATTCTTTGGTTTACAACTGCATAATACACACCACATTTTGGGAGATGCCGGGTTAAGGCAATCGAATGTGCAGGTCCTCCTTTCGTCCTCCAAACCATACACATCCAGCATGATCCCTTTAATATATGCAATCAAACAGTTATGTGATGGACTGACATCCTGTCCAGGGTGTATGCCTTCTAGGGGTGGGCGATACTGCAAAATTTGGTATCGATCCGATATCAAGTAAATACAGGGCCAGTATCGCCGATATTGATACCGATACTTCTTAATTTTAAAAGCTTGCACTTGAACTTACATGTACTTTCCTGTAGGGAAGAGCAGTGTGTCATGATTTATGAGGTGAATGCATCAATACACTAAATCTGAATACATTTTCATGACATGACCACTAAAAGATTTTGTGATTTGTGCTCTCGGCGCACCTGTAATTAATCATGTGTATGTTAAAACCCAGGACAGATTTTAAGCACTTTTAAGCAAAAAAAAAAAAAAGAAAAATTTATTATAAATTATTAAAATATAATTTTATTTATTAAAATAAATTAAAGTGCAAATAACTCAGCAAAAGCACAAATTACTATTGGCTCTAATTTTCAATCTTTGGCTTTTTACCTCGAAAAGCCCTCCTGTGCCCAAGGGAATATTCGGAGTTCTCTTTTTCGTGTTTTTTTTATGTGTTTGTATAAGTTGGTGGTGTTGCCACAGTAGCGAATAGCCTCCCTACACACATCGCAGTTTGCAATGTTTTCATTTACAGCCGTAAAATAACTCCACACGACGCTCCTCTTTCTTTCTGCCGTGCCGTCTCTCACTCACCGCAGCCAAAACTGTCTGCTTGCGCTTGGCACCGCCGAGTCACGTGATGACAAGACAACAAAACACAGCGGAGCAGGGGAGGAGGAGTAACGTGTGCATGCGAGATGTTAAAAGAGCGGCGTATGCACACACAGATATGTCTACCCTTTGATGAAACAGGAGCGATGTACTGAGCGTAGGGGAGAGAAACTTAAACCAAAGTATCGATCTCATCGGGCTAGTATTGATCCAATACCAACGTTGGTATCGATACTATCGATATTAGGATCGATCCGTCCACCCCTAATGCCCTCATCCTTGCACCCAGTGCTTCTGGGAGAGGCTCCGAATCACCGTAACCCTCATCAGGACAAGCAGTTATTGAAAATGGATGGATTTCCATGCTTTTTCCATTCATGGTAAAATTTAAGTGTTTGGGCCTGTTAATTGTCTAATCAGTATAGATACTGTAGGTCTGATATGACAACAATGGACTATTACTCTTCCTAAATGTACTTCTAGTAGGGAGCAGAAAGCAGCACCTCATGACTTGGAGGTCCTAGATTTGAATTGTACTTTGTGATGTGCTACTCATGAGAAAGGTACTTGTCATTAACTGTTCCAATAAAAATTACACAGATTTACTTATTTATAGGGCTGGTTAAGTAATTTTAACATGGCAAGTTGCTTTGCAAAAGCTAACTGAATAAATGTAAAGGCTAAAAATGCTCATTCATCCCACTGTTGGGTTGCCTACTGGATGTAAAGAAAATATTGAAATTTCCTGTGCTAGTTAGTCAGCCTTGACAGTCCGTGTTTGTTTATTCCAGACAACTGCAGAGATGACATGACGTGTGTTAAAGAGGAGATCTTTGGCCCTGTCATGTCTGTGCTGCCCTTTGACACTGAGGAGGAAGTAATTGAAAGAGCCAATAACACAACATTCGGCTTGGCAGCTGGGGTCTTCACAAGGTAAAGTATTCTCCAGAAGGTGAAAATGATACAATTAATATGAATAAAATGACATCTTTGGAGTTTAAGTGGAGTGGTTGATTTAATTCACTGCCTTGGTATCACCCACCTTCCACCATAACTTTGCTTACAGGGACGTAGCACGTGCCCATCGTGTGGCTGAAAACCTTCAGGCAGGGACCTGTTTCATCAACAACTACAACATAAGCCCTGTGGAGGTGCCTTTTGGAGGCTATAAGATGTCAGGTATGGGATCAGGTTACGCAAGGAAGTTCATTTTTCCTTCTAATTCGCTAAGGAATTTGATCTTCTAGTGTATTTTATCTTTTATTGCTAAATAATATGTGGACTACCAACACACCACACAATTCTGGCTTGTACACAAATTTGGTGAGTTTTTTCATATTTAACATTAGTTTGAGGATGACAAATTTGAATCTCTTCTACATTACCACAGGAGACTGATCACGTTTTCTGAGTGGTAATGCTTACTGTTGCTTCCTTTTTCTTTTAAAGGTTTTGGTCGAGAAAATGGCCAGGTGACAATCGAATACTATTCACAACTGAAGACTGTGGTGGTTGAGATGGGTGATGTGGAAAGTCTCTTCTAACTGTGTGGGGCTGTTTTCAGTGTCTGGAGTTACTTTTGGTATGGAACAGACATCATTAAAAGTTAATCTTAAGTGCCTTTAGTGTACTGATGCAATGAAACTAGTAATGATGGCAGAATAGCGCAACATTAATTTCATATTTAGCTGTGGAGGAATGTTTACATTTCTTCATTTAGAAGACTTTTCTCCAAAGCAACTTCCAACATGCACTATGTAGTAGTATCAGCCCATGCCTTATTCACCCAAGCTGACTTACACTGCTATATACATTACTTACAATGAGTCACTCATCCATGTACCAGCGAAACACTTTGTCAGTCTCTCGCACACAGTAGATGATTTTAAAGTCGACAATCCACCTGAACAGCATGTCTTCAGACTGCAGGAGGGAACCCGGGGAGAACATGCAAACTCCATACAGACTGAGTGGGGATCAAACCCACATCTCCTCATGCCACCCCGGTGCAATGAAACATCAACTCTACTCCCTGTGCTATAAACGCACATATAATACGTAGAGACTCTCTTGTAAGTTTTACCGTGATATAAGCATGTAGAATAATGCATGACTAGCACTGGCTAATAAAATATCTTGCTTGTCAGACCTGACATTTCCCTTTAATTACCAAACAGGTCATTTGAAATTTACTTTGCAGTTAATTACGATGTGCAATGTTTTTAAAATGTTAAACATTTATGTATTTTACCGTGACCGGTACAAGTAAGATCAAAGCACATTCTGTAATATGTTGGTTTTGTTTTCCTCATTTGTAAACTCGTATCGCTTCATCCACTGCAAAGGCTGCAACATTGGGAAATTTTACATTGTATCATTTTTGTAAAAGCTTTCTTATATCAGGAGAATTTTCTCCCCCTTTTAATTCCAATAAATGCTGTTAGTAACTACAACCCAATATGGAAGCTCAGTTGACACATTTTGAGCCACTTGTTGATATTTGTTGGAATTATTTTGTCCGTCAGTTGCAAAACATGCCATTTTAATGTTTCAGCTGAAAAACGTGTATGTATTTGGATAACTGAAAACTGTTACAGCCGAAAATATTAACATGGCCAGGTACCATCTTTCCAAAAAGACGACTGCAGGTCTCTTTAGTGAAATAACTATTTAGGTCATTCTGAAACTAAAATAATGTCATTTAAAAATTAAGAAATTGCATACATTGATCTAAAATCTATTTATATTAGTTTGCCCAACTTTAACAAGTTGTGGTAGAATTAAAATGCAAATCCCAAAAACTAAATGGGAACAGCAACTGGCAGTCAGTTTTAGCTCTCTGCCTGAGCTGCATGAATAAATGGGAAAGACAAGCTGTTAACTCTTGAGGAGGGTTGGTGTACCTCAACGGTTGACCAACATAATCTTGTACAGCAGAGCAACGAGCAGAAATGAATGTTCTGGAGCTTAAGAGAATAATAAGACAAGAGAGAAGCATCTAATGAATTCTTCTAATGAATGAAAGTCTTCGACATCGTTCTGGAAGTTACTGGAAAGTGCTATGTGATCATAAAATAAGATAACTTTGTCTGTTTGCACAAAAATTTGTCTTGCTTCACCAGCTCAGCAATCAATCTACCTCAGACATCACACAAAACAATAAAAAGCCATTACGTAAATACAAATCCACAGAAACAGCCTGAATAAATAGCGCATTTAGTGCAGGTACCTGTGATATGACCTTTGGACCTTAACACCTTGCTCTATGTAGATTCGCAATTTCAGAGTGTACCATCTCTACCAGTAAATTGCTGTGGCCTTGTGCGTTTCATAGAACTAAAAAATTAGATAGCAGTAAGCATTAAAATACAAAGTATATAGCTAGTTTATTGTAGATCTGTTGTCACTATCTTGAGTAATATTGCAGATCTTATCTTGACACTGAAATTCTGGCTAGAAAGCAGAGCAGAGCTTGATACTTAATTAGTGAATATGGTAGTTATGCTTGCTGCATAACTACCTTCTGCATTTTTGTACTGAGGATTATGTAGACTTAGAATGAAATCCTTTAACAGACAACACAAAAGTGAAGAGTGGGCAGGTATGAAGTCATACATTTTAGAGGTATGATGGCTGAGTAGTCAATACTGTATACATTGTATGTTAAATGAACCACACTGCTGATTCCAGTCGAAAGCAGTGATGTGTCATAAAGAGGAACAGGCACGCAGGAGGGACAGAATCCGAAGTGTACACACACGCAAGGCCAACACAATGCATCCACAATACACAATTAGAGAATCGGAATACAGAATGTATGCACAAACAAGACTTAATACATGGAATGTACAACACTCCAGAAGTCTCCAGGCCAACACCCTATAACGTGGAAAAAGCAGCCAACTTGACTGCAAAATTAGGGAAATATCTTGATGGTATTCACAAATTCCATCCACCAGTAAATTACACACAAGCACACACATCATCTGAAACCGCTTGTCCCATACGGGGTCGCGGGGAACCAGAGCCTAACCTGGCAACGCAGGGCGTAAGGCCGGAGGGGGAGGGGACACACCCAGGATGGGACGCCAGTCCGTCGCAAGGCACCCCAAGTGGGACTCGAACCCCAGACCCACCGAAGAGCAGGACCCACTCCAACCCACTGTGCCACTGTGCCCCCCCCCATCAGTAAATTACAATAAATGGCAACTACGTTCCTAGAATGTGGTCAATCGTTTGGCGTAACATTACATTACACACTAATGTTACCTTTTGTTGGGCTTTTTTCAGTCGAGATAATTCACCGAAGAGAATCAACCTTCAAAACAGACAACCCACCGGCTCCTTGACTTACGAACACCATCGTAACCAGAAGTGTGCTTTTAACTCGATTTTCATTACTTCAATCACTAGGAAAAGCTACAGAATACAATCGTCCCTCCATTTATTCACACTGGTTACCCTCTAGAAAAACCTCAGAAAAAGCCATAATTAAAAAGTAACACTTTCATCCATTCTTGGATATTATTGTTCAGGTCAAGGTCCAAACCACGGTGAGGCAGGGAGCGAACCTACCTCTGTGCAGCCCAGGCGCTGGGACGCTGGGACACGGGGACACGGACGGACACGGACGGACACGCGCGCGCACTTGTCCCGAGCGGGGTCGCGGCGAACCGGAGCCTAACCCGGCAACACAGAGGCAAGGCTGGAGGGGGAGGGGATATATACCCAGGACGGAACGCCAGTCCATCACAAGACACCCCAAGCGGGACTCGAACCCCAAACCCGCCGCGCCCCTAGCTAGAGAGATACTTCCCATGATAAAGTTAAACTTGGAAGAAATTGTAAAGTCCAAATTATGTCGGTATAAAACACAACAGCCATGTTCTCTACAAACCGGTAAACAATTAGACTAGAAATACTTAAAAAGTTTAAAAAAATTAAATATTATGTGACAACCTGGAATTTTTAGTTAGCCATTAGGTTATATATATATATATATATATATATATATATATATATATATATATATATATATACTTTAAGGTTATATACGTTGCAATGAAACTGACGTGCGAGAGCCTCCTCAGAGAGGGGACTAACGCAAAAGGCAGCTTTTTATGAAAAGTGTGAATTCCCAAAATGTACACTAAAATGCGCGTTAATGTAACTTAATATCAGAGTAAAGCCGGGGTAAATGTGAATCGCTTCAGAAACTAAGCATTTGATCCAGTCCCGCTGCTACAGGCTATTCGGTAATGAAATATTTTTGACAAGAACTACACTCACCACGTAAACGCGTGACGAGAAAAAAAGAGCATTTTACACACCCCCTCAGACGAAGTTTAAAAAGACAGGGAGAGGGAAGGCGGCGAGTTCTAGTTTTCCCCAGAGAACGGTTCTGCAAAGAGAGACGCAAGCACTTTTGCAAGAACGGTAAGACCGACGTATTACTCACTCACTGTACTATCGACACACAAACTTGCATGGCGACAAACCTCTCAAGATAATTGCCTCGTCTTCCGCGCGGTGTGAGTGTCGACGGCTAATATAACTTAAAGATAGTTGCGTAACTTCACCGTTCGTTGACTAATTTTAAATGTCTTTTTATCGTATGCAAACTAAGGTGCAGTTTCGCCGCGGTGCGTCACAACGCGCGTATTCCAGCTTTAGGCTCTTTAACGCGTTCGGGCGTGTCTCTGTCTCTTTGGCTGTTCCGACAGTGATGTTGGGGGGAGGAAGGATCCCAGATTTTCGCACAACGACGGGCGAACACCCAGTTTTCTGTTGGTCGCTGGGCTCCTCAAATTTATTTCGGGCTTTCTTTTTTGTTCATTTGGCAGAAGTGTATTGGTATGCACTATTTATTTGTACATTTTAGTAATGCCCCTATGGCTCTTCCTGATATTAATAAATTCCCCCTCTGGGCATGACTACAGAAGACATTTGGGAGCGCAGTTAAATACGGCCAATAGTCCTCATCAATTATTGATTTATTTATACCCCCACCGACCGGGGGTTGTGGTTACTGTTACATAAGGCCATCCCGTACGAAGGATTGGAAGTTTCCAAATGCTGCCAGAGGGCAATGAATCGGCAGAAATTTGCAACTTGTTACCCATAATAATAAATGTCTGCAGTGACTTAACTTACATTAGTATTTTAATCCTCCATCTAGATGTTGCAAATTAGAATTAATAATTGCTTACTAATACTAGCATTTCTGACTGCTAGTATTAATTTGGACCCAATGGGGTTAAGTGTTCTGATTTGCTTAGTTTTTTTTTTTTTTTTTTTTCCTAGCTGGTGTCTAGAATTTCCTAGTTGGGAAGGATAGTACTAACCCCCTATGCCACCAGCTGTCCCTGTACTTACTTTGGCTTGAATTGCTCTGCTAAAATTACTCAGCTGTATAAAAGGTAAATAATTGTAGGTAACTTAATAGTGCAGGTTGCTTCGGATAAGTGGCAGCTAGATGAATAAGTATTTGTTGTACTTGGATAACAATTTAATTGCTGATGTTGGTTATTTTTTAATGTAACACTTGATTACCTTCAAGAGATGTTTCAGTGTTTTGTTTGCGATGCTCTAAATTAGTCTTTTCAGGTGACTTGCTTATAATTTGACGGTACCGAAGATGGCCCAGCTGCTGCGGACTCCCCTGCTCTCCCCTGCTGTGATCCAGGGTGCCTCCACTGGCACCCTGGAGGTGAAGGGACCCCTCAGTTTCTGGGGTGGGGGCAGAGCCAACCCACTGGACACAAAACATGCCGAACCGGTTTATGAGCCTGCTACCGGTGTGTACGTTGTCCTTCTCCGCACCCACCTTAAGTATTCCTTCACGTCTCGCTATCTGCAGTGTATTTGCTAAGGTGGAGGCTCTATAAAGATTAAAGAAAGGCTTTGTGACAAATGTCTAATTTTTAATAGCACTGAGTATGTTTTTGTAATGTTTCAAATGTCTATGGCTCATTTGTTATGCACATAACAGTACAAACATTAAAATCAAGAGACAATTTTAAAAAAAAAAATATGGGCGGCACCCCCTTCCCCCCCACCAGGCCGTGTTCTGTGCGAATTGGTTCCATGTGGACCTGAGGAGGTAGACCAAGCTGTTAAAAGTGCTCATGCTGCGTATCTGAAATGGAGTAAGATGTCGGGTATGGAAAGGGCCCATGTGATGCTGGAGGCTGCACGCCTTATCAGGGTAAGTATGCCTGGCTGAACATCTTCGGAAGATTCCAACGTCTAGTTGTTTATCCTCAATTTCTATAACGGTTACTATGAGCTATGAAGTTGGTGTCACAATGATTAAATTATTGCACATTTGCTTGTCGAACAGGAACGGAAAGATGAGATTGCCAAGGTTGAGGTTATCAACAATGGCAAATCCATCATAGAGGCAACTGGAAATGTACAAGGTGCTGCACAGTGCATTGAATACTTTGCTGGCCTCGCTGGCACATTGGCAGGTGGGTACTGAGAACAGCTTAACCTGGAAGAGCAAAAAATCAGCAAAACACAATTTGCAATTGAACATCTTGAGAATAAGTGGAAGAGCAGAAGGGGGGAAGAAGGCTTCTGAAATATCAGATTTCAGTTGAATCCAAAATGTATACAATTTGTTTTCTCAATCTATTTTCATGTTTGTCTTTTAGGCCAACATATCCAGCTTTCAGGAAATGCCTTTGCGTATACACGACGTGAGCCCTTGGGAGTGTGTCTGGGTATTGGGGCTTGGAACTTCCCCTTCACCATTGCAGTTATGAAATCTGCCCCTGCCCTTGCCTGTGGTATGTCTTTCAGTACCACTTGAAATCTACTTTTGACTTCCCTCAGACATGGCAGTTTATTCCTTGTGCAATAAGGAATATAGCCAGTGATTTGGCTGTGATTTCCCCTTTCTGTAGAAGTGGTTATGCATTCAGGAACCGCTGCCTTAAAATTTTCTGACTGAGAAAGGAGTGGCCATCTGTCACCAACATTTAACAGTAGGGGTAACTTGAACTCCTGTATGACTTCCCACTGAATACCTCTGGCCTGCTGGATTATTAAATTTCCTGGAAACCTCACAAATGGTGCAGCTGGTGGTCTACACTAGATGCACATGTCACTTTTTTTAGATGAACTCTTACTGGTGTGTCAAATGAGAACTGAGATGAACAGCATCTTGTTCTATCCTTTTGTTTTACTACAGGCAATGCCATGATATACAAGCCCTCTCCCATGACCCCCCTGACAACAGTCATGCTGGCAGAAATCTACACCCAGGCAGGCGTTCCAGAGGGGCTCTTCAATGTGGTTCAGGGTGGAGCAGAAACGGGTTCTCTCCTCTGTCACCACCCCATGGTGGCCAAGGTTTCCTTTACTGGAAGTGTTCCAACCGGCAAGAAGGTACTACTAACGTGGTTGGCGTTGCAATCCAGTCTAAGACTGGGCTGCAACATGAGATTACAAGCTGTAACAGTTTCAATGACTAATTTTGGTACAGTAAACACATGCATTGCATGTATTAAAGATGGTTAAAGAATCAAATTGCTTCTGCCAGGTAATGGAGATATCTGCTAAAGGTGTGAAACCTGTTACTTTGGAACTGGGAGGAAAGTCTCCGCTCATCATTTTCAAGGACAGTGAGCTGGAAAATGCTGTGAAGGGGGCTCTTATGGGTAATTTCCTTACCCAGGGGGAGGTATGTCCGTACTGTGCCAATTTTGAGCTCCTTGGTTTGCCTTACATTTCTCCACTCCATGTCACACCTCTCAGATTTGATCTACTTGAGTAGTTGACAGACCAGGCTAAGAATTTATCCTTCTACAGGTGTGCTGTAATGGAACAAGAGTCTTTGTCCAGAGGGAGATCATGCCCCAATTCCTGGAGGAGGTGGTTAAGAGGGCAAAGACCATTACTGTAGGGGACCCCATGCAAATTGCAACTCGTATGGGGGCTCTGATCAGCCGGCCACATCTGGAAAGGGTTCTGGGTTTTATAAGCCAGGCCAAAAAAGAGGTACTACAGAGCTAGTTCATTGAAACTGCTTAACTGCAGAAACAGAGATCCTGTTTTTAAATGTACAGTGTTCCAGTTTCACATTACATATTTCATATCACATTTTTTTTTTTTTTAAAAAAAAACCTCGGTTTTAACAAAGGTACTTGTCTCTGGTTTCAGGGGGCCAGAGTGCTTTGTGGTGGGGAACCCTTTGTTCCCAATGACCCCAACTTAAAGGGTGGCTATTTTATGTCTCCTTGTGTGTTGGGTAAGTCCCTTCCTGATACATAAACACTGGAACTGTAATAGTTTCATTAATGAGTAAACTAGTGCAAGGGGGGATTGGAGTAAGTATGTGTAGATTATGTTGACATAAGATCAAAAGGACAGTTAAACTACTGTCCTGGGTAGAGAGGATTTCACCAGATTAGGGGTTGTTCAGTAAATGGTAATGAAATCAGCCTTGTTTGTTTCATTTTCTTGAAGTTGTGGCAGTCTTGTACTTTTTATTTAGATATTTTTCTGCGAAGTGACTTCCACTGAGCTCTATAGTGTTATCAGCTCACATACCTTATTCACCCAGGTGACTTACACTGTTAGATACACTACTTACAGTGGGTCACTCATCCCTACATCAGTGGAACACACTTTCTGTCACTCCCATACTATGGGGGAACCTGAACAGCATTTCTTTGGTCTGTGGGAGGAAATCCATGTAGACAGGGAGAATGTGCAAACTCCACACAGACTGAGCAGGGACTGAACCAATGTCTTCTTGCACCGCTCAGCTGCTCTGAGCAGTGCTACTCGCTGTCCCGCATATCACGCATGCACCCACCCCCCACCAGTCTAGACTTCAAAGGACCATTCACTGCAGCTTCATTCTCAAGTTTTGTACATATTCCTATAAAGTGCTTGGGTCTTTATGGCCTGGCTGACACTGCTACCAAGTGCAGTAAAGTATTTTCTCAAGGCTGGACAGAGAAAAGGAACCATTTTTCAATTATGTAGACAGTCTACCACATGATACATTGGACTCAGGGATGTCGCTTTACTGTTATAGAAAAGAGCTTTGTAAGAGCCATTGTTGGTTGCTCTCAGTGCTTTCCTACTATTTTGAAAATATTAGCACCTTGAGTATGAAGGAAATCTGTACTAGACCTTGTTATACAACTCCTATGTAACTGTCATTCCTCCGACCTCCCTCAGGGGGATGGAAGGTATAAATTTTCCATGTGACTAAAATTTTTGTCCCCCATGTGTTTCAATACAGGTGGTTTGTAAGACCAGCAACTTGTGTACTGGGTATGGAGAATATTTTTACAGTTCCTGTGCTAGTCAGCTTTAATTCTGTGTGCAATTACTCCAGATAACTGCAGAGATGACATGACATGTGTTAAAGAGGAGATCTTTGGGCCTGTCATGTCTGTGCTTCCCTTTGACACTGAGGAGGAAGTAATTGAAAGAGCCAATAACACAACATTTGGCTTGGCAGCTGGGGTCTTCACAAGGTACAGTATTTTCTAGGAGGTTAAAATGAATGATTTGAAAATACTTATAGCAAGACAGGATTTTGTTAACATTACAAGAGAACAGTAAGAGGGAAATGAATCATTTCCACTGTGGGTGTCTAACTTTGTCTCCCCCCCCCCCCCCCCACCCTATTAAATTATTTGTACAGGGACATAGCACGTGCCCATCGTGTAGTTGAAAACCTTCAGGCAGGGACCTGTTTCATCAACAACTACAACAAAACATCTGTGGAGCTGCCTTTTGGAGGCTATAAGATGTCAGGTATAGGATCAAAAGAATGCTTTTAAATTCCATAGCTTGAAAGTGGGAATTTAAAGTTGCTGAGTTATAGATCAAACTAAAATGTCAAACTTTAACATTACCATGATACAGATTTAAGTAAAATTAACTTCAGCTAACCTAATTTTAAGTGTTCATGATGGACTCGGCATCCTGTTGGTCATAATACTCAGTTTCTCTCCCTTTAAGGTATTGGTCGAGAAAATGGCCAGGTGGCAGTCGAGTACTATTCACAACTGAAGACTGTGGTAGTTGAGAAGGGTGATGTGGAAAGTCTCTTCTAACTTCATATTAGGGAATGGTTTTTCCAGTCCATCCTAGAACAGCTTATGAAGCATTGGTAAAGTACTAATTTGTACTGATGTATGCAACATGGCTAAACATTTAATTGATCTAGTTGGGAATGTATACATGTACTGTAGCTGTTTAACAATGTTACTGTAGTCTTTCTTAATTCCTCATGGTTTAAACTAAGAACTTTCTTCTTGCCAAACTGTTTCAAGTTGTTGCAATTTGGGACTGGTTTAATAAAGTATATTGCAGCCAATATTCCTAGTTGTGACTACTTAAAGTGCCTTGCAAAATCAATCAAGCCTCTTGAGTAGGCATAATTTTCTGTTTTTAAAAAGATGAATTCAAATAGAACTGGTGCAGGAGGTTGAGAGATTCCAACTAGCTATAGTTGGGCTGACCTCCACTCAGTGGCTCTGGAACCAAACTCCTCGATAAGGGGTGGTCTCTCTCCTACTCAAGTTGCACAGGGTGAGAGGTGCCAGGTGAGTGTGGGGATACTCAGAAGCCCCTGGCTGGCTGTCATACAGTTGGAGTTTGTCCCGGTGGACAAGAAGGTTGCCTCAATACGACTTGAGGTCGACTGCCGGAGGACCCCGTCTGGAATGATTTTAACTCCAACCTCCATGAGAACTATGTCCTGGAGGAGGTAGGGGACATGGCATCTGAATGGACCTTCTTCAAAACCTCCATTGTGGAAGCAGTCAGGCGCAGCTGTGGCCAAAAGCTTGTTTGTGCCAGTCATGGCAGCAATCCAAAAACCTGCTTGTGGACACCAGTGGTGATGGAAGCTGTCAAGCTAAACAAGGTGGCCTTTAGGACTTTGGTTGGCTCTGGGGACTCCTGACTCAGTGGATAGGTGGTGGCAGGGGCTGCAGTTGCAGAAGCAAAATTCAGACCATGGGAGGAGTTTAGGGAACCCATAGAAAATGACTTTTGGTCAGCCTCAGAGGTTCTAGAGAACCACCTAGCGACTCAAGAAGGGTTTGGAGGAGCTGTGCTCAGCAAAGGTGGAGAAACTATCCTCAAATGAGGATATTGTCAGGAGGTGGAAGGAGCACTGAGGAACTCCTAAACCTGAGATATGCCTCCCTTACAGGAGTCGGGCCCAGAGGCTTCCAGGGTATCGGTCCATTTCCCTAGAGGAGGTCACTGAGGTAGTTGGAAATCTGCCCAGTGGTAAAGCACTAGGGGTGGATGAGATTTACCCTGAACTATTTAGGGCCCTGGATGTTGTGTGGTGGTCATAGCTGGCACGCCTCTGCGATGTTGCATGGACCTAGGGGACAGTGCCTCTGGATTGCACAACGGGGGCATTGGTCCCTGTCTTCAAGAAAGGAGACTGGAGAGTGTGCGCCAACTATCAGGGTATCACACTTCTCAGCCTTCCTGGGAAAGTCTATGCCAGAGTGCTGGAAAGGAGCCTCTAGCTGACTGTTCCTCTTCTATCCAAAGAACAACAATGTGAATTTTGTCCTGGCCTTGGAACAGTGGACCAGCTTTTTACTCTCACAGATAAAGGGGGCATGGGAGTTCGCTAATCGAGTCTAAATGTGTTTTGTGAACTTGAAGGCTTATGACCAGGTTCCCCAAAAAATTCTGTGGGAGATGCTTTGGGAGCATGGTGGGCCAGGGCCACTGTTGCGAGCCATTCGGTTTCTGTACACAAGGAGCAAGAGCTGTGTCCACACACTCAGCATTAAGTCAAGCTCGTTCAGCGTGGGTGTTGGACTCCGCTGAGGTTGTGCTTTGTCTCCATTCCTGTTTGCGGTTTTCATGGACAGGATATCAAGGTGTAGCTGTGGTCAGGAGGGCATTCTCTGTGGGGGGCCAGAAAGTGATGTCTCTGCTTTTTGCAGATGTCCTTTTGGCACCATCACACGGATGCCTCCAGCATGCATTGGAACGGTTGGCAGCCGAGTGTGAAGCAGTTGGTATGAGGATCAGCACCTCCAAGTCTGAGTCCATGGTTTTCTCTCAGAAAAGGATGGCATACCCCTTCAGGTAAGGGGAGAAAATCTGCCCCAGGTGGAGGAGTTATACTTGTAGTATCTTGGTCTTGCTCACGAGCAAGGGGAGAAGGGAGCGTGAGATTGGCTGCACGCTGGGAGCAGCGGCAGCAGTAATGCGGTTGCTGTACCGGACTGTAGTGGTGAAGGGAGAGGTGAGCCATAAAGCAAAGCTCTCCGTTTACCGGTCAGTCTACATCCCCTACCCTTACCTATGGTCATGAACTCTGGGTAATAACGAAAACAATAAGATCATGGATACAAGCAGGTGAAGAGAACATTCTCAACAGGGTGGTGGGACTCACTCTATGTGACAGGGTGAGGAGTTTGGACATCGGGGAGGAGCTCAGAGTAGAACCACTACTCCTCCACATTGAGAAGAACCAGCTGAGGTGGTTTGGGCATCTGGAAAGGATACTCTGGGCACCTCCCTTTGGGGGTATGCTAGGTATGGCCAACTGGGCCAAGACCCTGAGGACCCCTGGAGAGATTATATCTCCCAGCTAACTGGGGAGTGGCTGGGGATCCCCCAGGTTGAGCTGGAGAGAGTTGTAGGGAACAGAGACACCTGGGCTACTCTAGTCTCCCTATTCCCACTGTGACCCTAGTAGGACAAGCAGGTAAGGAAATGATTGGATGGATACAAATGATCTCCCACTCAGTTTTTACTGAAATGCATTTTATGCTAACAGTATTTCAAAAGCCCAAATGAGTTTTGTTCTTGTGTATTTAAAAAAAAAAAAAAAACACACAAAACTGAAATGTGCTGCTGGCCTAAGTATTCAAGCCCCTGTGCTCCAAAAGCTAGAAGTGGCAAATTGTCCCCAAATAAGACAAGTTGGACATTGAATTGTTTCTGCCAGTGAGTAATTATAGTTCAGGTGCTTGAGCTGCAGGTAATCTTTTATGGTTATAAAAACAACTATGTAAGGGTTATTAGGTAGGCTGTGACCCTACTGTGAAAATAAAGACTGAAGAGCATACTAAAGACATAAGAGAAAGTGATTCAAATGTGTAAGTGAGGGAAAAGGGTACAAAAATCAGTGCTTGAATGTCCCAGTGAGCACTATTGGGTCCAACATCAGGAAGTGGAAGATATATTACACCACCCAATTGCTGTGTAAAGACTGTCAATACCCAAGAAAGCTGTGAATTAACAGAAGCAGCAGACACTACCCATCCCTTGGAAGGAACTACAGCAGTCGGTTGCTGAAACTCGGGTACATGCATAAATCCACAATATCGAAAGCTTTCCATGACACTGGCCTATTTAGTAGGTTGGGAAGAAGCCATTCTCAAGAATATCCATAAAAAGGTAGGTCTGGAGTTTGCCACAATGCATGAGAGGAACCCAGCTAGGTGGTGACAGCATAATACTATGAGAATGTGTTTCAGCTGCACAGACTGGGAATCTTAAGATTGTTGGAAGAATAGATGGAATTAAATACAAGGAAATATGGGAAGAGAACCTATTCCAGTTGGCTCCTCGTTAGCTGAGGCTTGGGAGAAGGATCACTTTCCAGCAAGACAACAAGGCCAAGGAAACACTGTAATGGCTTAAAAAAAAAAAGTGAATGTCCTAAAATGGCAGAGTGAAAGTCCTGATGTCAACCCCACTGAAAATGTGTAGCACTTTTTGAAAATTGCCATTTAGAAGCACCATCCAACCATCCTGAATGATCTGCAGAAAATCTGCCAGGAAGAATAGAACAAAGTCCCTCCTGAGGGGTGTAAAAAGCTAGTTCAGACACCCCAACAGACTTAAGGCTGTTAGTACAGCAAAAGGAGGCTCTACTAAATATTGTGTGGCAGCTTCAAGCAGCATATTATGCAAGTGTTTTTTTTTTTTTTTTTTTTTTTTTTAAATATTTTGACAAATTGTTTACATTGGGTTTGAAAATAAACTGTTAGAACTGATGCTTACAATAAAAATATTAGGTGTATATCTTTTGATATCCAGAAAATGGTGCTGGAATACTTTTGCAAGGCACTGTATTTATTTACATTTATTATGAATGTGTTTTGGCCACAGGCCTTCCTCAAGAATGTGCATGTAGACAGAACATCTATATCTTGACAGTGAAAAGTAGTTGACATGTTTCTCCAAAGTATCTTACAGTGTAAAGGTTACAATTGTTTACCGCTAGGTGATTTTACTGAAGTAATTTAGGGTAAGTGCCTTGCTCAAAAGTACTACAGCCACAGAGGGGTATTGAACTTTCAACTTTTGGGTCCAAAGGCAGTAGCTCCAACCACTGTACTACCCTCAGCATAGCTGTTTTATATGTTTATTTATAGGTTTCACTAATGATGCACATGCTGAGGGAGGCCTGTGGCCAAAATGTGTCCATGGCTTAATTTCACCTGTTATAAATGGAATTCTGGCCAAATTATACTTTATTTCAGATTTTTTTGAGGACTGTGTCACTGCGTGAGAAAAGCGCTCTATAAAAAAAATAAAATAACTTAGCACCAGTTGGAGTAATCTTCTCTTGGATTCTTTGGTAAGCACACAATTTTTCTAATTTCTCAAACTTGTACATTTTTTCCCTGGAAAACTTTGTATTTTCCAAAAACATTGAAACATATCCCATTCAGTTAGTGAAACAGGCATGTCAAGAAAATGAAACAGGTGTAAGTATATTTTGACATGTCCCAACAAAGGATTGCAATGTTAAAATGTTCAATACGAACTGGAAAAGGAAACTATGGCTGCTTATTTTCTGGTTATTCAGATCACCAAGAAACATCAATCATAACCCGTTAAACAACCTTGCCATGTGTAATTAACATTTAAATGTTTCTGAGGTATAGATTCTATTGAAACCATAAGTCTATGAAATGAGATTATAAACATATGCTTAAAAAATTGTTTATTTTCATAAAGCTGTTCTTACATACAAATTGTTTTGCAAAGCTTAACAAAGTTCTAGGTAAAACAAATGTAACTTAGTACATGGGGGCAGCTGGTAGTGTAGTGGCTGGAGGTGCTGCCTTTGGACCCAAAGGTATCAGGTTCAGTCTCTACCTCCAGCTGTAGTACCCTTGAGTAAGGTACTTAAACTTACACTCCAGTAACATTACCCAGCTGTACAAGTGGGTGGTATAATTATAGGTTGACCAACTTTGTAAGTTCCTTTGGAGAAAAGCATCAGTTGAATTAATGTAAGTAGCTAGGGGAAGATTTTAAAAAAGGCCAGAAAACTTCACATGAAGTCATTGCTATAAGTAATGTATTCACAAAGTATTTCAAAGTAATAAATATCTTAACATTTTGTAACAACATTTAGTTTAGCAGCATTATCACCTGTCACTGATCTAAGATGGCAGATATTCTAATTACTGTTCTATGCTCATTTTATTCTATCTGTATGAGTTCTCTGTTTCACTATTACTTTTTTCCATTTTATTATTTTTCTATATATATTGCAGTTGTGTTTCTACTGTTAAGTGGGGGAAAATTTGGTCTTTGTCAGTATTTAGGAGTTTGCTTGTTGTTGCAGGCTGTAATGCTTATTTCATTTCAGCGCTCTAGTAGCTGATTACACGTATCAGTTGATCATTTCAGACCAATTGTCATAAATCCATAACCTCCTTAAATAATTTTGGAAAAACATTAGAAATGATTTTAGATATAGAGGCATGCCTTCTAGCCCATTTCTGATGTTGGAATCTTGTTTTTGTAGTGAAATTGGAAGTATTGGTATTTATAAATGAAACTGGGCAGAGCTGTGTGCCCCTTGAGTACCTCACACTGAGATTGTAAAAACTACCGGGAATGAACTTTCAAATGGACTGCTGGAGCCCTCTGCTGAACAATGTTGGTCAAAGGTGTTCTAGCAAAACAGGCACCAAATATGTAAGCCATACTAAACAATCCCTGCCAGAAGAATAATTAAACCATGACTCCTAGCACCAATTTATCCTCAATAATGCTTGAATAATGTGATGGATCTCAACAGCGCAAATAAAAATTATGAATACTACTGAAAGAACAAACTCCAGACAGAACCGCTAATAAGAATATTTCCTTGTAGCTTAAAGTGAGTCCCTTGGACTGCTACAGTTCCAGTGTCACATATTCATAGTCAGATGTTAACTTGTGACCATTAATTCTTATTTATAGGTACCACCAGATTCATGCATTTTAAGAAAATATTAACTGTGGAATTTCAGAATTTTCTTTCTAAAAATATTTGAAATATATATTTAGTATAACAATCACATTAACAAAACTGACATAAAAGTAAACATGCAGATAGCAGCAAAAAGTATTCCAAATCTTTAGCAGCAAAAAAGTATTTCTACTAGTATTCTAAAGCAGGAGGTATTTTAAATGCAGCAGCAGTAATAGCTTCATTTTGCACATTCAAAGCCAGGGCTTTACGGAACTTGGCACTGGTGCTGGATCAGTTTCTTCAACTGAGGTACCAAGCAGCTCTAAAAAGCAATGAAGAGTTAACAAGCATTTAATGTTAATCAAAAAACTATTTCATGTTTTTTTTTTTATGAAAAATGCACATCACTTATACCCATTTCATAAACACTTATATAGAGAGAAGTATCACCTAATACAAGGGGGTGTGGTGGCGCGGTGGCGCAGTGGGTTGGACCACAGTCCTGCTGTCTGGTAGGTCTGGGGTTTGAGTCCCGCTTGGGGTACCTTGCAATGGACTGGCGTCCTGTCCTGGGTGTGTCCCCTCCCCCTCCGGCCTTGCGCCCTGTGTTGCTGGGTAGGCTCCGTGACCCCGTATGGGACAAGCGGTTCTGACAATGTGTGTGTGTATCACCTAATACATGTTTTTGCAGTGTTATACTGGAGTTTAACAGTGACATGGCAGGTTTGGCCAGTGTCCGCTGTGTGGTGGGTCTGGGGTTTGGGCCCCGCCTGGGGTGTCGTGCAGCAGACTGGTGTCCAATCCAGGGTGTGTCCCCTCCCCCTTTGGCCTTGCACCCAATGTGGCCGGGTAGGCCAGCTTGACAAAACCCCGCTTAGGACTAGCAGTTGTAGCAACTGCAAAAAGTTTCATTTTCATATTAGTAATCTAAATGAGATGTCTTCACTCCTTGTCCTGGAGGGCCACAGAGTGGGGAGGTTTTTCAACTGTCTTTAAACTAACAACATCCATATTAAGAGAGGTGGCTATTATGTAAATGAAGAAATCACACGCTGAACCTACACTCACTGAAGCCCTCCAGGACCAGGAGTGAAGACTGTAGAAATCAGGATATGCTCAAGGGTACTGGCAGCAGCTGTTGGAGTGATTAGGGCCTCCTCCTTTCAGCTGAAGGATATGGGTGTGAATCCTACTGCTGTCCTACCCTTGAGCAAGGAGTGTCACCTAGCTGTATAAATAATACTGCATAACTTAGCATAAGAAGTCATGGCAAGTCACTTTGATGAAAAGTGTCAGCTATCACCCAAGTATAGGGTGGGAGGCAAGGTACACACTGGATGTCACTGGCAGTCACACTCATACAATATACATACACTCAGACAAACAATTTAGTCACCAATTCACATGAAACACACACTTTTGGACCGTGAAATGGAAAACATGCAAGCACGGGCAGAACATGGAAACTCCACACATACTAACCCAGATTTGAACCCATTTCCAAACACGCAGCTTAGAAGCTGTGAAGCGCCAACACGACTCACTGTGACAGCGCGCCACCCCTCTCCCGCGTTAAATAAATCAGTGAATGTTTTCCTGTTTTTTCTTAACTTCATTGGAAACCACATTTAATTACCTTGATCATCACCTTGAGTCCTACTCTGGCTTGGGTCAGCACTCCTTCTGCATCTACAGCTCATCTGGCCACCACACAAGGCCAGCAGGCAGGACAGTAAGCGCTGGCACACAGAGTGAAGTCTCCTGGGCTTCTCTGCAAATTTAACCATACGCGCAACCCTTAAATACACAATTATGATCCGGATTCCATATTCCATATATCAAGAATACAATTTAGTACCTCATGATCGATGTTCACTTTCGTTTCTAAGGGAGTGTAGCTACCCAATTAACTATTTTTATGCAACATTTTTGGCCTAGGTTTTAGTAGCCTACGTTTGGCCAAGATTTTTTATAAGCTGAATTATGTGCATTGTGATGAGGAAGTGAAACAGTTAAACACATAAATTCTAATATAAAATAAATTGTCCTGTAGGAATGGAAACAGAACAACAACAGTATTTACATCGACCTGATAGCAGGAAGCCACCCGCCCGGTCAGCAGAGTTTACTATTTCGAATGTCTGTCAGCTTTTAAAAGTTTTGCCGATTCAAACATTAATGCTTAAATGTGCACTTAATGTTGTGCGGTGGCAGTTTGGAACAAACGCCCGTTTTGAATCGAATTTAACCGAACGCAAGTTCGCAGTGAGGAGTTTCGCCTGTTCGTCCTTTCGCTCGTTTTCTAGGGCGCGTGAACTTGTCCCGGCAACTGCCCGCTACCCCGCGCGCGCTTCGCAATGAACAGGTCGCGCGGCGACTATCGCACGCGCTCCTCCTCTAGTTCGTCGCGGGATGCGCTTTTCTTTTGTTCGCTCGGTCGTACGTCTGCTTGGAGAAAAAGTGTCGGCCAAAATCACACACGAAAGAGTAAGCATTACTACTGTTTGCAAAAGTAACTGATGAGAGCGACGTGAAAGGCGACAGTCACAGTCACAGTGCTGCGCGTCTCGGGGATGTTTAGCGAAGCGCTCCCGCACTGCCTTCAGCACAACTCAGCTGCTCCTTGGAACTGAAAACGTTTTGCATCATGTCTCTCAATTTAGAGTAATGAGGACGGAGCGTAGCTACTCAATGTGTGCTTTACGTATATTCCCGTACCATGGCATGATCCGATCGAGGCAGCAGACGGGCCGGGCAGTGGTGGTTCATCGGAAGTGAGACAGGAGACTGTGGATCGACCCCCGATCCACTCCTGCAGTAGCGCCATTAAATTAAATAAACAAGGTGTTCGCGGTAGTATGCAATACAACGTACATAAAATAGGGATAACAACACAATACTGCTTATTAATATTGTCAGTAAGTCTTTCATAGGAGGATAACTCGAAGAAGAAGAAGTTCGGTAAACTTCAGGTACCACCTGTAAAAAAGTTAAGTTGTATTCCAAATACGCCATTGATTACACTTTTTTTTACCCTCAGCAGACGGGCTGAAACGAGGAAGAACCTAAAATGCTCATCGTTAATTTAAAAATGTCAGCTCTAGAAGTGGAAAAAATAACAAGACTCTGAGTCTGGCAGGACGGCTTCTGCAAACGAGCTTGGCAAACTTCTTACCGCCGGCGCTGCATCCATTCATTTTAGCACTTCTTAGTTTCTGGATGATGCTCAGGAGCAGAGTGTAAATCAAATGTGCGCTGAGAAGAAAGCCCAGGTGTGCGTGTCAGATGCGGTCCTGTCTGGGAGGATACCAATAACACGTTGAAACGGGTGCTTGAGCGCCTTTCTGTGTTTTCTCGTTGACTGCGTGTATGGTGCGTAACACAGTGACGTCGAGGAAGAGCTTTGAGTGAGACGTCGAGTTGATGTACTATTAATAAACTTCAACTGTAGAGGGCGACGAATGGAATCTGGACTCTGCCGGCTCCTACCTTGCACCTCACGTTTACGTTTATTCATTCGCTGACGCTTTTCTCCAAGGCGACTGACAGTGTTAAACATAGAATTATTTACCCATTTATGCAGCTGGGTAGTTTTACTGGAGCAATTTAGAGTAAGTACTCAGGGGTACTGAAGCCAGAAGAACCAACAACCTTTGGATCCAAAGGCATCACTGTTCTACCACTGTTCTACCACGTGCATTACCACAGTGCGTTCTCCCTGTAGCTCCCTTGTCAAATAGTAACGTTTTCAATATAAAAAAAAAAATCCAAAAGTGAGGGTCCCACCCTCTGGTGGGGCTGGGGTTTGAGTCCCGCTTGGGGTGCCTTGCGACGGACTGGCGCCCCATCCTGGGCGTGTCCCCTCCCCTTCCAGCCTTCCACCCTGAGTTGCCGGGTTAGGCTCCGAGCCAGGTTAGTTCACTGGGTACACTTCGTCTCAGAAATTAGAGGGAACATCACACACACACACACACACACACACACACACACACACACACACACACACACACACACACACATTTTCAGAACCGCTTGTCCCATACGGGGTCACGGGGAACCGGAGCCTACCCGGCAACACAGGGCGTAAGGCCGGAGGGGGAGGGGACACACCCAAGACGGGACGCCAGTCCGCCACAAGGCACCCCAAGCGGGACTCGAACCCCAGACCCACCGGAGAGCAGGACTGTGGTCCAACCCACTGCGCCACCGCGCCCCCCAGAGGGAACATCAGTCGTGACTAAATAGTAGTTTTGATATATGGCATATAAAAAGATGAAGATTACATCTCTATCAAGACAAAGCCTTACTTTTTTCCATCAGCTCCAACAAAAATCCAGCATGGCATATTGTCACAGGTACCTTTATTTTTTACAAACTCTTGTTTACAGTAATACAGATTATTTTCGGTTTAAATTTAGACTGACATGCAAATTTTGTCTTGATTTCTGTTTTATCTACTTGTGCACTAAATTACAGTGATGTACACAACATGTACTCAGTAGTAATTGGAATATTTTATTAATGAATCTGAATGACTTTAAAAATGCTCATGTTTAGAGTGACCGGTTGAAACCAATTTGTTCTGTCAAAGGATCATTTACAAGTAATAAAACAAAAGGGAGACAGTAAAGAATAGTTCACAGACTTACAGCAGCTTGTGTCTTCTGAACAGACCATGCTTCCAGTTCAAAATGAACTAAGTACTAGGACCCAAATCCCAAATAAATTTTTTTAAATATTTTGACAATTTGACTCACACACTCCGAGCATTTGAAGAGCTGTGCATCTCATTTTCCTTGGTGTGGCAGCATTATCCTACCCTGAGACCCTCATCGAGCCCTACACCCCTTCAAGCTCACTAGGATCAAAATCATCAGGACATCTGACTGTGTTTTTCTAGGAAGAGCTGGGAAATCATAAGCCAGGGGCATAACAGCTTCTCAGGTACTGGGGGACCAAGAATATCAGCTGTACTTCTGCAAGAAGTTGAACAAATACTGGGTAGGAAACAAATTAGGCTCGTTTTAGTGCGTCACCCCTTGTTGGACACACCGGTGTCACAAGCCTTAAATCTCTTTTCAGCACTACCTACTCAGTAGTAGCACAGCCTCCCTGATCATTTAGAACTGAAGAATCTCTAATACTGAAAGCACATCTCTTCAGACAGCACTGTTACTTCATTACCTGAGCTCTCTGAATCCTTGGTGGTTGTATAGAATATATGTATCTGAGCGCTTACAAACTCCGCATGTGTTACTTTTTCTGCCATATCCTTTGACAACCAAAGCCCTTGGCATTGTTCCTTTTTACATTATCTAGTAATGCCTCTGCAAAGCTTCTCTGACAGCTAAATGTGTGCACAAGTTTCCATTTGTTTCGGCAGTAGGCAAAGGAGTAACAGAGTGGGCGTTGGCTCGATGTTCTAGCAAGCCCAGCATGTTTCTCACATAAATTGGAAGGCTACTCTGCAATATCTTCCAAATACATTGGCAGATTTTCTCAATACAAACTTCTCCTGGTTTTATGGACTTTGCTCTTGATAAGGTGCGTACCATAACCAACAAGGATATGTTAGGCCTTCTACCTTGCTGCACAATGTGAGTCTTGTCACACCCATGGTCTCTCTGTCATTGTGCAAGTCTCCACTAACCCCCACGTGCATGCGTGCAAAGAATTTCCCTTTTCAGGAAAATGACCAAGCGAGTCAGCGGTTTTTTGCAAAAGTATCACATGCAACCATACAGTCAGTGTCTTTTCACAAACGTTCACAGTTTTTCAGACATTTTTTACATTTTACATTTACATTTATTCACTTAGCAGACGCTTTTCTCCGAAGCAACTTCCAATCAACTCTATGTAGTGTTACCAACCCACACACCTTATCCACCAAGGTGACTTACACTGCTAGATACACTACTTACAATGGGTCACTCATCCATTTAAGATGTCTGTCTACATAGAAAGCTGTTTTAAAGGTCAAACTGATATTTATCATTATAGACTTAGGCCTGTTGGAAAAAGTACATTAAATATAATAGTACATTAGCTTGTGAAAACAAGAAAAACTAACAAAAGCAAACACTGGAAACAGAGGGGAAACCCCAAGAGGTTCCCTATAAATGTGTAAAATGCTGTATGCTGTTTTTGTTTCTTCCCCTTATTTTTGTCACAGTGATCAACATGGGTATGCTCAATAAATAAATGTAAAATGTAAGTGTGGTACAGCAGGGTCATCATAATCCCTCTGAGTAAATTCCTTAATGATCACAAGAAATGCCACTCCAGTCCTCCTTGCTGAACCACACACACACACACACACCTTTTCAGAACCGCTTGTCCCATACGGGGTCACAGGGAACCGGAGCCTACCTGGCAACACAGGGCATAAGGGGAGGGGACACACCCAGGACGGGATGCCAGTCCATCGCAAGGCACCCCAAGCAAGACTCGAACCCCAGACCCACCGGAGAGCAGGACTGTGGTCCAACCCACTGCGCCACCGCACCCCCTTCTTGCTGAACCAATACAATTGTTTTTAAGATTAACAACCCTGTGAAAGAAAGAAAAATCAGATGCAAGGTTCCGGATACTTCATCAGCCTTCTGTTGCTTTGCCTGTCAGTGCAGTCTTTTCCAGTGGTTTTCCGAGATCCAAGTCCTGTTCCCCATGTGTTCCTTTGAATTGTCTCCTCATAGCCGGTCTCTGTGTTCCCTTGTTCTCCAGTCTCTTTGTCACCAGATCCTCTGGTCTCCTTATGATTCAGATTTTCCACTCTTCTCATTTTTCTAGCCTCCGTGCAGTTCCTCTTTCGCACTGTGGCACCATCTCCAGTCAATATCAACTGCACAATGCAATTCTAAAACTCTGTACTTGAGTTCACATCTGTGACGAGAGCACGCCTGGCCCAAAGAGTGGCTGGAAGTGAAGCAACAATGAGTGGACTTATGCCAATGGAAAGAAGCATTGAAAAGTGCAGTTGAGACTACAAACACTGATTGGATCAAAATCCTGAAATAACTTGCAAAAAACAGCCATCGAATCTTTTGTCAATGACTCGTTTTTCTTTTCAGTCCTAAACTCACTTCTTGAAAAGAAGTCTTACATGCTAAATGGAAACAACATTCTTTTGTGTCTTCCTAAGAAGGCCACCCTGAGCTGCAGCAGTGAGATCTGGAGATGATGCGACTTAGTCTGCAGCCTTCCACAGCTGTCCATTTAAATGTCTGTGGTCTGTGTGTTCTACTTATTGCAAATACTACTGCTTTGTAAAGCTTGCACAGTGATGTGTGCCCCCGCACCCACATTTGAAGCCACATCCAGTTGTACACCCAGAGACATTCTGCCCATTTCAGATGCTATGAAACACATGACACAGGAAAAAACTACTAGAATAGGACAGAAGGGCTTCAGCCTAGGCTTTCATACTTGATGTCCTCTCTTCTGACTTTGCAGGAGAGACTATTGTAACACACAGACGTATAGAGGTGCGTACGTGCTGGATTACCGGCTGCACCTCATTAAGAAACAAGGCTCACATGTCGTCACAGTACGTAAATTGCCCCTCAAGGGAAATGTACTTTTTTGACTTTATGCTTATGTCTGGCAGTTTGTTTTATATTTTTTATAACCACTCTGTTAGTCCACCTTATATCACCTTAGGGTTGCTCCTGAACATGGTACCCCTTGATGAGTCACGGGCACATTCAGGAAATAAGCTAGACAAATAAAAAAAAATACTCCCTTTTATGGTATATGTGAAACTGGTTTTGCGGTCAGCATAGCAAAGGGAAGGGATTGGCTGGGTGCAGATTTAGTGTTTTTTGGTGGTGCGTGAGCTCGCGAGGGGATTCCGAGTATTGTGGAGGCTGGGGTGCTGCAAAATGTCACCTTTCAATTAATCAGTTCCAAGAGCTCGTGGGGAGAGTTAGTTGTCAGCTGTTTTTGGTATTAAATGGTGTAAACAAGGTGGTGCAGTGGTGCAGTGGGTTGGACCGCGTCCTGCTCTCCAGTAGGTCTGGGGTTCGAGTCCTGCTTGGGGTGCCTTGCGGCGGACTGGCGTCCCGTCCTGGGTGTGTCCCCTCCCCCTCCGGCCTTACGCCCTGTGTTACCGGGTAGGCTCCGGTTCCCCGTGACCCCGTATGGGACAAGCGGTTCTGAAAATGTGTGTGTGTGTGTGGTGTAAACAAATGAGTCAACACCTCGAGAAGATCACTTTACACTGGGTTATAAATGTAATCAGTTGAAGATTTGCTAAGGACAGTTTTACAACTGAGTACGGATGGTTTATCAGACTCCTTATACACAACGTTAATGTTGCATTAATAAACTCTGTACATGGCTAAGATACACACACACACACACACACATTTTCAGAACCGCTTGTCCCTTACGGGGTCACGGGGAACCGGAGCCTACCCGGCAACACAGGGCGTAAGGCCAGAGGGGGAAGGGGACACACCCAGGATGGGACGCCAGTCCGCCGCAAGGCACCCCAAGTGGGACTTGAACCCCAGACCCACCGGACAGCAGGACTGCGGTCCAACCCACTGCGCCACCGCACCCCCATGGCTAAGATATGTTTCTATAAAAATAAATTCTGGCTAACTATATTGATATCACTAATACTTTGTAGCTATCAAGGTTGTAAAACTGCTCATTTTGTGTGAATTAATACTGAATGTACAACCACTGGTAAATTTTTGTTTTTGTTGTTTTTGTCACCTTGTCAGTCTAATGCCAAGGATACAAAGTTTTATAATTCACTGTTCTCGCTAAATCAATGTCGCTCCAATAAACTTACAGAACATAAGTATCTACACTGTGCTTTTGTACATTCATTTGCAGCACGGTGGTGCAGCAGGTAGTCCTGATGCCTCAGAAGACTTGGGCTGTGCATGGGACATGGGTCTGAATTTGCCCAGCCTCTGTGGAGTTTTCATTTTCTCCTTTTCTTTCTGTGGGTTTCATCTGGGTGTTCCTGTTTTCTCGCATGTTCGAAAGACACGTTTCAGGTGAATTTAAACTGCCTGCAGTGTGTGAATGTGTAAGTGAGTGTGTTATTTTATTTCGTATAAATGGGTTAATGACTGTAGGGAGTTTACTGCAGCGTATCTACATTTACATTTCAATTTATTAATTTAGCAGATGCTTTTGTCTAAAGCGACATACATCTCAGCAAAAGTACAATTTATGAATTACATTAAATACATATCTGCCATTGTTAATAATCATTTAACGTTGCTTTTGAGAAAACCATCTGCTTAATAAACGTAAATATGCCAGTGTAATCAGCTAGGTGGCTGTAATATTCTGAAGTGTAGAGTTAATTCATTGAAATTTTAAAGATATATAAAGATAGTGCAATGGCTGACTTGAGTTGCCACCTCTGAGCTTCATAGTTTTACTGGCCGCACATTGATGTGTGTAAATGCAGCAGAGCAAACCCTAATCCCCGAGTTCCACTAGTGCTTGCATTTCCAGGCATCTTTAGTTCATCGTTGTATTGCATTAGGAACTTTAAAAAGTTCAGTCAGAAACATATTGACAGTACTGTTTGCTAAATGAAGAGGTTACATACTGTATAAGTAAGAGCTAACCAAACACAGTCCTTGCTAACTTCAAACACATGGTCAAAAGACACAAATAAACAGCACAACAGCAACAATAGCAGATTATTAGGTTATTATAGCTCATCTACAAATGAAAACAAATTTGGAAGCCACATTGCAATGTGTTCATTCTGAGAGGGAAGTCCCTCGTCATTGTGTTTGTTCACTAAAACACTGAAGTCTGTTTTGGGACTTTCAATAAAAAAAAAAAAAACCGTTGTTATCTTAAGCACCACTAACCGCATCAATGGAATGTCTTCAGAATGTTTGGTCCCCCACTTCTGTCCTTAGACTTAGAATCTACAATATCATGTCTAATTTAAACGGGTCATCTAGTTAGGAAGTATAAACAAAGAGATCTGGCACCACTACACAGACAACACCCCGGTTGGGAATGAAATTACAGTATTTGCCATCGATTGTGTGGCGACGGTGGAATCCAGTGCACCACTGTACCACCCAAAACCTAAAATGTCACTGTAATCACCACATATCCTAAACTGACTGAATTTACTCAGTCATTTTCCCTCATTTCTAAAATTGTTACACCAATCATTGCATAACCCTCCTTCCTAAAATCTGAAACGGTGACCTTAAATTTAGTCTGTTATAATATGAACACTTTGATCAAATTTTGATATGCATAGGAATATCATTTTAATACTTATGAGGAAGATAACATATTGTGTGACCTATTCCATCTTGAGTTTATGCTGAAGTATATAAGAAGCATGCTGATTTGAGATCTTGTTTTCATTTACCTCTGACAGTTTGATGTCAACAACATATTAACTTAAGTAATGAATGATGCAAAAAATCTGTTTTATTGTCACAGTCCCTCAATGCATTATGAGTAGGTTCTGATTATACAAAGGCAAAAAGGGTCATTCTTTTAACAGTCACATAAATATAACCCAGAGTGCAGCAGACACCAAGGATACACATCTACATTTTCTAGGCCTTTGATAATATTAAGGTGTATTAGATATGTTATTGACACAATGAATAGAGGCAGGAAAATTGTTTGTTTTCATTGTTTTTAATATTCTATTTAAAGAACTCGATTCAAGTACAAACAACACCAGCTTTCAAGTATTAGTTCCTTCAGGGAGACTTTTAAATATTCGAAAAATCATGACATAGTTGTTCTCCTTTCATGTCCCTCAAAACGATGGACAAAGCCAGGTTAAAAAGTGATTGATTGTGCACAGTATAGCAGGGATTCCAATAATATAGATACCTGTGATATCAAAATGTAACCTAGAGCACAAGGGACCAACAAAATACCAATAACGTGAGATACATCAGAGAATACTTCTGTTCCCTGTTGTCATTTTCTAGTTTTGTCTCAGTGTCTCTCGTTCTCAGTCTAATTTATGGCATGTCATCCTCATTACCTAAGACTGGTTCAAAGTGAAGACCAGAGATGTTTAAATGTGATCTTAAACCACGGTATTTTTTTGCAGTTTAACTTAACAAGTGTCTCTTGGCTTTCCTGGTTGCTTCCTGGAACACATGCATATTTATTCCTGAGAACATAGAGTTCTATGACAAAATATAAGTTTATTAACAGAAATGAGGAAGATCAAGTCTTTTTTTGTCCACTAAAAAATTGTGTACTTTTCTTTTTCATGTATATATTTAAACATACTGCAGAAGCACATAAGAAGTAGGGAATGACAAATGCAGTTAAGTTGTTGTGCTTTGACCTCTAAATTACATCTCATTGAAGGGCCAGACCGGGGGGGGTGCGGTGGCGCAGTGGGTTGGACCACAGTCCTGCTCTCCGGTGGGTCTGGGGTTCGAGTCCCGCTTGGGGTGCCTTGCGGCGGACTGGCGTCCCGTCCTGGGTGTGTCCCCTTCCCCCTCCGGCCTTACGCCCTGTGTTACCGGGTAGGCTCCGGTTCCCCGTGACCCCGTATGGGACAAGCGGTTCTGAAAATGTGTGTGTGTGTGTGTGTGTGTGTGAAGGGCCAGACCATTTCTCATGTAACATTTACATGTCCAACATTTATTGGTCCCTCTGTTGTAATAGTGTTAAAATGTCTTACATTTGTATATTTCTGTTTTTACCTATTTAATGCTAGTTAGTTTAGTAAATTAAAAAATATTTTACTATTTCACTAACATACAATATATTTTTACAAAACAGAGTTTGTGTTTCATGTGTAGTGCACAACTTTTGCAGGTGTAGACAAGTTAATAACTGTGTGCAACTGTATACACATTGTATTTTGTACGCAAAAGAAGTTTGGGTTATAGTAGCAAAATATTAAAGCAATGTTTTGGAGGTCCTCCTCCATGAGATACCTGGCAGTGAAGACAGCATCTTCTAAAAGATATACTGTACACATAGCTCAAAACTGTTTTCTGATCCACATCTACATTATGGATCCCTCATGGATACAGCAGTAATCGGGGAAAAAAAAAAATCACTGTCACAGTACTTAAATACTGTTCTATTTGGCTCTGCAGTCCCATAGCGAACATCCCAGAAAAAGCACTATCGGATTCAGTCATACGAGGGGTTGAAAGGACAACTGTCACGGCTTGTTTCCTCCACCGACACCATGGGCTCAAAATCATCTAGAGGAAAAAAAATAAAAAAACATACTGAGTTTCATCCCTTCCAGAAGAGTGTTTTGGTTCTGCTTTTTTTGTGTCGATAAGTAGTACTATACAGTGTAACTCTGCTTATTTGTGTAGAGATTCTCTCCTAATATACTGTACTGTCACCCCACTTTACACAGTTAAGCAGAGAAGAAACAATGACACTGCAGTGTTTCCTTTCTCATAATTACACTTGTTAACGAATAGGCTACTAAATAGTTTACAGCTGAATTGTTGGTTGAGTTTTTTCTCTTCTGGTTTCTCTGTTCAGAGAGTAAAGATGCAGGAACATTTTTATACGAAAAATTACGTATTATAGTTTTGATATTTTACTTCTCAGCAGTATTTTTGTCACTTTTTATTTATAGTGAAAAATATGTAAGAATATTTTGCAGTCATTCAGAGTGTTGTAATTGCAGTTTGAGTTACCAATATTAATAAATTCAATTTAATTCCACTCAATTCAACTCAACTTTTATAGAGTGCTCCTCCTGACATTGACACAGAGTGCTGGACAAAAGATCGTGAGAAATAACATAACATAACATAACATAAAGGTTACTTTTACCTTTATAGATTACTTCAATTACATATAGTGGTGATGTTGAAGGTATCGAAATAACTTACAAACCAAACACTAAAAATGGTACTTGAGCAGAAGTGTAAAAAAAAAAAAAAAAAAAGATTTTACCTTCTTCCAAAGGTGTAACTATAGGTCTCTCGCTGAGATGAAGTTTTAGTAGAACTGCAACAATTATGAAAGTGAATACAGCTGCCAGCAGCAACAGGATGACATTTAGTTTTATTCCATTGTTGTGGCCTAGCAGGACAAAAAAGAGAAACGTGTTTATAACTGAATGAGAAAAGTAAATTCATAATTATATATTAAGAACTAAGTTAGTCGTTAATATTTTTTAAGTAATGTACACAAATTATTTACCTTCATTTCCTTTTTCATAGTATGGGCTTTCTGCCTAAAAAACATTTCATACAGTTAATACCATTGTTATGTGTCTTATATATGTGTTTAAAAAATAACCAATAGTAATATATGCAGTTCTGTATTAGTTTTGCTGATTTTCATACTTTTGTGTCTAAGTTCTTTAGAACAGTAATTTATTACTGAAGTATTTTATTTTGTTTGACATATAATAACTCTAAAAATTGTGTCAGTTTGTGTATACATATAGAAAGATCAAGTACTGGGTGCCAATGTGGTGGAGCAGGTAGCGCTGGGCTGACCGATCACAGGTTCGAATGCAGCTCAGTCTGTCGAGTTTCCACGCTGTCTGCGTGTGTTTCCTGTGGGTCTCTGGTTTCCTCCCACATTCTGAAGACATGTAGTTCAGGTGGATTGGTGATGCTAAATTGATCGCTCTGTCTGTGTGTGTGTTTTCACCCTGATGTAGTGCTGTCCTGTCCAGAGTGTGTACCCCCAGCCCTGGCAGTGACTCCCAGACAGGCTCCAGACCAGGACAAGCACTTAGCCACTGTAAGTGAGGTTCAAAAATTAAAATGTAGTGTTTCTCTTCACCTTCAGGGACATCTGCTTCATTTTTACCTTTTTCTGACATTCGGATGTGTGTAGCTTCATTTTTTCTTCTGCAAGCATCCTATTTGAATTAAATTGAAGCTGCTACATATTTTCTTGCTTGAAGAATTTTGCTTTGGTCATATGCTTTCATACATTTTCCTGAACTCCAGATTAGCAAAGAAGCCCACCTATCCATCTATTGTCAACCACCGCTTGTCCCAGGCGGGGTTGCAGCGAGCCAGAGCCTAACCCAGAAGCAGAGGACGCAAGGCCAGGAGGACACACCCAGGACGGGATGCCAGTCTGTCACAAGGCACCCGAAGCAGGGTTTGAACCCCATACCTACTACACAGCAGGCACCAGTTGAACCTGCTGCACCACCCCACCCCCTCAATGAAGAAGTTTACAAGAAAAATGTGAAAGGCCACACCATGCTGAACCGTTCAGCTGAAGTAAAGGTCACTTTTTTGACTCATATGATACGGTGTTTAGGGGAAATCAGGAGAAAGAATAAAAAGAATTATAGATGCGAAGAAAAAGAGTGGAGTAACCTTTATTTCTGCATGAATGGTTCCTAAACAGTGATCATTCATGTTTTAACATTCAAAATAAAACTTTGATTCAACAAACACATAGCATTTTACATTTATCGAATGGTTTAAACTATGTCTCAGATCCAGAAAGTATGTGAACTTCCATGATAATTACACCTTGAAAAGAGGGTAACTGGAAACATGGATTCCCCTTCAGTTTTTGAATAAAGCTGTTGTTTTTTATTATTATGACTTAGATGGAGAGCACATCACATTTTAGATTTCTTGCAGAAATTCAAAGACGATACTAAAGGTTTCACAAACTCATTCTCACAATTATAGACTGGACTGCACAAAGGCCCCTCTCCCTTTTATTCCGCTTACATTTACTGTGCGTTATCAGAAATATATTGTTTTACCTTGATTTGTACAGTAGCTCTGTTCCGGTGAGTAAAAGGTTAACATGGAAATTAAAAACATTTTTGACACGTGCAACTGACAAAATACCAAGATGCTGACTCGACACGTCTAGAGCATTAAGCTGAAATATACAGAATTGTTGTATGTACAAAAGGACTGACCGGGACGGCGAATGTTGTAGTGGTTAGCGGTACCATTGCCTTCTCTCCAAAGACGCACCTTCAAATCCTGCTCCTGATGTACTACCCTCAAGTTGGACACTTAAACTCAATTTATACAGAACACAATTACTCATCTGTACAGGTGACCAGGTAATTGTAAAGATCGTCTCATCCAAACCGTAACATGACAAGTCATTCCAAGAAAGGTGTCTGTTGAATGAATAAACACGCCTCCTAAGAACAACCGAGAGGGTAAAAACCATTTTAAAAAAAAAAAAAAAAAAAAAAATACCTACCTACCGGAAAAGTCTTAAATGGCAGCGAAGGCATCCTGGCCTGGGTGCGAAGTGTTGTGTGTTATAAGAAAGGAGAGCTGGGTGCAACGCAGGTATCTCCCCTCCTCGCTGAGCATTCTCTGTCTGAGAAAAGCGCAGTTGTGTGCTCACTGCTGGGTCGAAGGAAAGTACCTTAACGTCCCTATAGGTTTCTCCAAAGGGGGGAATTTTACATTCCGGACAACCTGGCACTGATGAAATTCATAACCTTGGGGGGAGGGAGGGAACCAAAAGTACCTACCGAACCTTCGATTGTAAAAGAAAAGGGGACTTTCTAGGAGCCTGTCAGTCAGCTGGTTTTTCCATCCAAGTTCAGGAAGAGCTCAAGACTGACCGTTTGTAATGTGTCACCTGTGTGGGCAGCACCTCTTCTCTTTCCTAGGTATCTGAATGTTATGAAGACCCCTCCAGCTACTAGTCACACATTCAACAGCTGCTCACAATGCATCTTATTCTTCTGTGGTCAAATCTCTTTATTCCCTTGTCTGATGCATTTGTTTTGTTTCTTCGCTCTGTCACTGTGCGACAACAAGAGCACTCCATAAAAATAAATTGAATCTTGATGTTTAAAAAGAGTCTGCAAACACCACATGAGAGCCAACAAGATAATTCAGATTTTATTTTCTTTTATTAAATCCAGATCAAATAATAAAAGCAGAAGATCATTCATTCCCTGCCTCGGAAACAGAGTTGGACAAGTCTAAATGATGTCATTTACAGCTGGTTGGTTCGGGGAGCAGTTTTCTCCAGAACCCCCTATATTCCTCCTACGTCATCAAAAGCTAACCAATTACAATAAACACATTTCCCGCTCAGAACTAACGCGGGTCGTTACAATACACAACTTCAAGTGTATTAGTGAACTGTTATCTCCAGTCCACCTTCGACTTGTGACTTGACCAAATACAATAATATTTAGCCGAAATATACGGTTATCGAGTTATTTTATGTTAAAAGACAAATACACCGACACGACTGTCTTCTTACAATCGATTCTTCTTGCGTTCTTCGGATTGGTTGGTGGCAGCAAATTTTACGATACTATGTGTGTCTATGTTATAAAAGACAGATTTTCTCCAAATAATAGCGTCTTTCCTGAGCAGTATTACAAAAGAAATACGTACCCTTCCAGTTGGAAAAACCAACTCCATCTCAAAACAAAGACGACAGAAAACACACCAACGCCTCATTCCACAAGACATTCGCGCCTTATACTGTATATATAGTGGAAGCGCATCGTCGACACAGCCATAGCGCCAATAAGAAAGCGCCGTTACGTCACGATGACCCGCCCCCTACCCTTAACCTCACTTCCCCTCTCAGTTCCCCTCTCATTTTCCTGAACCCGAACACCTTCCCCCCCGCCTCCACTCCACCCTTACGTTTACGTCTATTCATTTAGCTGGTGATATTCTCCAAAGCGACATACGCAACGAGTGCCTTGCGTCAACAGAAGTTCATAAACAAACATACATGTATAATTGTATTTAAATAATAAATAACTGTTCTGATTTACTAAACTGTAAAATTTTAAAACAATGCTATATGAGAAGTCACACCATTGATTGTTTGGGGGGGGGGACTTCCCAAGCCTTGCTGTGTGACTGAAATTCCCCTGCCATGATGACTCAACAATGAATGAAACACTTCCCGATAAGATTCAAAAGTTTATTGTCATGTGTACAGTAAACAGTTCGTTACACCATACGATGAAACTCTTCCTCTGTGAATCCTCTCAGCAGCCTATGACATAAATTGTAAGGACATGAGGAAAGAAAAACACAAGGCATAAATCACACATTTACAGACATTACTTAGTGCAAAAATCACAAATTTACAAAACTTACTATTAGTGCAAAAAATCCAAGAAACGAAGTTGTATACATATATAAAATGTGCAGTGAGCAATGTAAAGACGGAAGTCGCGCATGTGCAAAGTCCTGCAGAGGTAGATCGGTCCTAAAGTGCAGTTGAAAGGGGGGTGCGTATTTGCGTGCGCAACGTATGCGGAGGTAGTCTGCGGTCTCTGATGTCATCGGCGTTGCGGATGTGTATGTGTGCGTAGGAAGGCTGTGGTAGTTGACACCTCTCAGGCTCAGAGGGTCATCTGTGTCTGCCGTGATGGGTGGAGAGGCAGCGGATGGGTGTCGTTCACAAGCCTGATGGCCTGTGGGTAAAAACTGTTTTTCAGCCTTGAAGTTCTGGCTCTAACGCTCCTGTAGCGTCTGTCTGATGGTAAGGGTGTGAAGAGGCTGTGCTGGGGATGACTATTGTCCTTGATGATGTTAATGGCTCTCCTGATGGTTCTGGCCTGGTACAGGCTCTCCAGTGATGGTAAGGACATTCCAGTGATGATTTGAGCAGCTTTCGCCACTCGCTGTAGCGCCTTACGATCCTGTACCGTGCAGCTTCCAAACCACGCTGTGATAGAGCTGGTGTGGACGCTCTCGATCGCACACCTGTAGAAGCTCCTGAGGATTCGGCTTGGCATGCCAAATTTCCTCAGCCTCAAGAAGTGCAGGCGCTGACATGATTTCTTCACCAGATGTGTAGTGTTGTGAGACCAGGTGAGATCTTCAGTAATGCGAACACCCAAGAATCTGAAGCTGCTCACTTGCTCCACCACTGTCTCACCAGTATGCAGTGGTGAGTGTTGCTCCCTCCTTCTCCGTGGATCGACTATCAACTTCTTTGTTTTGTTGACACTGAGGGAGAGATTGTTGTGGCACCACTTCACTAGGTCAGCCACTTCCCTCCTGTATGCCGACTCATCAGGTCGGTAGTCATTGAGGCAGGATGCTTTGTTGTGTTTTGGCAGCGGCAGGATAGTGGTCCTCTTTAAGCAGGTGGGAATTGAGGCTTGTGCAAGGGACAGATTGAATATATCGGTAAAGACATCAGCTAGCGCCGATGAGCAGGTTCTAAGTACGCGTCCAGGGATGTTGTCTGGTCCGACTGATTTCCGTGGGTTTGTTTTCCCAAAAGTCTTTGCCACAACTGCAGATGTGACCATGTATGGTGGGTTCTGTGTGTTCCCACCAGTCAGTTTAATACCCAGTGGTTTGTTGTTGGAGACCTCGAAATAGGCAAAGAACTCGTTGAGTTTGTCAGGTGCGATGCGGCTGTCAGTGATCTCGCACTTGCTTCTGCTCCGACAGTCAGTGATGTTCTGTAATCCCTGCCACATGCTCCGGGTGTCAGCCGTAGTGTAATGACACTCCAGTCTCAGTCTGTATTCCCTCTTGGCAGCCCTAATAACTGACCACAGCAGCTCTGAGAAAAAGAGGGAAATCATGTCACATTTCTACAGAGAACTGAAAGGAAAGAGAGAATCCACATTTTCAATCTCAGAAGGTACTGATACATTTTTTTTATCATATATTATTTTAATGGCATCATTTTACAAATAATTTTAAACATTAAAACCTTTATTTTACATCTTGAGGGATAGATAGAGATATGCATAAATATAACAAATGGTACTTACTTTCAGAATCATGAGCTTAAGTAAAATTCAGAAGCTTTTAACAACTTTTATTCATTTTGTTTTATTGTACTGGTAGTCCCCTGTCAGAGAGGTCTTCAACTCCCACCTCCGACAGAGCTTCAACCAGGTCCCGAGGGAGGTGGGGGACATTGAGTCTGAATGGACTATGTTCCGCGCCTCCATTGTCGGGGCGGCGGTTCGGAGCTGCGGCCATAAGGTCTCCGGCGCCTGTCGCGGCGGCAATCCCCGAACACGGTGGTGGACACCGGAAGTAAGGGATGCCGTCAAGCTGAAGAAGGAGTTCTATCGGGCCTGGCTGGCTCATGGGACTCCTGAAGCAGCTGACAGGTACCGACGGGCCAAACGGAGCGCGGCTCTGGCAGTCGCCGCGGCAAAAACTCGGGCTTGGGAGGAGTTCGGTGAGGCCATGGAGGAAGACTTTCGGTCGGCCTCAAAGAGATTCTGGCAAACCATCCGGCGACTCAGAGGGGGGAAGCGGTGTTCCACGAACACTGTTTACAGTGGAAGTGGTGCGCTGCTGACCTCAGCTGAGGATGTTCTCGGGCGGTGGAAGGAGTACTTTGAGGATCTCCTCAATCCCTCCGACACGCCTTCCGTAGAGGAAGCTGAGGCTGGGGACTCGGAGGGGGACTCGTCCATTACCCTGGCTGAAGTTGCTGAGGTAGTCAAAAAACTCCTCGGTGGCAAGGCTCCGGGGGTGGATGAGATCCGCCCCGAGTTTCTCAAGTCTCTGGATGTTGTGGGGCTGTCTTGGCTGACACGCCTCTGCAGCATCGCGTGGAGTTCGGGAACGGTGCCTCTGGACTGGCAGACCGGGGTGGTGGTCCCTCTTTTTAAGAAGGGGGACCGGAGATTGTGTTCCAACTACAGGGGGATCACACTCCTTAGCCTCCCTGGGAAAGTCTATGCCAGGGTACTGGAAAGGAGAATCCGACCGATAGTCGAACCTCGGATTCAGGAGGAGCAATGCGGTTTTCGCCCTGGCCGTGGAACACTGGACCAGCTCTATACCCTCACTAGGGTGCTGGAGGCTTCGTGGGAGTTTGCCCAACCAGTCCATATGTGTTTTGTGGACCTGGAGAAGGCATTCGACCGTGTCCCTCGTGGCATCCTGTGGGGGGTACTTCGGGATTATGGGGTTCGGGGCTCGTTGCTACGGGCTGTTCGTTCCCTGTATGACCGGAGCAGGAGCTTGGTTCGCATTGCCGGCAGTAAGTCAGACCTGTTCCCGGTGCATGTTGGACTCCGCCAGGGCTGCCCTTTGTCACCGATTCTGTTCATTATCTTTATGGACAGAATTTCTAGGCGCAGTCAGGGAACGGAGGGTGTCTGTTTTGGTGGCCGCGAGATCTCGTCTCTGCTTTTTGCGGACGATGTGGTCCTGTTGGCTTCATCAAGTCAAGACTTGCAGCGTGCACTGGGGAGGTTTGCAGCCGAGTGCGAAGCGGCGGGGATGAGAATCAGCACCTCCAAATCCGAGGCCATGGTTCTCAGTCGGAAAAAGGTGGATTGCCCCCTCCGGGTTAGGGGGGAGTTGCTCCCTCAAGTGGAGGAGTTTAAGTATCTCGGGGTCTTGTTCACGAGTGAGGGAAAAATGGACCGGCAGGTTGACAGACGGATCGGTGCGGCGTCCGCAGTAATGCGGTCATTGTACCGGTCTGTTGTGGTGAAGAGGGAGCTGAGTCGTAAGGCGAAGCTCTCAATTTACCGGTCGATCTACGTTCCTACCCTCACCTATGGTCATGAACTCTGGATCATGACCGAAAGAATGAGATCGCGGATACAAGCGGCAGAAATGAGTTTCCTCCGCAGAGTGGCTGGGCGCACCCTTAGGGATAGGGTGAGGAGCTCAGTCACCCGGGAGGAGCTCGGAGTAGAGCCGCTGCTCCTCCGCATCGAGAGGAGCCAGTTGAGGTGGCTCGGCATCTGTTCCGGATGCCTCCTGGACGCCTCCCTGGGGAGGTGCTCCGGGCTTGTCCCACTGGGAGGAGGCCTCGGGGCAGACCCAGGACACGTTGGAGAGACTATGTCTCCCGGCTGGCCTGGGAACGCCTTGGGGTTCCTCCAGAGGAACTGGAGGAGGTGTGCGGGGAGAGGGAAGTCTGGAGGACTCTGCTCGGACTGCTGCCCCCGCGACCCTGCCCCGGATAAAAGCGGAGGAAGATGGATGGATGGATGGAAATTTTTGCAATTTTATTAAAAATAAAATAATTGAATATTACATTGAAAGAACTATTCACATCCTTTACTTAGTATTTATCTGAAGCACCTTTTGGCAGGAATTACACCCTCAAGTCTTGTTGGGTATGATGTGAAAAGCTTTGCACCTGGATTTAGGGATTTCCTGCCACCCTTCTCTGTAGTTCCTCTCAAGCTCTCTCAGGTTGGATGGGGACTCTTGGTGGACAGCTCTTGTCAGGTTTCTTCAGAGATGTTCCATTGAGTTCAAGTCTGGGCTCTGGCTGGGCGACTCAGTGACATTCACAGAGATCTAAGAGGAAAGTCATGGGACCCTTAGCCACTCCTGCATTGTCATTGTTCTCTCAATGCCCTGTTGGAAAGTGAACTTTTGGCCCAGTCATGTCCAGAGAGCTCTGGAGCAGGTTTTCATTAAAGATATCTTTGAACTTTGCTCCGTTTAGCTTTCCCTCGACCCTGACTAGTCTCCCAGTCTCTGCCTCTGAAAAGCAACCCCACATTATGATGCTGCCACCAACATGTTTCACTATATGGTATTAGGCATGTGATGAGTGGTGCCTGGTTACCTCCAGACATGAAGCTTAAAATTACAGCCAAACAGTTCAGGCTTGGTTTCTCACAGTCTGAGAGTCCTTCAGATGCCTTCCTGAAAACTCCCAAGTGGGATTTCATGCATTTTTTACTGGGGAGAGGCTTCTGTCTGGCCATTCTGCCATAGATTGGTGGAATGTTGCAGTGATTTTTTTCCCATCTCCACTCAGGATCTCTGGAGCTCAGCCAGAGGGACCATCACGTCCTTAGTTACCTCTCTTACCAAGGCCTTTCTCTCCTGATTGCTCAGTTTGGCCGGGCAGCCCTCTGTAATAAGAGTCATGGTTGTTATAAGCTTCTTCCATTTAAGAATTATGGAGGCCACTGTGCTCTTGGGAGCATTAAATGCTGTAGAATTTTTTTGTATTCTTCCCTAGGTCTGTGCATCAACTGTCTCTAAGCTCTGCAGGCAATTCCTTTGACCTCATGGCTTGACTTTTGTTCTGATACACAATGTCAAGCGAGGGACCTTATCTACACAGGTGTGTGCCTCAGCTAAATTTCAAGTGTCACAGCAAAGAGTCTGAGTACATATGTTAATGTGATATTTCAGTCTTTATTTTTAAGACATTTGCAAAAAGGGGGCATGGTGGCACAGTGGGTTTGGCCGAGTCGTGCTATCTGGTGGGTCTGGGGTTCGAGTGGGGTGACAGACTAGTTTCCCATCCTGGGGGTCTCCCCTCCCCCTCCAGCCTTGCGCCCTGTGTTGCCAGGTTAGGATCTGGTTCGCTGCGACCCCGCTTGGGACAAGTGGTCTCAGACAATGTGTGTGACATTTACAAAAATTTCTAAAATCATCTTTTTGCCTTGTCCTTATGCGGTATTGAGTTTAGATTGATGACGGGAAAATGAATTTAAACAATTTTACCATATGGCTGCAACAAAAAAATTTTGAAAAAAGTGAAGGGGTCTCAATACTTGCCAGTACCAGTGTGTTATATTCAAGTGCTAAGTGTATAATGAGAAAAATAAGGAAAAAATAAATACTATTTGTCTGTACTTGGGTTTTAACTATATAATGAAGCAAAACTCATTGCAATGCTAATATTATGTAACAGTATACAGTATTTTAGACTAAATGCTTTTTCTTATGATTACCTTATGATTTTAATACTCTTGCTGTATGCATTAAGTATTCTTCCTTGAAAAGCTCAGATTAGCCTTTGCAACTGACTAAACAGTGTATGTGTAACATATAAAGACTCTTATTTTCTGTCTCAGTGTCCCTCTATACTGAAAACATCATGCATGATGCAATGTGGACTGGACACCAGTTTATTTTATTATCTTATCTTAACATGAAGCAACATTAGTTAAGTCTACTTTAAAACTCCTGAGAAATAAAATAAAACTGTTATCACCATCTCCAATTCAGTGTGTTGTGTTTTGCTTTAAGAAGTGCAGTGGGTTTGACCAGGTCCTGCTCTCCAGTGGGTCTGGGGTTCAAGCCCTGTTTGGGGTGCCTTGCAACAGACTGGCATCCCATCCTGGCTGTGTCCCCCTTCAACCCTGTGCCCTGTGTTGCCAGGTTAGGCTCCGGCTCCCCGCAACCCTGCATGGGACAAGCGGTTTCAGACAATCTGTGTTCTACTTTGTTCCTGCAAGACAGTGTCACAAGAATGCAACAGTGAAGCAGAGAAAGGAGAGTGAGTTGGACAAAATATTGAGAAGTGTTTCACCTTAAAACCCCAGCTATATTTTAAGGGCCTCAAAAAAGCAGCTGATTATATGCTCTGAAATATGTTTGTCACCATCTTGTCACATAAAAAACTGTAACTGACACATTCATCTATGTATTCCCTAGGTAGTCTGTGTAAAAGTCTGGCATACAGCATTAATAAATAAAAAGTAATCCTTCCAAAGTATATGCTGAAAGGCCGTACAGTGATCATCCTCCAGTTTCCACTTACTGCCACCCCTCCTTTTGAGAGTTTAGACTCCATCTAATGGTGGCAAATGTTAGCACAGGCAATTTTAACTGCAACATATAGAGCACAGAATATTACTTTGTTGCCTAACAATTAATAATATTTGGATTTATTAATTTAGCCAACACTTCACTCTGTGTCAATACACAGTACAAAAGTGCACTACACCAACATATGGAAAGATATAGATGAAGTACAATTTGTTTCATCACACCATATAAACCAGCAGGCATTACACAAGTGACTATAGATAATTTTTTTTAAACAGATAACATAGTACACATCTATGAAGTAAACAGGAGGTCAGCGAAGAATTGGGTGTGAAACAAGTGTTTTGAGACCCTTCTTTAGTGTTGAGAGAGATCAAGCAATTCTAAGTGAGTGAGGGAGGACTTCCCACCACACTGGAGTCAGAACCGAAAACGTTGTGCTTTTGATTTTGGACCTCTCGCGCATGGGACCACAAAGAGAGAGTTGAAGGAGACAGCAGTCTGGCCAGAGAATAACAAGTGATCGGGTCTTGTAGATATTGGAGAGCAGATCCATTGATTGTCTTGTAGGCCATAACCAAAGTTTTGAACTTGATGCATGCAGCTACAGGAAGCCAGTGGAGAGAGACTAAGAGGGGAAACACATGGATACACTTTGGCATGTCAGACGAAACTGATGCAATGGCATTCTGTATGAGCCAGAGAGGTGTGATGGCAGAGGCCAGAAAACAAGACAGGGGACAGTTGCAGTAGTCTAGGCAGAATATAACCATGAGCTGAAGCAAAAGTTAAATGGAGTTTGTTGTGAAATAAGGGCAGATTATGTGGATGTTCTGGAGGATGTATCTGGAGTACTGAATTATGGCTTTGATATGTTGAGAGCAGGACAGACTTGAATCATTCATTCAATTGTTACTCCCAGGCTCTTTACCAAGGCAGCAATTGAACAAGTTGTCCAGTTTGATTGAGAACTCTCAACGGGACAATGGACCAAATGGGAGGTGAAGGATGTCTGTTTTGGAGAGACTGAGTTGTAGGTGGTGATCAGACGTTAAAGTTGTCTGTAGCTCCAAGGTGAAAAGAAAGTAAGAGCAGGGTATCATCAAAATAGCAGTGATAGAAGAATATATGGGAAGTGATGTCAGAGCCAAGGGAAAAGGTATAAATGGAGAAGAGTAGGAGGCTCAAAACTGAACCCTATGGAACACAGGTTGAGACAAGCTGAGGGGATCACTGGGAGCCACACCAGATGACTTTGTAAAATTCAATAACTGGGCGGCACTTGGTAAGATCTACCAGAGAGGTAGGACTCAAGTTCAGTGTTGTTCCTTTGATGCAAAGCTGTCCAGGTGAGGAAAGTACAGTGTGGTAGTTAACAATGTCAAATGCTGAGGATGATGAGCACCAAGGAGAAGGAGGCCACTCTAGCCAGCTGGAGAGCATCTGATACCGCCAGCCAATAGGCACCCTGTTCAGAGTGGATACCTAGCCTATTGTTCTGTCCAACATTAGCACAAGATTTTATCAGCAGCAAATGAATGAAAATAAAAATACTTGTTCTCTATAAACTCCTATTGAGTGCTGAGTGTTGACTAATTTCTCCCATAAACATGTTGTAATGTTCTTCATCTTGTTTTGACCACATTTATAAACACTAGATGCAAGCTGTAAATCTTGCAGAAGTGAATTGAATTAAGGTGGTCCGTCCTCCTATTCTGTTCTGGTGTGTTTTTTTGCCAACTGAGAATGGAAACTGCCAGCTGGGTGGGAATAGAAATGCAGGTCACTTTTAACAAACAGAAATTTTTGAAAACAGATAATGAGAAGATATGTTTTTAACACAAGAAGCTAGTGTACATCCTGGAAAGAAGTGATTCACTAACCTCTACAAAAATATAATGGAACTAAAAAACTCTTACTATTGTACCACTACTAAAATGCAACTATAGGGATGCCTCCATTTATGAAATTAATCTATTCCTAAAAACACTGTAGATACAGAAATTTCAGATGCCAAAAGCCTATTTCCAATTATTTTAAATGGGAACAATAATAATGTGTCCCCAGCCCATCCGAAAATCCCAAAAAATTTCCCAAATATCACTACAACACTGTAAGACACTTACACATCTATGCATGATTTCAGCATAATATAAAACACATTTGCACTTACATTTGCTTATTTAGCAAATTCTTTTCTCCAAACCGACATACATCTTAGAAAATAATACAAAAATGCATTACACCTGTTAATATTGCTGTCATTCTTCCAGACTGTGCTCGGAAAACCCAGGATAGTTTTCTGGTCTTCTCCGAGGTAATTCCCACATTTTTTAAAATTGATCAGTTCCCTGCAGGATGAGCAACAAGCAAAGCAGGGATTCACCGAGAACGTCACATTTATTGTGAACCTTTTTATAAGGCTGTGCACTTTTGCGGAAATATACGCTCATAGCTGAAGAACCATCAGATAAACTTTTCCTGCTAATTGCTCTGCTGTCTCTGCAATGATTCACTTTAATAACACACCCAATAAAGCTGACGGACGCTCCACTGGAATTTCATACACTTCCCATTATGCTCCACTCTCTTAATGTAGCACAATCTGGATCTGGATGCACACACGCCAGCTACAATACATTACTCCACTTCCGCTTTACTCGTGTGACGTGGAACTTTGAAATTTGTTTAGACACGCTTTGGATAAATTTCATTATACTGATTTTTTGTTTCATACATGGAAAATTGGGTGTCAAAAGCCAACATCTTTAGATGTAGAGTTTGTAAATCGAGGGATGCCTACATGTCACACTGTAATGTGTGGAGAAGTTCTGACTTTTTCCATTCACCCTGTTCAGTTCAAAATCTTAAACTTTCAATATTTTATTTTTTGTTTATTGGGAGTTTGGAAAGGTACATGTAGATAATCAAACTGAAACTACTTGCAACTGAAATAGAGCTTCTATAGTAACTACATTTGCCTATATATCCTAGGATTACACAATTTAATCACCTAGTTGCATAAAAAAATTCTTAATGGAAACAAAAGATGAGTATTTTTTTCAAAGACCATTTTATGGGCTTTTTTTTTTTTTTTTAAAAAAAGAACAGCATCAAAACATCCACCAGAACATTATGTAACGGTATATGTTCAAAGGTATAGGTATTTGATCCCAATCCAGGCAGAAGGAAATGGCTTGATTTCTGTGGCTATATAATCATCTCAACTAACCCACATTCATAAAGGACATTTCAAATATTTCTCAGCATATGATTCCTCTGACTTCACCGCTTTACTGGAACAATTCAACATCCTCACGGGTGCCACTGTTTTTTTAGAAACTGAATAAGCAAGTTTAAAGTCTCAAGTATATGTCCTTTAACTCAACACTACCTACTGCTCTCAGATACCAAACAATTACCAAAACAAAGAACCGATTTTATTTTTGTACAGTGTCATTCATAGTGGTACTCACGCAATAGCCTTTGAATATTAATTCCCAAGATATTAACTAAATAGTGTTACTCCATTTACACACATGCCTATAATCATTAAAATGACACTAAATTCCAATGTATAGCAAAACTGGAATTTTGAATGAAGTGGAAAACAGGAAGTCTTTCTTTATTACAAAAGACTAAAGTACATTTCCACATTAGAAACTGGGCTATGCTTTCAAGCCCGTGAAGGCCACAGCAGGTTTTTGTGTTATCTTTCAATTAGTAATTAAATTAAATTACATCACTAACACTAAATTATCTCAGCTATGTAAAAAATACATTCTACTGATATGTGAGTAGAGTCTGATTGTTTATTTTTGTTTAGAAAAAAATTCCTTGCTCTTCTGGACATCAGGCTTGATTGTGTCACTTCCAGGCTTCCATCCAGCTGGGCACACTGCAAAGAGCAACATTTTCAATTTTATAATGTGTCTCAGAGCTTTAACAAGATTTGCCAAATCCACCATACTTTGCTGTACACATGCTGGTGTTTTAAGTCATACCAACTGATACATGCGAAGGAAGAGGAGGCCTGGTTTGGATGTGTATCTGTATTGGCAGTACCTTCTCCATGTTTGTCAGTGAACTGGAAGGCCTGCACCAGGCGAAGCGTCTCATCAACAGAACGGCCCACAGGGAGGTCATTAATAGTGATCTGCCTCAGGATACCCTTGTCATCAATGATAAACAGACCTCTGAAAACATGGAAAATAAGACTGTATAAACAAGGATCTTTAATATCAAATAATAAAAAGAATGTTCAAACACATATTTAAATAGATGCTTACATTAAATTACATACAAAACTGACTACAATAAGTGTGAAAGACTGGTATGAAAGAAAGGGAACTTCCAACCTCCCCAGCAGTCTCACCGGTAGGCAATGCCTTCATCCTCCTTCAGCACCCCGTACATCTGACAAATGGAGCGCTGTGTGTCAGCCACCAGTGGGATCTTCATTTGGCCCAGACCACCCTGTTTACGTGGTGTGTTGGTCCTGCAAGAGAATATAAAAAGCACACATAAACTCACAGACACACACCAGGGATCCAAAAACAAGATGCTTGAGCAACCAAAACTTAATCTAACTTGTTTAATGGTTATATTTCCATAAAGCAACAATTATAAGCACTTGAAACCATTTTGCAGTAACAAAACTATTTACACAAAGCAAATTTTTGTCAAAAAAAAAAATTCCATAATTTTCATAGCAAAACACAAACCATTAAATTAATCAAAGTTTGTATAGCATTGGGGGGCGTGGTGGTGCAGTGGGTTGGACCCGGTCCTGCTCTCCAGTGGGTCTGGAGTTCGAGTCCCGCTTGGGGTGCCTTGTGGCGGACTGGCGTCCCGTCTTGGGTGTGTCCCCTCCCCCTCCGGCCTTACGCCCTGTGTTGCCGGTTAGGCTCTGGTTCCCCGCGACCCCGTATGGGACAAGCGGTTCAGAAGATGTGTGTGTGTATAGCATTGATAAACTAAGATAAGTGAAGCGCACATGAGTGAAGCAATTACCTTAAATTCAATTTTCAGCTAAATAAATAAAACTATTGTAGAATGTCTAGGTCTTACAGGAAATTAACAATGACATATTCACTCTTAATAAACAACAAGGTCCTAATCTCTGAAAAAGTAACATATGTTAACTCTAAACTCTGTAACATATAGCCATAGTTAATAAACCTGTAACAGACATGAACAGAATAAAAGGAAGGATAAGAACTGCATACCAGGCAAAATGGCAAAAGTGAGAGTCCACAGAGGCACCAATGACTTCGCAGTTGATCTTCTTGAATTGATCTACAGCTTCACTAAAGGCAATGATCTCAGTGGGGCACACAAAGGTGAAGTCCAGCGGGTAGAAGAAGAAGACTACATACTTCCCTGTAGAAACAGAAGTTAGAGCCCAGATAAACACACCTTACAGATTTCTTGCAGACATTCTTTTCCATTAAAGTTGTGTCTAATCATTAAACACTTATCCAGACACATTTAACAGCTGACATAGCAACATCTTTCCTGGAAAGCACAGCTATACATAGGGATAGCTTGCCCATTTTAAATGTCTCAGTGTTTGGATAATATCATTATTAATACCATGACATTGCTTAGCTGATGCTTGTTATCCAACTTAAAATTTTACCAATTTGCACTGCTTGATATGATATGGGAGTGATTCAGGGTAAAAGTAGCAATGGGGCCCTTCCTGTGACTTAAACCTGTTAAAAAGTTGTGTTCTTAACCAATGTGCCACTACTGTGCCCGCTGCTGCATATCGGCTACACAAACAAAACAAAAATGTCGTTCCAAAAGAAAAGAATATCCAACCATACTATGCTCAGTCCACACAACTTTGGCAGGAGGGAAGGCATATAATGTATAATGTATACCCTGTAACGTTTATCCAGGTTCTTTAATGAGTATGAGCATACAAAAATAACATAAATTGCATAATACCTCGGAAATCAGACATCTTGATGTCTTTAAATTGGCCACCAGGCATGAGAGCCGTGGCTTTGAAGTCCGGGGCCAGCTTCCCGATCTGTGCTTTTCCAGATGCCATGTCAGGAGTGACTAAGGAGACAGAAGGAGCAGGGTTAGGTATGACTGTTGTGTTGAACAGTACCTCTGTGACACAGTTTGAATATAAAAAGGTCTTATCAAAGTCAGAATCAACTGTACTGTCATTCCCACAATATGTTCAGAACATACATAGGAGTGAATAGAGGTTCTCCTGCACCATGTCTTATCTGTTGGCTGACAGCTTCTGTTCTTATCTGCACTTTCTTAACCTTGGACGTTGAACTCAAAAGGTTCTGAAACTGACTTAGCGTAAGGTAGCATTAAATATCTTGAAAATACTTTGTATCTAGTAGGAAAACAATAAAATTTTGACATAAAGTACACCATAAAACCCTGTATATCTGTCCTACTGAAAACAGCTCAGCTTATTTTCCTTATTATTTATGTTCATATTGCAGAAATTCAGCAGCAAATGTCACCAAAGACTGGTTTGGCTGTAAAATTGAACAAACACAAGGTCTGGACATGCATTATTCAGCAATATAACAGCTGTTACATACAACCGAATGATAACCTGACCAGCCATGTATCTTCAAACGTGAGCAAATGCAGTTCCACCACGGCTGAGGCATTTTCATTTGCACACACAAACTGACATCAAATAAATTATGCCCTTTATAATAAAGTCAGTATAAAGTTTATTAAAAAGACACGTTTCTTTCTTTCCAATCACCATAGCCGTGCATTATATGCTTACACCTGCAAGCGGAATTTTAAAGATCATAAAGGGTTACCGTAACGTAACGTAACGTAAATCAAACTCTCAATAAACCTGAGCAAAGCACAAGAATTAAGAAGACAGCTCTAATGCCTAAAGTGTCGAAAATATCTGACCACGGCATCAAGGTACCGTACTTACGGAGTAAAAACCTGCGACTTGCGCGCGTGTCACCGTGTGAGCGCGAACGCGGCGAAACGGGCGCCAAAGTTCAGCACGCGATCTCTGGCCCAGAGGGTCGCTCGCAGTAATTCACTTAGTTATACATCAACAGCACGTCCGCTTGCTTTGACAGCATGACTTGCAATTTTTACCTCCCCAGAAAAGGTTAACATGATCGAAGTAACAACGTCAGTCAAATAATAAAGACATTCTAGAGGCCCATTCTCCCTGAAAGCCGGCGTTTTAGCTCTTTGACCTCCACCACCTGCAGATACCTCGCTCCTTTTTTGAGAATGTCGCTCTGTTAAGACACTTTTACGTCAGTTGAGTGTTTAAACTGAAATAAAAAGTTGCAAACATAAGTATTTTTATTTTTTTCATTTAAAAGTCGTATTTTATGACGACAACATAATGATTTATAGCGCTCTGAATACTGTAATTAGTTAATGTCTTACTGTAAAACACAGGATGTTTTCTACACCACTGATGTGTTGGCTGTTGCCTTCAGGTACACTACATTCGAGGACCATACTATACAGCACTGCAATAAAGTTAAAACACGTAAAAATAACTATGGTGTTTTGTGACAAATTTGCATGTGTTAAGGACCAATTCAGTAACAATGGGGCTTAGTAGCAGACGAGGGAAATGACCCAAATGTCCCTAACTGACAACGTTTTCCTGTTATTTCTTATGGAAGAAACAGTCTGTTACACAGCAGGACACCCTTTACACTAACTTTACTAGCATCGTATATTGGGGACTGCCTGTAACGCTCTTGAGTGCCATCTCAATCTTCAAAAGAACATTTTTTACATGCCTCTCCTACTTTACTACCTCTTCTATACATATTGCATAATTTGTAACCTATTCAGAGTATTACGTTTTATGTAGTGTCCCATTTAGTATTTTTTTCTTTATGTAATATTTAAGTAGTTGCTTTTGTGCACTTCGTTAAAGTCATTGTGACTAAGACAGGCCTTCAACAGCCAAGCCTAAGACTTCAACATAAAAAATACAAGTACATTAACAAACCAGGACCAGCAGGATCCATGGCGGAGTATGTGCTTAGTTCCTCCCACTGCTCCTCACTGCTTGTACTCATCCGCCTCCTCATGGAAGTTCTGGGATTGTTCATTGCCTGGGTAGCACATGGAGGAGTCTGAACTGGCAAGAAGCTTTGTTGCCCCTTCCTTGGCTTTTCATTGGGCTCATCTGAAGGTGAAGGTTCTTCTGGCTGCTCCAGGTCATCCAGCAAATTGAGGATTTTTATTTTGGCTTGTGCCTGGACCCTGGGATTCAGTCTGCTCAAGATGGGTGCAATGCTAAGGGCAAAGTGATACATCTCATCCTGTGGCCAGGGCACGGAAGAGGCAGAAGGTGTACTATCTGCTACAATGCCGAACAGCCTGTCCTCTACCCCCAAGCTGCCCCTTCTCCTCTTCCGGCTCTGGACTTCCACAGGGGTGGGTGGACTGGAGGCTCTGGGCCTCAGTGCCTCATCTAGTTCTTCATGTTGTGGGGTGTGTCCTCTGTAGCTATGACCTCTTCTGGCCCAGGGAAGAGGGGTGTCTGAACCGGACCTTGCGTCTGTTTCAGGTTCCTCTGGCTGTGGGAGGGGGGCTATCATAAGGTGGGACAGGTCCTCCTTCACATCTTCCTCATCCACAGTTCCACTTAAATCTGCTGGATAGTCCAGGGATTTTTCAACATCAAAAGTGTTTTTTTTGCTAAAATGCACAGAAAATGAAGCACACATAATTCTATTAATCATTTTGCACGACTCCAGCTTTTTTTACAAGCCTGTTAAAGCTCATCACAGTCCACCAATGAATTCTAATGACGATCCTTCAAAACTCTGAAACAGTACACGTTAAATATAGCACACCAACCTTCTGCGTTGCAGGTGAGGCAATAAAAAAGACATGAAACTGGTGTATTTCCACTCCCTCTGGTAGCCCACTCCAGGTCTATGGTTCTTCCTTCTCCGTACAAAGGAATCTCTTAAATATTTCCATCTTTGTTTGCATTCATCAGCTGCAAGTGGAAAAAACTGTAAGTGACTACTTAGCAGTCAGTGAACTCACACAATCACTCACTTTTGTTAACCGCTAGTCGTTGTCGGGGTTGCGGCATTTCGGAGTCTATCCTGGAATCACTAAGTGCTAGGAAAGGAGAGGTAAAGCTTTGGCAGGATGCTAGTTTTTTGCAGTTAAACATCTGTATTTGCTTAACGATACTCTGGGTTCCTGATCTCACCGTAATTGGACTACTTTTTTGGGCACTTTCACAGTTATTGGAGACTTAGAAAGTGTCGGTGTCAGGGGAATGTTTAGAGACACTGCTCTCTGAAGAAGAATGGAAGCAAGAGCAATGTGCCAGAGAAAGGCCCCTGGATTAAAGGAAGAGGGTGCTCCAACAGAGTGCAGATATATGACTCAAAAATATGAGCATGCCGCCGATGGCAGCCTGTACTCTGCAGTACTATCTGCTGAGAGACAGTTAAAAACAGAGAGGGGGGACGGTAGGGCCACCGGAAGACAACAGCAAGAAACACTGATGAAAATTAAATTCCACACTGACATTTGATGAGCAGGACATCCATCCAGCCCTCCACCCTTTAGCAGTAACCGCTTTTCAAGTGCAGTGTCACAGTGGTCTGCAGCATGTCTCAGGGGTACAGGGTAGGGGAGGGTAGGGTACACAGTGGACAGGATGCCAGTCCATCACAGGGAGATGATCGGGAGAGACTGCTCTAAATCTTTAATCTTCCGACACAATGGTTTCTCGAACGGTTCTCCGCACTTCCGAAGCAGCAACAGCACGTTCGGTAGTTCTAAGTTTATGGCGAAACGTTCTGTGAACACTGCAATGTTGACTTTCGTGAATTTACCGCTTTGCTGCTTAGCTGGCACTTTTATACAAATTTGCAGCATCTCACTCATAACACTGCTGGGTAATTTTACTGGGGAGATTCAAGTTCAGTAAATTATCCATGGGCTCTATTGCAGTTTAGGGAAGTGGGGACTGAATCAGCAACCTTCAGGCTATGCCTGTGTCTGTAACTCATATGCCACCTGCTAGAAGGAAATTGTTTCTAACCGTTTTTATTTTTCAGAGAAAAATAAAATTAGAAGACTGTATTACATCATGTGACTTCTGAAGAAAATATCACTGTTATTAATTTAACTTCATAATTTGTAAACTACATTTTTGCAGAGACATTTTTTTTTGGTCTGTATGTGATTTAATTGGAATGCTTTTTGGTTTATTTGAGGATGTATACATTTAAAAATATTAACTGGTATGAATAACTTTAAAATTTACATTAAAAAAATCTAAAGCAAAAATATATGTGTTTGGGTGGAATGAAGGGAAAAAAAAACTGCCTTGCCTCTGTTTTTCAGCAGCTGTCACAACAATGATGCGTTTTTCTCCCGAATCAAAATGCTGTGTAGTTTATCATGTAGTAGTGTTGTACTGTAGACAGTGTAGTGCAGCACCGCATAGCGAAAAAAAAAAAAACAACGCAGCTAAAATAAATACTTACGCTGTGCACCAATGGCCAATGAAATGGCATTCCAAATGGTGTCTTTCATTGTGCTGTCCTTGTATGAAGGACTGCCGGAGTCGTACAACTCCTTGTACTTCTCCACCTCACCTATAAGTTTCACGTCGTCCATCTTCCAAATGGCACTTGAAATGAATTTTTCCTTCAACACGAACGGCATGCTTACCATGGTCTGACGCCTCATTGTTTACCTGCCGCCTGATCTCGCGAATCAGTCGCGCGCCACGGAAGCGCTTCGGGCACGTGTTCGCTCGCCTCGCGCAGCGCTTTCTGCGCGGCGAGTGAGCGACGCTACTTCCGCCACCGAAGCGCTTCTTGCCCCCCTCCCCCCTCAATGGTCTCTTCGCCATGTTTCTGTTTTACCGGCATTGTACATCGCTAGCTGAAAAATACCTACATGTAGACACGGCTACTCACACTTCCACGACTGAGTGAAGCCGCTACACGTTTTATACATGTAACAAATAAATGTAAATAATTTAAGCTTTTAGTGGTATGTATATATGATTCATTATTGTAATTTTTTTCCTGAAATGATGATCAGTTACCCTGTTACTGTAGCATGCATTTAACAAACAAAAATTTGGCAAACACAAAAGTATGAATCAGGATGAATCCTACTGACTTTTCTGAAAACATCGTACACTCTGTAACCATCAACGAAAACAGTGAATTTGCAGTGATTGGATTTTTATACAGGGGATGTGGTGGCGCAGCGGGCTTGGCCTGTGCCCGCTCTCTGGTGCGTCTGGGGTTTGAGTCCTGCTTCGGGTGCCTTGTGATGGACTGGTGTCCCACCCTGGTTGTGTCTCCTCCCCCCTCCAGCCTTGTGCCCTGTGTTGCCGGGTTAGGCTCCGGCTCACCGTGACCCCACTTGGGACAAGTGGTTTCAGACTGTGTGTGTGTGTGGATTTTTATATATATTAGCTATTTGTAGGAACACTTGCAAAATCACACACACACACACACACACACACACACACACAGAGTCAGAAACCGCTTGTCCCAAGCAGGGTCGCAGGGCTTGAGGGGGGGGACACCCAGGACGGGACAACAGTCTGTCGCAAGGCACCCGAAGCAGGACTCGAGCCCGCTGCGCCATTGCACCCCCCACTTGCAAAATCTCATTTACAAAATCATATACCCTATTTTTTCACTTCAATGTGGCCCCGACTCAATTAATGCTTTAATGCACTGTGAAGAGCAGCACTCGGTAGCTAGTGTGTGTGGGTTACATGACAGTGTCCGGACCGGCGTTTCACTTACAAAACTAGTACGATTTACACGGGTTGACAAAACAACTATTAGTGTTGAAATAGCTAAATTACATTTTCAAATGCAGATTAACAGGTAAGTCATAGTATGTTTATTGCCAATCAGCAGTACTTGTCAGCTATGAAAGAGGCGTGACAACAAACTCTTTCAGCTAGATGTGTGAGTTTTAAAATCAACATGAGGACACTGAGTTCCAAAGAAGCCAAGTAGTCTGTCTGAATCCGCTTGGAGGGGGAGGGGATACATCCCGGATGGGACGCCGGTCCACGTCAAGGCACCCCAAGCAGAGCTCGAACCCCAGACCCGCCAGAGAGCAGGCCCCGGCCAAATCGGCCGCGCCACCGTGCCCCCTGAAGCCAAGTAGTTGCTTCTTGAATTGCAGGTGCATTGGTCACAAAAGCTACTAAATGTAACGTGTCGACGGGAGCAGTCTGGAAAAATACTGACAGCATTTGACAAATGTGGACAAACTATACAGGCAAAGAGGATCCGTTTTCGCAAAGCTCGCTGACAGAGTTACTCAGACACTCCACAGAATAGTTACTGAAGGCCACAAAAGTACTGCTTCAAAAAATAGCCACATAATTGCATGAAAAGCTCTGTGACCCAGTCTCAATAAAAATGTACTTCACAGAGCTTCTGCAGCAAGGCTGCCATTCAGAAACCGCTTCCATCCAAAACACAAAGTTGTATGACCTGGCATAAGGAGCAGAACATTTACAAAAAAAAAAAAAATATGGTCTGATGATTCATCTTTCACCTTGTTTCCTACATCTGAGTGGCTTTGTGTTTAGAGAAAGCCAACAGATGCCTTCAACCCTATAGGGACACATGGCAGCAGAGAGGTAAGAGCTACTGTCTTTGTATTAATACTAGGCAATTAGTGATGCTAATTTGCAACATCTGCCTGGAGAACTTTTATGTATGGCTAGATTTGTTAATGCGCTCGCCCCTGGGCCTGTATTGATATTATTTATTGCTCTTTTTGGCATGCAACTTTGTCCCTAGCTATATGCACGTGTCATTTCAGTGTAAATAATGCATGTCAGAGTGATTTCATAGTACAGTACTGCAGGATCTTTCACGTGCCAGCAGCTTTGGCTGGAACCCTTTCTGATTTAATATCTGCGAAGGAACCGCACAGGCACAAAATCATACATCAGGACAATTAAGTGCTGACAAAGCGGTTTTTTTTTTTTTAAACCCGGAAACGGAAACGTCGAAGGCTAGAAAACAGCCGGACTTCCGCCCAAACTTATGGGTGTCGTTTTGACGACAGAGGGGGCGGTGTCTCAGACTTTTTCGCCCCCCAGTGTCCAGTCGGTGTGTGTGTGTTCGCACTCTGCGTGTGGCACATCATCCCTCGGAGCAGTAGCGGTACAGCGGTGGTTGGAACGCTTTTTCCAGAGTTGTTTTGGGACACTGCGACAGGTAAGAAAAGACGTGTTACTGCCAGTGAAACACACCTCGTATGCACGGCTTGAGCGCCGAAGTGAATTGAACAAATTATTTATGAAACCTTACTCGCTGGTGTTGCTGAACATTCATTCATTCATTCATTGAATGATTCATTCATAATGACACGGTTGTCTTTCTATGAATTTCCTGCTTTAAATAAATATGAATGTATCAAATAAGAAAATAACACGAGATTTGCTTAAGAATCACATCATCACACATGTCTGCAGCAGCATGTGCCTTTTCTCTAATCATGTAATGCATAAAATTGTATTTTTGCTGAGATCACGATCGTACGTACGTCGCTTTGGAGAAAAACGTCTGCTACACGAAGAATAAATGTAATGTAAATATAAATGGCATGATTTTGGTCATTTTGAATATTGACAAACGCCGGCTGTCGTAGTAGCAGTAAAATCGGATCGTATTACAATTCCCACCCCATGATTTCTAAATCCTGTGTGTCTCTCTTTGTTTATTAAAAGCAAACATGGGCAAAGTGGCGTTTAAGTGTGATTTTTGTACGGTCTGTTGGCATCGCCTTCGTCGTTGCTGTTTCTGACTTCCTGTTTTCCGGCATTCCTGACTCGCTAACAGAGTATAAAATAATAAGTACTTTTAAGAGACATGTCTTGTTCATTTACCACAGCAGCCTGGTGAAGTCCCGAGGTCTGGAGCATTAATAAAATGGTGCTGTTTTTTATTATGTGGATTTTGTAACCTCAAAGTTGTTGGTTCACGTCCTGCTGCTCCCCCTTAAATGGTGACACTTTTCCTGAATTGCTCCATTTCATTATAACCTGGCTGCGTAAAATGGAGTAAATAATGTAAACAAATGTAATGTAATTTAGTTTGAGTTAAATCCTAAACCAAGAACCAATTTAATAATCCCGTCAGAGAGATGCGGAGTGTCAGGGCGTGTGAAATTTTGTTCTAACCTCTGCTTCATCTGACCGATGGATTGTTGTATGCTGGCGAAAGTACCACATTTTCCCATGTACGTTTTCAAGTGTAATGATCATACTGTGCTTTTTACATGAAATTTGAAACGCTTATTTAATTTTTTTTTTTTTTTTTTTAATTTTCATAAGCGTATGTGAGACCTGTGTGTGCTGTTTGCCTTTTATAAAGTTGAGGGAATATACTGCCTCCCCATTTTATGCCTTTCACTGTAACAAGGGTTTGGGTGCTTTTGCCTTCCTGCAGTGTTAAAAAGGTCACCTGACAATCAGCAGTTTCCAGTTTCTGAAGTGACTCATTCTTAACCCTTTAACAACCAAAACACTATATATCCTAACTGTATTTTATTTTGCTCTGTGTTAAAACAGTACGTTGTCATATTATCAGCTCCCAGGTCCTGTAGGCTTATTTGCTAGAATGTACTTACGTTTATTCATTTAGCAGATGCTTTTGTCCAAAGTGACGTATGATCGTGATCTCAGCAAAAGTACAATTTATGCATTACGTTAAGAGAAAGAGACATAGCTGCAGACATGTGACCCTCAAGTAAACCTAGTTTGTTACCTACCGCTTGCTGCACAGAGGTTCATCGTTCAAGTAGGTGCATAAAACACAGGATAGACAAATCCTGATACCCTCTTACCAGTTGTGTGTGTGTTTTTATATATAATATTATAAGATACACAAGCAAGCAAATGTAGTGGCTCATTAAAGGCTTTATCTGGTGATGGTCATGAAGTTACGGTGCATAAACATTTACATCGTACGTAAGCTGGAGAGATCTTGGGCGAAATGAGTCCGGAAAAGGACTTAGTTCCGAACAGTGACTTGACATTTTTATTACTTAAATGTATTAGATTAAAATTATACACACATACACATATTCAGGATCAAATATATACATAAGATTAAATTTCTAAATAATAAGTCACTTGAAAGAAATAGTATGTTTTGCTAAATATGAATTGTACTTCAGACATCCCAGTACATAATGTCACAGAACACCGTTTAATATATGCTCTGCCTTTGTTTTAACAGATACACCAAGTCAGTATGACTGACTTTGCCATTCTGAGCACAGGGCAGAAGATGCCCCTCATTGGCCTTGGCACATGGAAAAGTGAGCCTGGGAAGGTGAGCATCTCAGAGGGTGCAGCTGTGTAACAGCCAGCACTGTGGTCTGTTGCTTTTTAAACATGGCACTCAGGAGACACAGAGATACTAAGTGTTGTTGTCCCAGTTGTCTTTAAATTACTGACAGCGTCAGTTCTGGGGGGACTCGGTGGCACAGCAGGCTTGGCCGGGTCCTGCTCTCTGGCGGGTCTGGGGTTCGAGTCCTGCTTGGGGTGCCTTGTGACACCCAGGATGGGATGCCAGGCTGTGTCCCTTACCCCTCCAGCCTTTAGCCCTGTGTTGCTGGGTTAGGCTCTAGTTTGCTGGGACTCTACTCAGGACAAGTGGCTGCAGCCTGTGTGTGTGTCTGTGATCCTCCTCCATTCAGCAGTAGACGAAAGGTGCTATCCTATAGCATTTGTAGCACCCTACAGTGTAGGTTTGCTATTCAACTTAAGACCATGCTGGAAGGAACTTCCGGGGAAATATAGGTACTGTTTTTCGTAGTCAGTATGATGCACATTTCTCTCCTTATTCAAATGTGAAGAAATTTAACTAACTTTTTTGTGGATAGTTCCTTTCCTTATTGACATGCAGTAATCCTGTGGCTGTTCTCTGCGCTAATGGTTGCAGTTTGTGTGATGCAGGTGAAGCAGGCTGTGAACTGGGCTCTGCAGGCTGGCTATCGGCACATTGACTGCGCTGCTATCTATGGCAATGAGGTAGAGGTGGGGCAAGCACTAAAGGAAACACTGGGCTCAAACAAGGTAAACCAAAGTATGATGTTGTACGGCCAGTATTTTTGGATGTTTCTGCTTCTATTTAAATTTTCAGATATTTTGTACTACAAAATGTAGATTACTTAATTTCCAAGATTGCCATCTTGAAACTGAGCTTCTGACGAATGGCTGAAATTTATTTACATCTTATGAAATACATTGTCTTCATGCATGTCTGTACAGGGAATAAAACGAGAAGATCTGTTTGTTACCTCCAAGCTGTGGAACACACAACATCACCCTGAGGATGTGGAACCAACCCTGAAAAAGACCCTAGAGGAACTGCAACTGGACTACCTTGACCTTTATCTCATCCACTGGCCCTATGCTTTCCAGTCAGTACCTTTGGCTTAATCTTGATTGAATGGGTCCTTGTGTGACTAAATGGATTATGGCGCTGATGCTCCTGGGTGCAATGCACATCTTTTCTTTTTTTTTCCTCCCCTTTGGGAAAGGGTTGTATTTTAATGTTTTGTAATGTATTATTGTATGTTTGTAGTGCATTTAATTTAAGTAACACTTAAATGACACAAAAATGGATCTTCAGCAAGTGTAGCCACGTTCACAGCTGCTTCATTGAGAGTTTTCACTCTAGGCCATGGCAATAGAATTATCTGGAACATCCACTGGGAGGATGTCTGTAACACTGAGTTTAATTAAGATCAGATAAGTGAATAAACTGAGAAGACGTAAAGGTTACCTTCCTTCGAAATGTCAGTGCTGTTCTCTCTTCACAGACGGGGTGATATTCCGTTTCCCAAGAAGGAGGATGGCACCATACTTTATGACAACATTGACTACAAACTGACTTGGGCAACTATGGAGGGCTTGGTTGAGAAAGGACTGGTGAAGGCTATTGGGCTCTCCAACTTCAACAGTAGACAAATTGATGACATTCTCTCTGTTGCCAAAATCAAGCCAGTGGTTCTGCAGGTGGGAGGAGCAAGGTGTTTCCTCAAGGAATACTTTGGTTTTTCTGTATAGCAATAAAATGGTCTGTTGAAATATTCATGAAGCATATGAGTACACCAACAAGCTGATTTAGACAGTCGTGGTATCTGTGAAAGGCTATATGAATGGGTTTATCTTCAGACAGTATTTGAAGTCATCTTCAAAAACTGGAAATGATCTCATTATGAATGAAGAAATGATCTCGTGTGCAGGGAGTTGTTTCTTTGTCTGTGGTTTAGCATCATTTGAATCGAAGGGAGAGAAAAAGGATTTCTTTTGATGCTGAAGACCTAATGTTGTTTACACATGTATGTTTGTCCTGATCCAGGTGGAGAGTCACCCGTACCTCACGCAGGTGGAGCTGCTTCAACACTGCCAGAAGCGAGGACTTGTGATGACAGCATACAGTCCTTTAGGCTCGCCAGACCGAACCTGGAAACACCCTGATGAGCCTGTACTGCTAGATGAGCCTGTATTAGCCACACTGGCACTTAAATACAACAAGACTCCAGCACAAGTTATCCTACGGTAGCAACCATTGCGTACAAATTTTATGGCTGTTATCTGTGTGTTTTTTTTTTTTTTTTTTTTTTTTTTCCTGTCCACTGCCTACAAAATTGCCCACAGTGTGGAGACTGATTATTGAGATTCCATAAGGGGCATATGTATTGTCTTTTGTTAGATGGCAAACCCAGCGTGGAGTGGTGACAATTCCCAAAAGTGTGACAGAGTCTCGCATCAAAGAGAATATCCAGGTGGAGATCCCCCCCCCCCCCCCTTCCTTCCTCCTTCATTAGTTGTAAATGTGTCAAATTCTCAGTCCTTGTATGAACATTTGAAATGTCTTCTCAACTAGTAAGCTACATTATGAATCATGGATACTTATATGTAAATTGTTTAAAACAGAATATCCTTGCTGTTAAATATGTCAAGGATGTAAATAATTTGAGTAATGTTTCTTTACGTATGTGCAGATTTTTGACTTTGCTTTGGACCCAGAAGAGGTGAACAAAGTGACAGCCTTAGATAGAGGCTGGCGTTATATCATCCCAATGGTAACGGTGAGTACTTTCAGGATGGTACACTTACTACAGAGCAGTGCATAAATTTGTACTCTCTATTTGGTAAAGGTGTTCTTAATTTTTAAATTAAACCTGTCTGGAGGGGAGGGGGGCTACCTGTTGATGGACTGGAATCTAGTACAGGGTTTACCACTCCTCAGTCTTGTGCCCATGTTATTGGGTGTCTGTATGGGGGCAGGGTTCAGAATTGGGTAAACTAATTCTGTGAACATAATCATAGTGACTATTTAGTTAAATTCATCATTTTAAAAAATTTAGTTTTAATTTATAAAAATTAGAAGCGAGAAATGAGTTACTTAGGATTTTTAGGATTAGTACATTTAAGATGCTTTATATAAAACCTTTAGCAACATTTTGCATAATAATGTAAGGCTAATTGAATTTCACAAAACTGGTTTTTTTTTTTTTTGATAGGTTGATGGGAAACGTGTGCCCAGGGATGCTGGACATCCTCACTATCCATTCAATGACTCCTTCTGACCCCTTTGAAGTGTGCCTTCAGAGTCCCTTGAACCTCTACTGCCAGTTTTCTCTAATAAAAGACTGTTAACTCCACTCAGTCCTCCATCTTGTATTTAGTATTCTTAATCATTATTTTAAGATCCTGTCACTGCATATTAAATTTTTTCTTATTGCTGAATATGGAGAAAAAAAAAAGTTTTGCACAACTATTAATGCTAACACATATACATTTTGATAGCTTTTATCAATGTGAATACTGATTTATCAAATATATATCATATGTTTCTTGTTAGTGTTTTGAACAAAATGCATCTGCCTCCTTGAACCTATGAACACTGTAAGGGCTGCAAGTTGGTCCATAACTCAATTTGATCTTAACTATAAAGCTGTTTACCAGGGAGACACAAGGAATAAAAGCTACACTGTACAGATGGCTCTCCATTTATCCATTTCTTGGGTTCTCTTAAAAATCTATGATGAAATTACACTAACATTTCCATCCATCAATTTTTTATCAATAACAGTTTGTCTGAGCATGGTTGTTGTGGTCCAGTGCCTGTTTAGAAACTATAAGCCAGGGTACACTTTGGAATACTATCACTTTGTTTTGATTAACTTCAAAACACACTAAAATTAAAACTTTTAAAATTGCTGAAAATGCACACATGCTGTCTGAAACAGCTTGTCCCAAGCAGGCTCATGGTGAGTTGGAGCCTAACCCAGCAACACAGGGTGTAAGGTTGGAGGGGGAGAGAACACACCCAGGACAGGATGCCAGTCCGTCACAAGGTACCCCAAGCGGGACTCAAACCCCAGACCCACTGTGCCACCGCGTCCCTCTAACTTAATGAAAATAAAGTTTATAATCTCTGTAATTCATGCTCTGCATCTTATATTTTGTATTTATTCTCAACTGCTGACCATCATGTAAACATGTCTAACGTTTGCCTGATTCTGGCTACTTTAAACTTTCTTTAATGAAAGTTTTATATTAAAGATAGCCCCAGTTCATTTAGGTCTGGTTGTGAAAAAAAAAAAAAAAAAACCTGTCAGCAAAGAAAAATACTCAAGTGTCTGGATTTTAACATTTTTATTAACTTTGTACTATATTACAATTAATTTACATCACTACTACTTCAAGTGAGATCCATTGCTGTCTGTGGACCAGTTCATCCCAAATCACATGCAACATTCACTACTTTGTTTTATTGATGTTTTTATGCATTTTTTACTGATCACAGACTAATAAGTATAATGGCGAAAAAATAAACAAAACAATAATCTGGAAAAGTATTTATAGTTTCGAAAATTTGGCACTCAACATTATTAGCCTAGAACAGCAGGAGCAAAATTGCATACGCCAAACATGAGAATTTCACGTGCAGTTCCCGCGCTTTCTACGTGAAATGATGAGGTGAAAGTTCAACGGAAGTGACGCTCAGGTCCGCGTTTAAAGGCGCCAACGAAACAGAGGGAGGGAAATTGGGATGCAAATCTGCCATCTTACATAGAACTACAGCGAACACATTTCAATTAACCCACAAACACAGAACAGTTTTTGCCTCTCCAAACGTTACGGATTTGTACTGACCGTCATGCCTGAAGACAGCGCAGTCCCTTCGAATACTGAAAGGTGAACAAACACGTACACGTGTTCGGATTCTAACGCGTCCGGCTGTGTGTGTGTCGTTTCGAACCCGCATCGCTCATCGTTCTTTTGTTAACGTGACAACAAAGCGAAATTAAACCCGAGTCTCGAGATGCGTAGTCTGTCACTGTAGCGCTCGCGGCTTCTTCTACCTTGGTTTCTCAGAAATTTTTCAACGAGAAAATTGCACTTGCAAAGTTAGCCCCCCCCCGTTTATAATAACAGTAAGGTTGAATGAGCAGTTTGTTAACGATTTGTAAAGTATGGTGTCAGAGCGGTATTAATTTTCCCGCGGAGTTCGGGTTTCCTCCACGCACGGATCGATGATGAGGCGATGAGCTCATTTCTCTCCCTGTCCGAGCGCTCGTGCTCAGCACCTCAGCAGAAGTGCCTCAGTCTCACCCTGTGTGTGTTGTTCGTGAGTACTGAGTTGCAAAACCATTTACTGTACTTATTTCTAGATCTCGGACTTCGCGGTGGTGATTTATTAATGTTGCTCTGGTTTTTATTTAAAAAAAAAAAAAAAAAAACGTACGTCTGGTGTGCCTAACTCAGTTACTCACTCTGTAACTAACTCTGCAGTAAAAACGGTTGTCTGACGAAGAAATAAGTCCCTTGGCTTGGTTTCATTATGGATATGTTATTGCCTAAGTTTCATAGTTTCACATGTGTCTAATAATTTAACGCGTTGTTTTGCAGTGCTGAGGAGAAGCCGTGTTCGTCGAGCGCTGCCGACAGGTGAGACGTTCATTCCTGGGTCTCCATTGGTTGAGCTGCTTTGGGACCAGAGAGTGTTGGTGCCTCTCAGCACCTGGGCTGCACGTGCAAACATGCTGTCAAATCTGGCTTAGTTAGTCTGGGTGCATGTTCTCACCATGTTTGCATGGGTGTCCTTGGGGCTTCTGTTTCTTCCCACAGTTTGTGTGTGTGTGTGAGAGAGGGCGAGACATTTATTTATTAGCAGACTGATTTCATTTTCAGAGACGTACATCTCAGAAAATGTAATGCGTCCATTACATTAGCAGAAAGAGACTTGGATGCAAATGTGATTCTGAAGTACAGTTTTTCTTTCCACCAGATTAATCAATGTGCATCACATGACATTTATATTTAATTAGCAGACACTTTTCTCCAAAGTGAATTCAGATTAACTTTTATCAGCCCACACACTTTATCAAGCCATGACTTATACTGCTAGTACTGTACACTACTTACACTGGGTCACTCATCGATACATACATTGTATGTAAATGTTTATGTACCTTAACCTTCCTACAATTTTTCTTTTTTTTTAATCAGGATTCATCTGTCCTGTTTTATGCACCTACTTCAGTGATGAACATCAGTGCATCAAGTGGAAAGAAACAAAACTAGATTTACTTAAGAATCACATCTGCAACTGTCTCTCTTTTAATGTAATGCACAAATTGTGTTTTCTCCCAGATGTGCATCGCTTTGGAGAAAAGCGTCTGCTAAGTGAATAAATGTAAATGTAGTAGCTGCATGAATCTTTATCCCAATAGCGACGATTCCAAATTGCCTTCCTAGTAATGTTTTATAAATATAACATTTACGTAACATTACAAGAGTAGTTGTGTGAAGGTTTATCCAGTTTAATAGGCATGATCTCAAAGTTATAGTGTATGAACACTTACACATTATAAAAACATTATAGATCATGGGTGAAGTCTGGAAGAGGTGTACATTGCTCTGTAATGCAGTGTTTTTCCTGATTACTGTATCCCTGTTCTTCCAGAATAGGTTGTGAACCACCGCAGCCCTGAATTGGGCAAGCCCTTAATGATGGTGGATGGTGTATCTGAAGCCATGTGGAAATGTCCACTGGCTTCTTCTGTGTGTGTTTCTGTGGAGACATACACAACTCTGAATTTCCAGTTTTTAATCAATTTTTTCTTGAAAAGGACATGTTCGTTTAAAAAAAAATTATTGGAAATATAATTTTAACACAAACTACTCTTTGCAAGCAGCACTGGGGATGTCATGGAGGAGGCAAGGAAGCTGCTTGGAAAAGGGAACAAACATCTTATCATGGGAGATGTGGTGTCAGCAGTCAATGTCTTCCAGGAAGCCTGTGCCATGCTGTAAGTTTTCAGGGATACCAGACACATGCAATTAAGGTTTTGTATGCACTGTTTATGAAATGCATAAAATGTAATGGTTTTGCTGATGCTGTAATGTAGCTTGTGTTCTACTCTACTTTGTGTTGTATTTAAGGGTAGGGAAAAACAACCTTTATTTTAAACTTTTCTCAGAGCTGAGAAGTATGGGGACACAGCAGATGAATGTGGGGAGGCTTTCTTTCTCTGTGGGAAAGCATTGCTGGAACTGGCTCGGTGAGTGTATATATATATAGTGTGTGTGTGTGTGTGTGTGTGTGTGTGTGGTTTTTTTTCTCCCCTCTGGAAGGTAGTTCAGGCTGAAGATGGGACATCTATGAAATGTTGATGCTAATGTTGACATTGTCACTTGCAGAATGGAGAATACCGTCTTGGGGAATGCTTTGGAAGGAGTTCCTGAGGAAGACAGTGAGGAGGGGGACAACATGAACAATTCTAAAACTGAAAGTGCTGACAACCTAGACGGTCGGTATCTGAAGTCTATGGTTTTACATATGTGGGAACTTTGAATGCTAGGAGTTCAAGTTGTGGTGAACCAAGCGCTTTAACTTTCTGTTGCAGGTATTGAACAGTTGTGAGGGAAGCCATCATTGTGTTTAGCCTGGCACTTATTTTGATAGCTTAAACAATGCTTCACAAAAGAAAACTATTGCTTTTCTTATTACAAGTATACATGGTAATGCACAGTTACTTGAATTTTGTCATTCTGAAATATTTAAATTTTAGTCTCTTATTCTTACAAAGACAGTCCCTGTTTTCTGAAGGGACTGTTGGAAAATGTCACTGGTTTGACTTCTAAATTTCAGTTGTAGCACAGAATGCCAGAAAGAAGGATGGACTTAAATATGCTGAGGATATGAAGTTAGTAATGCATACATTGTGTAAATGTCTATGTGATGGTCAATATAATGGGTTGCATTTCTATTTAATTGTAGTTCTGTGCTTTGCATGGAATACATGAGTGAAAGCAAATTTTTAGCAATCCTCTCTTTAGATGGTAGACAGGAATTGTAGCTGCAAATGGGTAGTAAGTACAGGTTGATTTGACAAGGCCTTTGAAAGGTCCTCATTTATTAAACTTGTTTTGGCTCCGTTCTTTTATGACTGCGCAGAGAAAACCAGGGATGAGCTTCGAGTACAAGTATACGAGGCTATGGCTGAAAATGATACACCTGAAAGGAACAATGAAGGGAAAGGGGAGTCTGAGCAAGGAGTGCATGTTGCAGAGGAGAAAGGAACAGCAGAGTCTGGCATGAATGAAGCTGAAGATGAAAAAGTGTCTCCTGAGCTAGTTGACAAGGCTGAAAATAGAGTGGCTAGTTCTGATGCACAGAATGGAAAGGGGCTTGGAGTCAGTACTGTGGATGAAGAGACATCTGAACTAAGAGAGGAGCTAGAAGAGGGTGAAGGTAACCTGGTGTGGGTTTGTCTTGGGCATGGAAGGACAACAGCACCAGGGTGTTCATGTGGGAGTTCGGACTTGCTGGTTGCTGCACATATTAATTACTCTTGTGTTGCATGAGTTGGGGTTTAAGTAAGGGAGTAAGGTTCATCTTCACTATAGTTAATGTGCACATGTGGTTTAACATCTGAGCTTTATTTATGATTCATATATAGGTGTGTATTGCTGATGGCATTGCAAACATTTGTGGTCATATTGGGGATTTTAGTTACATCTTTGTGGCTTTGTTAAATTCCTTTGAACATGAGAACATAACCTGCATGCAACTGACCACAACCTGAACATGTAAAATTGTTTCTTTCAGAAGATGATGATGATGACGATGATAGTGATGAAGGGGAGGGACCTGGTGACAGCAAGGTAAGGCTTGTCCTGGTATACCTTATAAGTTGCTTTAAATAAATGTAAACAGATTTTTTTTTGTGCTGTTTGATGTATGACATTATCAGCCTCACATTCATAGTCTTTATACTGTTCCTGTACTTCTGCTAGGAGAGTGAGGAGGAGGTTGGGAATTTACAGTTGGCCTGGGAGATGCTGGAAGTGGCCAAAGTGATCTACAAAAGGTACCATGGATAAGTGAAGTGGGGGGGAAATCCTCAATTGCTCTTCCATCTTAAAACATCTGGCAGCTACACTGAGGAAAAAGCAATGCATAATTCTAAATATTCTTTTTTTTTTATTTTTTTTTTTTTAAATTTAGTTCTTGAGAAGGTTTCCAAAACTATGGAGCAATCTGTTTATTTGACTTTGGCTTTTTAGAAACAAAAAACTTAAGTCATTCTTGTTTCTGCTGAATCTGCCTAAAGGAAGGAGACCAAAGAGGATCAGTTAATGGCAGCACAGGCATACCTGAAGCTTGGGGAAGTTGGTGCTGAATCGGGTATACTTCTGGAACTCTGCTCGACTATGTTGCCAGCTATTTCATATGAATTTGGTTTTTACGTCTTTGTTTTTATTGGTTTAATGCTGACTCAGTGGATATTCACATATAGCTTTTTAGCCTAGTAACATGTCCATTTCTTTCAGGAAACTACGCACAGGCTCTAGAGGACTTCCAGGAGTGTCTGGCCTTGCAACTGAAGTACCTGCCCCCCCATAGCCGCTTGTTGGCTGAGACTCACTACCAGCTGGGTGTGACCTTTGGCTACACTAATCACTACACCCAGGCTCTCCAGCACTTCAGCAGTTCCATAAAAGTCATCGAAAGCCGTATGGGTAAGAAAGCAATGCATGTGGTATTTAGTTGCTTATTTTTTGTCATATTAAAGTGTTAGTAAGCAGTACTTGATCAAGTATTTCCATGGATAGTGGTCCTAATGTAGTAGATATTTTCACTGCATTACATCCCCTGTGGTATTCAGAAATGTGGTGGATTAGGCTGTATCAGTTTTTTTTTTTTTTTTTTTTTTTTTTTATAAATCTGTGGACCTGCAGCTTTGCTCCAGGAAGCTATTGATAAGGCAGATGGGGAAGATGGTGCAGCAGAGGAGAAGCAGGAGATGGAAGAGCTGATGGAGTTGCTGCCTGATATCAGAGAGAAGGTAGAGGATACCAAAGAGAGCCAGAAGACTGCTGCAGAGGCTTCACTGGCTATCCAGCAGACCTTGGTGAGGGTTTTTTGGATCTACAGGAAGTGGTCTGTAGTAGTGTCAGGGCACTCAAGATAGCAAGATTCTTTTTTTTTTTTTATATATATATATAAAATGTACTGTAAACTGCTTCCTATATAAAATTAGTTTTTCTGGAAATATTTTACAGGGAGGGGCATCTACATCCTCTGGCTTTCCAGGTAACAGTGAGATGTCAGCATCTGTAGTAAGCCAGGTAATCTGACATTTGGAGCGATGGTTGTGTTAATCCTGATGTACTTGGTTTAGTTCTCATTTTCAATATCTGCTACAATTTAACTTAACTTTTTTTTGACATGCCACAGTTCCTTATAAACTTGAACTGTTCTTATAATATTTCTGCTCTGTCTTATTTCAGATTCCAGTAAAACCTTCTGATGAGGCATCATCCAAGTCTGCATCAGATATTTCACACCTGGTCCGGAAGAAGGTGAGTGTAAAACCTACCAGATGCTACTGGTGTGAGGCTGCGGGATGGTTTAACACCTGTTAAATGCATGTTGAACTGATGGTAATTTTGATTTGACAGAGCTGGATGTGTGATTGCCCATTTACTAGAATGCTGCTACCATGTGCTTGGTGATGCACCATATGTGGCAAACTCAAGGAACTGTCCTTACATAATTGGCTGAGTCAGTTACGAAATCCAGGTATCTTTTATGATGAAGCGTGTTTATTTACTTATTTCTAAAAATGGCTTCGTTTGAATTGAATGCGAGTTGGAGGGTGTGATGGAAAATCCTCAAAATAGCAAGCCCTGCCTGTGTTGTGGTGCTACGAAGAGATGAACGTTGCTTGAGTGGATGTTCTTCGTGCAGTAGTTGTGTTCTATCCGGCGGTAGTGGCCCTGTGCAGAGTGGAAGGAGAGGAGCGTAACGAAACGGTAAAACTTGTCTTCTGTCCTGCTTTGTGTTCTGCACAGAGAAAGCCAGAGGAAGAGAACCCAGTAAAGGAAAGTGATGCTAAAAAAGTCAAACATGAAGCCACAGTTAATGGCAGCGGAGACTCTGCCAGCAACGGCAATGGAGTCCAGGAGAAAATGGAGCAGGAGGAGGCGAGTGATAGGGTTGACACAACACTCCTGTAGGGACAGTGGCCAGCAGCAGGGTTGTGTTGGCTTGAGTGTCCCTGGTCCTGTGGACGTGTGCTCTTCATTTCAGCATTGCACCTAACCACTGAGAATCTGTGATCAGTCAGGGACAACATGAAGTTGGGAGTGGCAGGGACATGCCTTGTCCAAACGGATGAGGATGGGCTCCTGTCTTTTGGCCCTTCAGCGGTCAGCCAGCTGGCGCTTGCAGTGACCTGCTCAGCTCAAGCAGATGTCCTGTTGCTGCGATGCTACACTGATCACTAAATTTCTTTTTTCATTCCCTCAGACAGAGAAGCAGTCTGCCCCAGTGGAGTCTTCGTCATGATGTCCTTCCTTAATGAAGATTGCAGGCTTTCTTGCTCATACAACATGCTCCACTCTCATCTGAAGCGCTTACTGTAAATAAGACCTTTTGTGTTACATGGTTTTTGGCCCACTTTTGTAAATTTGAATAAAGAATATTTGCAAAACACTGTCATTTCTGCAAATAATGCTCTTCTACAGAACTCTTAGACAACATCTTCATGTAGGAAGTCATGGACTGGTCCTTGAGTTTGATCTCAAGGGGTGGGGTGGGGTGGCGGGGGTACAATGCACTGTAACTTCAAACTGGGATTTCTTAGTTGATGGCTCTGTACCACTTTGCCTTTGTTAAAAGTGTCGCAGAGCAGACAGTTTGATACAGCATATTGCTCCTCACTCCTGGTAGAATTAGCTCAGTTTCAGTCCTTTGGTTTTTGGGTCCAAGTCTATGGAGTTATGCTGTAATGCCAGAGAAAGGTGAATATTGATATACTTGTAAATCTTCCTTCAGAAAGAGAAGTGCTAGGAGTCCTGATGTCACACTAAACACATTCAACCCTAAGGAAAGACCCAACAACTGTAAACTATGAGGCAAGAGGTGTAAACATTTTGCCAGTGATTAATGAAAAATGTTCTACATGTAGATAACTGGTTGCATCCCTTGTTTAGTATTCCATAACACAAACTTCACTTACTCTAGTGCTCTGTGTGGTGTTTGGACAAGTGGCTCACAGGTGTGGGGGCAATAGCAGCTGTACTTGGCACAAAGGAGGAGTGTGTGTGTGTGTGTGTGTGTTCTGTGTTCTATGGCATCCGCTCACTTGCTTTGTCCAAGTCCCAGGATGACGCAAGTCACCAAGAAAGTCTTGCGAGACTTGAATTCTCCTTTATTTACTTCCTGTGCTATTGCGTGGTCTCAGTGCTTCAGCACGGCAACGTTGCATCACTTATATATATACTTTTTCACCCGCTTGTCCCTGACGGGGTCACGGGGAACCGGAGCCTAACCCGGCAACACAGGGCGTAAGGCCGGAGGGGGAGGGGACACACCCAGGACGGGACGCCAGTCCGTCGCAAGGCACCCCCGTTGCATCACTAATGCGGTAATTTCAGGCTTTCTTCATTAAAACTACCTTAAAGCATTTCTGGCTCTCTCTCACTCCAGTGGCCCTGCTGCCAGTGCAGTGCAGTGCAGCGCTCCACGGTATCTCCTGGAGAAGCCAGTTGGTCGCATCCCGTGGAACGCTCCCGGTTGGCAAAGTTTTCCACCATGCCTGCCTCTTCCCAGGATGCTCCTCTCTCTGAGAGGATACTGCCTCCATTAGGCCTTTGAGAGAAATGCAGAATCAGGTTCCTAAGGAGTCTGAGCATCTGGCTTCCATTGGCTTGCAGGAAGAATTGTCCCTGAATTGATATTGTGTGATTAAATAGACTGAATTTAAAGGCAATAGTACTCATTCCACTGAATGGAAGTGTCACATTGCATCATATTAAGTAATTATTTGATATCTTAAGCTTTCTGCTAGGAACAATTGAATTTTTATAGAGTGCTGAACAAAGGCTTATATAAGACAGTTAGGTTGTTGGCTATATATTAAATTACTACAGATATTTTCTGTTTCTGTTAGAGTAACGAATGGTGCTGGAGGTGGTACAGGGTGCCACATAGCTGCCGTTCCCCAACTATGAGGTCTTAGTGTCCTGTCAGGGTGTTCCACAGCATCCTAGAGTTCCTGAACATGAGCATGTCAATGAGCAGAACGCTTGGGGTCCACCAGTTGCTGAGATCCCACTAGGAGCTTTACGCTGGGAGGTAAACTAGTCAACACGTCTCAGTCACGTAAGCACCGAATGTGACCTTCGTTCCTCTTGAGTCCTTCTGGGCTGTGTGGTCAGAGGGAGGCGGCCCTCCTCCGAGGAGGTGCCCTTTTCTCGGTCCACGAAATGTGAACCAGGGCAGCCACCTACGGAAGATGAGCCTCCGTATTGCGATGGATCAGCTGCAAAACGTGTGGTCGGGAGTAACGGCCTGAGGCATTATCGTTACACAGAGTAAACACACGGTGTACGGAAAGCAAGAGGTGCGCAGAGATTGCAGCCGTGTGAAGAGCTCTGGAACTTCAGGCTGCAGAGAGGCCACCTAGGCATCCACACCATGCCTCACACAGAGGGTATGTTTCACAGAAGAAGTGTAGAGTTCACACTTAGGCAGGACATGCCAGAGCTGTGACGTCTGAAGTTATTGTAAAAACAGCATGAAGAACAGATGTGAGTAAACATTATGACACACCTTGTTGCGTAAACCAGAACACAGCCTTGTGCCTAAGATTGATAATGAAGCTTACACAGGAAGGTACTCAAATTACCTCACATCTTGAAATAAATCCACATCAACAAATTCAATGCAACCAGATGACTCATATTTACCAGAACATTGTGTATTTTTTTAATGATAGCAGGTTGGCGTACATAAGAGTATCTGAAGAATTTGTGACAGTAGTGTTTGAGTACAGGGTAAATCATTTCCGCACAAGACTGGTCCACTGGAATCAATCGTCGATATCAACAATCTGCCCTGTACCACTCTACGTTGTAGTTGCAAACAAAGGGAAATTTGCGCTCTCTGAGTATTAAAGGTATATGTTTCAACGGGAATGCCTTCTGTCTGCTGTCAGGAAAAAAAATGTGTGCCTTGATTCTTCTGCATTTCAACAATACAAAAGGCACATTTTCCTTCTTTATATTGATACTGATTTCAGCAGTGATACAACAAGATACAAATATGGGCCTTTGGAACATAGATCCAGTATATATATATAAAAAAAAATGATTCTGTATTTCTTTCCATGTCCTGAGAGAAAGGAGCGAGGGCCTCTTTCCACCGGAATAACCGATACCCTACATTTCCGTCGTATTCGTGGGCACATCTAGGTCATGACCCTTGACGTACTGTACATGAAAGTACAATAACAGGAAACAGTGCTTTATAGGTCAAAATGTTACATCCCCTGCAAACCTATCGAAAATTTTGTTGTTAATTCTACACACATGACATTTCATTTGTGATCTTTTCAAAATAAAAGCAGTACTGCAAGAAGTGGTTAAAAAAAAAAGTCAGACTTTGAATTTAAGCTTCATCTCTCGTCATATGTACAGGTTACAGTTACGTTATGTGAAGTTATAACAGAGGTCTCAATAAGTGGTCTATAACTCATAGATTTTTGGGTTTTCTTAAAATTGATTTATATGACAGCGTGACGGTGCAGCGAGTAGCACTGCCACCTCAGGGCGAGTGGATGTGGGTTTGATCCTCACTCAGTATCTATGGAGTTTACATGTTCTCCCTGTGTTTTCATGGGTTTCGTCTCATAGTCCAAAGACATGCAGTTCAGGGGGACTGGTGCCTAAATTTCCTGTAGTATGTGAATATGTGTGTGTGTGTGTGTGTGTGGCTACCTTGCAATGGACTGGCATCCCAACCAGAGTTTACTGCCCACAGTTTATTCTGGAATAAGCTCTGGTTTGCTGTAAACCTGATCTAGATGGATGGATGGATGGATGGATGGATGGGTTGGTTGGTTGGTTGGTCTGGGACGGATGGATGGATGGATGGATGGATGGATGGATGGATGGTTGGTTGGATGGTTGGTTGGTTGGTTTGGGATGGATGGATGGATGGATGATTGGTTGGTTGCTTGGGACAAGCGGTTTCTGCCACTGTGTGTCTGTAAATGGATGGATTGAAATGAAGAAATCAGGAAACAGACTTGAAGGTGCACTCAAGAGATGTGAGAGCAGTGAATAACTGGGGAAGTTTGAGTAAATCTATCTCACCTGTTATTGGATTAGTCCTTGGGTTGAAAGTCCTCAGTGAAAGTGATAAACCACAGATGGTGACATTTATGGGCTGATAGTGGCAGGATCACTGTTGACAAGTGAGTGTACATCTCTTCTCCTCCTGCTCCCACAGCTGGAGCAGCATCTCCTCCACGTGGGAAGTGCTGAGAGCTGGTTTCCGATGTCTGACACGGAAACACACACATATAGAGGCACACTGCTGTCCATCAGAAACTGCACCCCTGGACTGTTCCCAACAGACCATCACAGAAAATGTGTTTAGTCCAAATCCAGATGTGATTTTCCATTGCAGCATTAGTTTACAACTCCAGCTGTCTTTCAGCTGCTTATAAACTGCTCTGTTCAGTGAGCTCAGGGGCACAGCATCAGACCCATGATCCTGTGGGATATGCAGTATCCTCCTCACCCCCCCGACATCAGATTTCTCTGGACACCTCTGCCATCAGGCCATTTACTCTGCTGGTGTCTCACATGGGGGAGTGTGGTGGCACAGATTTGGCTGGATCCTGCTCTCTGGCAGGTTTGGGGTTTGAGTCCTGCTTGGGGTGCCTTGTGATGGACTGGCGTCCCATCCTGGGTATGTCCCCTCCCCCTCCAGCCGTACGTCCTGTGTTGCCAGGTTAGGCTCTGGCTCGCCACGACCCCGCTTGGGACAAGCGGTTTCAGTTAATGTGTGTGTGAACAGTTCACTAATGTCCCTGTTTGGTTTGGAACTCTAGAATGTTTTTTTCAGAAAGAACCATTAAACGGAGATGTGAAACCCATAAAGAAACACGGGCTGTGGCCTGCCAGGTCCGTCACCATTCTACGCTCCGGATCTCCTGTTTGACTTCCCACACAAAATATCAGTGTTTGTCCAGTAAGCCCAGAGCATGGAATGTCCTGCACACCTCCCACAACTCCCCAAAGGCCTCCATCGTCTTGTTCCCGTGTTCAGAACTCGCTCTCAGCACCAGCGGACTGTGCGTAAAAATCATTACAGGACTGTAGAAACTCAAAACCCATTCCGAAGAAGAACGCAAAGCAAATACGTTCCTACTGAGCTTACTAGCCCAATAACACAAAGATTCATTTCTGGCAGAACTGATAGGAGGTCAATAATAATGAGCTACTACTGAAGAAAATGGGGTCAGTTTTGTTTCCAGACCCACAAAGGAGTCCTCTGTGTTGTTACTGTGTCCAGGACTCTCACCTGTGAAGATAATTAGAAGGATAGAAAGTGGTCTAGTGGAGTAGAAAAACCAGTGGCCAGGAAGACCCATTGGCCTTTACCTGCCATAGGTAGTGTTTAGAATGCATTAGACTCCCCTCCTTCTTCTCAAAATGTGCTGTATGGTGTCAGACATGGACAGCAATAAGAAGAAATTCAACACATTTGAGAGAGGGCACACTATAGAAAGCAGACTGACACTTTCTGGCAAACTGATGCAAAATATTTATTACAATTTCTTTTAGATGCAGTAGTACGTTTCTTTATTACTTCTCAAACGTAAAGTTCCATACATGGAAACTTTTTTTCAAATCTGTAAATAATGTTATGAAAATAATCGTTGAAAACTCACATTTTTTTTTAAAATTTCTATATCTTACAATCCACCCTGAATATCAAGGCTGCAGGAACAAAAATAATGCAAAAGGAAGAAAGATTTTTACAGCTGTACCAAAATTTAAAAAAAAAAAACAAAACAAAAAAAACAAAAAAATGGGTTTGCAAAGCCTCTTACATATTTTGAAAGAAATCAAAGCATTACAAGTATCTGGTGATTAGCAAAACAGCAGATTCTAAATACACAAAACAGAACATAATGCAACTACACCTTAACTTAAACAGCTGGAATTATTTTGAGCCTGAAGAGTTAACCAAACTGTAAAATGAATATTGTGCTGAAGAATTCCAGAGAAAAGAATTAAATGAGGAGACTGGGAGGCCTGGGTAAATTCTAGATTATGTTTGCTGACTTCCTTAATAGTCTGACACTGTGCCATAACAAGTCCACAATTTGTGTGGGATTTCTACAAACCACATCTAGCTCCATTGCCCGACGCCAACAATGTCATGGAGCACTGCAACTTTCTTTGGTTTAGAAATGGAACATTGTTCTTTCACGGTTATCACAAAAATTTAGAACGTGAAGGATTAGCCAAAATTAAATTTAAAAAAAACTAACACTTTGTTCAGAGCCCTACATGGATACTTGGAGAAAATGTACAGCTTATCAAGGGTTAAACTGAACAATGTCCCCTACCGTCAACTATGGTGACAAGACCAAGTTACAGTTTAACTTACTAATGTCATCACTTTAATAGAAGTTCTCTTTATCCTGGAAACTAAGAGATGTTCTCTGCTGTGTGTGACATTCAGGCTACATCACGTATTTATGGTAAAATATCATTAGATCATTTTAGGAACTTATTGAATAGTTGCTGAACTTATGTAGTAAAATGAAGCAAAACAGTCTTGGGTAACAGTGTCAAGATGGCGACACTTTAGACCAGGTTTGAGTACTGATCTTGCAGACAGTTATACAGACAGCAAGTTCCCTTCATTAGCTGCCATGTGACACAGTAAGTTCTGTTGGACATTTCCCCCCCCCGACAGCGATTACCATGGACAGACGTTGTGGCAGTGACAGGTTCACAACAGGTACCACAGGAAACTGCGAGTAACAAATATACTGTGTCAATAAATCACAATTATGATTGTTTGTCAACACCACAACTACCATCTGTTTTGCAAAAAAAAAAGATGTCAAAGCCAGGTTTTATTCCTAGTATTTTAGTTTTTCAAGAACCCGTGTCATTTCCATTTATGCATCACACCATCATGGTTTAAATTTAAGTCATGTGTTCTGGCCTTTTCCAAAAATCATTATTTTCACTGAACAAGAAAACTGGAGTAACACAGGACAGGAAGTTACACACAAGCCAGAACTTATTTTGCTCTGATATGACTGGTTTCCCCTGTGTGCTGGGAAAGGAATCAACACAAAAACAAAAACTCTGTACTAAAGAAAAGCAATGAAATGAAAGAAATCCATCTGAAGCCACATCAGGTATCGTCGTCTGAAGTCTGACTGCTGCTGCTGGTCTCGGACTCAGAGCCCTCGGTCAGGCCTGTGTTGGCAGGCCCTCTCCAGGGGGACAATGGAAGTGAAACAGCCCCAGCCTTCAGGAGCACACCATTCCTCTTCAGCTGCAACACACACATTGACAGCGTCAGGTTTACAGTAACCGATTCCCGACTGTCAGTTCCCTTTCTTCCAACACCAGACCAGGCCAAGTTACAATTTATGAAGCTTACTTGCTCAGTTTTTTCCTGAAATTCTTTTAGCTCTTCCTCAGTGAGGGGCAAGAAATTTTCATCATTCTCTGGATATTCCTGCCAGCCCATGGACTTCAGTAATCTGTCAGATACAGCAGATGCCATTAAGACTGCTTGCACCATTCAGATGACCTACTGTTCCCCCCCGCCCCCCAAACACTTTTGGTGGCACAGTGAGTAGTCCTGTGTCTCACAGCACCTGGGTGGTGTGGCAGGTCTTGGGTTTGATACCTGTTCAGTCTTTGTGGAGTCTGCATGTTCTTCCCATGTTTATGTGGGTTTGCTGCGGATGCTCCGGTTTCCTTCCACAGTCCAAAGACATGCTATTTAAGTGGGCTGTTGACTCTAAAATCACCCATAGAAAGAGTGTGTGTGGGAGGCAAAGTGTATGTTTCTCTGGTATATGGACTTATTGTGGACTCAAAGTGATTCATTGTAAGTGTATCTAGCAGTGTAAGTCACCTTGGTGAATAAGGTGCGTGGGCTGATAACACTACAGAGTTCACTGGAACTTGCTTTGGAGAAAAGCATCTGCTAAATGAATAAATGTAAATTCTCAAATTCTGTATTCATAATCTACACAAAACTTAATACAACCAGGAGTAGTTAAATCAACCAATTGTTTTATTGTATGCACACTGTTCCCTCATCTTTCCCTTGTCCAATAATAGCGCATTCCTGTGTTTAATGTGCAATTTATTTACCTGTGCTCAGCCTCCAGGGAACTGGACAGGTGCTCAGTGTCTGAGTCGCTGAGAGAGTGAGAGACACCGTTCTTGTGGCAAAGAGCCTCACTTTGCTCCTTGGCTTCCAAGGGACTGTCATCACCCTGAGAAAGTGAATGACAATGATGTGGCTCAAAACTGCATGCAATGTGACCATCAGACCGCTGCACTTCTCTCCGCGAGTTGCTCACCTCTTCGTGAATTCCATGGCTCTCCTCCCCATTCGTCTCATCTTTCAGAGCCCGCAAAAACTCGCTCTTGCGGTCAGTGCCACCACGTCGCATTAGCTTGAGGCGTGAGGGGGTAATGTCTACTGGGGGAGTGGTGCTGGAAGGATGCTGGGATAGCAAAAGGTACCCACGAGTAAATAACACGGTGTATTTAATAAACTTTTTTCATTGGTCCTACTTAAACAGTTATCAAATATATTAATAAGCTATGCAGAGTCCATCCTAAAATACTTAAACAGCTGAAGTGGAGGATATGTAGTCTCTCACAGTATCTTGACCAGCATGTGAAACACAAACTACTTGCCCTTCTGCAACCCAGATTTTGCCTCACACACCATCCAAGCAGTAAACACAAACTATGCACATGTAAAAAAAATCTTCCCAATATTATTGAAATTGAAACAGACCTATAAGGAAGCAGCTTTACCTCCTTTGATGCTGTGTTGCTTGGGGTGCTGACAGGTGTCAAAGGTTTGGTCACAAGGACGGGGCTGGTGAAGGCAGAGTCCCTTCCCGAGAAGTGTAAACCTGGTTTAGCTTCCCTTCCATTGGGTTTCCACAGAGCAGGCTGGATGAAAGAAAGCAAATGCAATTTATATTCAAAAAAAAAAAAAAAAATTCACAAGAAACCAACCAACCAACCAACCAGTCAACACACTATATGCACCATGTCACAATTGCTTGTTTCTCATTCCACTATAAACAGGATAATCAGCTATCAAATTACTGGTGCTGATGCACTTACTGACCAATGATTTGGACATGGAGGGTTTTGTGCGTTTTGGCGTGTACAGTTCTGACCATGCCCAAAATTCAAACCTCAAAAAAAACACCGAGCTCTAACCTTGTTAGGGGTTGCAGCTGGCTTTGGTACCAGGTTCTTGTAAACACTTGGGGCAGTACTGGGGACTCTGGTGCCATTGGTGGGGAAGGGTCCTGGGCTAGCAAACCCTGCAGAGAAAGCTGCGCAGGGGTCCTCTTTCGAAACCTTCTTAATTACCAGAACCTTGGACGTGGCTTGCTTGGCACTGGGTGGGTTCTCTATGGTGGAAAGTGGCACAATAAGCACTTGGTTCAGAACCACCTGGGTAGTTGAATAGCTGAATAGCAATGCAGGGCAAGGCCTCACCCCACACTCCAGCAGGCATCCCCACAGCGCGTGCCAGGCTTGCCTGCTTTCCAGTTACTTCTGGGTTCAGGGAGGGCTGCCAAAAACATAACAGAAAAAGTAAACTCACAACTCATTCACAATCACATAAAACACTGTGCTGTTTTCAGTGTTTGTACTTGGAACCCTCTGCTTCCTGTAAGTACACCTACAGGACCTGAGTGATAAGCATTGCTTCTATAAACCATTAAACCACACCTGTTATAACAGGAGCCTGTAAGCAATAACTGTTTAACATGTTTCTTATGCCATAATTGGAAACACATCACAATGGCACTGAAGTGCCAAATTTATTTAACACTCACGCTAATAATTTCTAATCCTGAAAATGTTATTTGGTTAAAGGTATTATTTCACAGTTAGTTACATGAGAGAGGTCACTCACAAAGTCCTCTTCAACAAACTTCAGCTTATCCTCCTTTTGTTCTTCATCAGAGAACTTGTCCTGGACAGAGGCACCCTTGCGAGGGTGGAAGTTGCCGTTGCGTTGTCGGTGCCCTCCAGGCCTTTCCCTATCTCTTTCACCTCCTCGTTTAGGGTTACGACTGTGGTGGTGGTGGTGGTGCGATGTGCTGCTCTCCTGGCTCCATGGTGTCCCCTGCCAGCCAGAGGACTCCTTCCAGCTTGGCCCACTGACCAAACCACCTTGACTTCCTTTGGACACACCCGAGTCAACAGAGTCGTGTCGCAGGAGTGATGGCTGCTGCCATCCATCTAGAGAACAGCGAGGAGCACCTCAATTGTTCAATACACAAAGTACTAAAAACAACATGCACCACATATTCTAGACCAGGACAACTACAAAATAAAAACTGTTTACATCTCACAGCTTAACAGGTAAAAGGTCACGTGTTTTATACATAAAATGATTGCGTCAGTCGGCATGACAGAAAAATCAATAAAACAAGCAGTTATGACCATCTCATAGAGGGAAAATTTCTGGAATTTCAGAATAAGTGGAGGTGATGTGCTCAGGCTGAATCCCCAAGTCATTCTAAGGTCCTGAAACCGCACCTGCTGGGGCTCGGAAGGGTTCATTATTGAAGAAGCCATCAGAGGAGTTGTGGCGACGCCGGCTCACTTTGGGCCTCCCATCTCCACGGGAAAGGTGCTCTCCATGCTTTTCAAAGCTGGATGGGGGGGACTGGGGAGGGAGGATGATTGTTCGGGATATTTGTTGCATCATGATTAGAAATACAGCCTATTGTCATTTGGTAAAGTCACTGAAGGCTGGGGACTCACCTTAGCAGACTGAGGTGTTGCAAAGTTAAGCCAGGCAGGAACAAAGTCATGCTGCGCCATTTAGGTCCAGAGTTTCCAGTCAGAGGGTCGAGGCATCAAACCTCATGGCCAGGATCTGAATCAGCACAAAACAGTGTTACTTATCCTAAAATAGAGATAACAGACATGCAGTTTCCATTTTATGCATTTTCAGATTAGTGTTTATTGCCAGCATGTGGAACAAAAGAAAAGCAAATGGAACCATTATAGTAGAAATCCAATTTATATAGCAACTGAAGAACTGAATCTGCATGACACGCACTTTGTTGGCTATGACTGAACAGCAAGCTTCTGCTATAACAGAAACATATAAAGTAACTGCAATTCATTTAAGACTTGAAACCACTTCTCAATGGAAAGTGCAACATTGCCCCTCATACATTAATACATCCCCAAACAAAACTCAGAAAGGTCCTTACCCAGAGTTGTAGACTCTGAAGTCTAGGGAATTCTTCCCCTCCCTGTACAAGATCCAACAGGCCAATAGAGTTCAGCTGAGGTGTCCAAATTGTCAACTGCTGCTTCCAGAGCTGAGTTTTGTATTATTTGGATGCGCTGAGGAATGATCACTTGCGAGAACCAAGGCAGCTCTGGGTAGGTGTGTGCAAGGGCGACGGCTGAGACGGACAACGAAGAGTTCTTGATACGGATGCCTAAAGAGACTTGTGTCCGGTAACCCAAGAACACTTAACGGACGTTAATGAGTATGGGCTTCCTCAGGTGAGTTATCCTGTAGATAACAGGATGCTGGCCAGTGAGCAACAGTTTATTGTGTCTATTGTGTCCAAGGGCAATGAAGTCTGTCAGAGCATTAAAGAAAGAGAACTACTGCCCTGCAGGCCAGGGGTTTATCTCCTCTTTTCAAGCTCTGGAAGCTGCACAATGTGCCAGCTCTGGACACAATGACTTCTTCAGCAGCCCATTTTACCTCTCTGCCAGCATATATGCAGAGGGGAAAAAGGAGAGGAGGAAAAAAGGGGGAAGGGGGGAAAAAAAAAAAAAAAAAAAAAAAAAGGGGGCAGTGGCCTAAAGTCTGATTTGCAGAAACTGATAGAAACTTATGTTCACCTCATCAAGAAAGTGACAGAGTGAAATGCTGCTGCAGGGAAGGAGCTTGGAGCAGTCACATTGTGTCACATTGTAGCACTGACTGCATGCTCTTACGGCACTTACATCATTTCTCAATTTTTTTTTAACCCAAAGAACGTTTCAACTATATTATATTCACAGAGAATTTTCCTCCTTACTTGCTTTAACACTGCATGCAAAATACACTTGATTTCTTTGTCGAAAACTGAATCTAAATTTTGAATTAATAAAAATAACTGGAAATCTGACATTGACAATTACAATTCTCACACGCGTTTCTCTGCAAGTGAGGGGTGGAAATTAAAGTGACTGACATGTGTTGTGCTCAGTGCTAGCTGTCAAGGCTTTCTAAACCCGGATGTCAAATTCTGCTAATCTTCTCCTTTTCTCCAGTTTCTTGATGCTTGCTCAAGATGATCAGATCCCTAGAAAGGAAATGAGGTGGGGGAGAATGCTGACATCTGCAAAATTAAATAACTCCAAGCACCCCCACCCCCCTAAACACCATGTATTGTTTTACCTTTCACCACACTGGAAGTAACAAAAAGTTCCCCCGATTTACAAGAAGTTAGAATGATTAGCCTAAACACAGCCAATAAACCAACCAGGAGTTTCTAACATTAAAGATGTAAACCGTAAAAGGAGTTTATTTCACTTTGCATCAATAAGCACCACAAAGCGAGTGAGGACCCAACAGGCATCATTACCAAAGCTTCTCCAGTCTTTGCAGAAACTCTTTGGAGTTTCTGTCATATAGCTATTTCAATGTCCCAGCCTTTAAAGAAAAAGACTCACTAATAACATGAGAAGCTAAAAAACTATTAGTATGGGAACATTTTCTCTAAGGGAAAAATGTATTACGTTTCCTAAAATAACACAGAACTGAACACGTTTTTTTCTACAGTATGGTATACTCTAGAACATCACACATTACTACACAATGCTGCATGGAATAAATCTGCTTCTAGGTTTCTGGGCTGAATACAGGCCAAGCAGAATAATGTCCACTCAGCTTTCAGTGTAAGGTAGGAAAAGGCAGTAAACATGGTTATGTTGGTGACCTAATACCAAAAAGATTTTCCCCACTCTGCAGTGGAACAAGAAAAGCAATGTCCCAAAACTGCATTTACCAATACAAAGTATGGCCAGTGAGCTTCTACATGTTAAGTGACTGATCTCCAACATCCTCAGCAGGTGGTCTCTGCACTGCAGACTCCCCAGGTACACCTGTCCCATTCAGCCAAACATCATATTTAACTTATAAAAGATACATCACGAACACTGAAACTAAGATCTCAATATCTTCCAATGTACCTCAACACTAAAACTGGGTTCAACCAAATTTCTGTGGCTCATTTTTTTTGTTGAGATACTAAATATAAAACTCTGATGCTTAACTGACACATAATGGAAGTACGGACAGTCCCCGAGTTATGATGGTGTGACTTATGATTTTTTGACTTTATGATGGTGCGATAGCGATACGCATTCAGTAGAAACCACACTTCGAATTTAGATTTTCCCAGGCAAGTGATATGCAGTGCGATACTCCCTCATGATGCTGAGCAAAGGCAGTGATCTGCATCTCCCCGTCTGCCACGCAGTCACTAGTGTATACAACCGATACTCTACAGTGTTCTGTGTTGCCAGCATTTATTTGGATCCCCCCCATATCTACTTTGTGTTTTGTGCATCCATCGTGTGCATGAAACACCCATCTGTGTCTCCTAGCACTGGCGAGAAGAAGAAGAGGAAGACAATTACTCTTGAGGAAAAACTCAAAATAACTGCATACCGTGAAGGCAGCAAGCCAGCAATGGCCATCGCACGTAAACTTGGACTTTTGCAAGCGACAGTCTCAACCATCTTAAAGGAGAAGAAGCGATGCTGTTCAGTAGATTAGGTGTATTAAATACATTTGACTTACGATGTGTCTATCGGAATGTAACCCCATCGTAAGTCAGGGACCATCTGTATAGGACAAAACTAGAGAAATCTGATACTAGGTGCATTTAACAGTTTCCAATTCTTAATCAGACACCTGCTAACACAATGACAGGAGGGATTAGTAAAAATTTTTCAGCTATGGACACACTGCAAAGCTGGCTGATTTCTTTAAATACAGCAGGTCTTATGGTACAACGCAGGTGGACTAATGGTGCCTTGAGAAAACAGCACTGCCCTCACTCCTGTGAGGATCATTACAATAACTATTATTATGTTCCACTCCTGTTGAAGTCAGTTGTACGTTGTTACTAAAGCGACCCTGGATATGCAACATGTGCTAAATGGCAAAAATATTAAATTAGTTCATTCAAAGCCCTTTGAAGAAACATTATGAATAAAAGTTTGAAGTAGTGTAGAAATATTTGTCAGTATTACATAACCATTTCTTTCTATAGGAACACATTAACAGTCAGAGCTCTTGTCATTCTATTTATTTATTCCTTCACTTAAGCAGTATATTTAGTTTGTCTTGTGCAAGCTGTATGACTCCTGCCAACTTCCTGACACGTGCACATCAATCTATGTCTTTTCTTATATGCTTTAAGGCCATTTTTCACCACAGAATCATTACATCATAAACAGATGCTGGAAAACAGTTTGGTTTAAGAGAGAAGACCATTAACATAACTGCTTGACTTGTTGGTGAAACCAGCAGCACCAAAAGCAAGGAAAAGAAGAAAACACCATGCCAAAGCCCTGGCTGAAGAAAGCAAGATCAACTGGCCCTGCAGTCCAAGAAGATGTTGCCAGGCAAGTGGGTATGTGTTCAATGTCTATCACCAACCTATGCTGTATGTGCCCTCCTACCCTTATTTGCCCCCTTTTTTATTGTACCAGAATCTCCATACGAGTTACACCGGATAGTACTTCCAGTTGAAATTATAAAATGCTGTTACAAATCAGAGGTTCATCTGATGTGTATTTTTCAAGCACATATTTAAAATTTGAGACTAGCAGACCGCTGGCTGATAATCACACAGATGAACAATCGAAAGCGGATTACCTTGTGTTAGTAATTTTACAGGCTGCCACCCAACAGCTCGGATGAATGCCGCTAGTTTTGTACAGAACGACACATTGTCATAGCTTTAGAATCTTAACTACCCTAAAGTTAGACCGTAATGTTACATATTAAAATGTATTAGCCTAGTACTCCATATTACTTTAGGACTGACCAGATTTAGCAGGTTTACAAAATATACTATAGACTTTTCCTCAATATAGCCATTGGGTTGTTAGTTAAACTTCTGGAATTTTCTCTACATATATCATGTACAAGAACAGCTTCTAAATTAGCAAGTACATTATGAGAATTTCCAAACTACTAATTGCGGAAAAATAAAATCTGACAGCTTAACTCTGAGATAAATATTTGTGTAATTTTCTTTAAGGATTTATATCTCTGGACCTCTAAATATGAAAAACTTACCCATGGAACACTCATAAATCGGTCTGCCACTAAAGATAACCATACTTTAAATACTATTCAAAGAAACATTAAGTACCTAACAAAGTGTGTGGACAGGAACGGCACAGCTACTAGCCCACACAAAATACTCAGTGCTTCCTCTGCTGTGGTCAGGTCAGCAAGTCTGTAAGCCGAGTGTTCCGCTGTTTCAGTTTGACATCAGTTCTGGTACTGACCCCATGCAACATCATTTTAATCATCATCAGAAGCAGCAGCAACAAAATTGATGATTCTGCAAAAGTGTTTCCAGTGTGCATTTACAGTACATTATACAAGGGGATGCGCAAGGTTGGGTATGCCATTGTAAAACACAATAATTTACATTTAGCTGACATTTTGCTCCAAGGCAACTAAGTGTTCAGCTATGATTATTTACCCAAAGATACGGCTGAGTAATTTTACTGGAGCAATTTATGGCAAATCGGGTACTACAACTAGAGGTGAGATTCAATCCTGTAACCTTAAGGTTCAAAGGGAGCAGCTCTAACCCGAGTTTTACCAGCTGCCCGATTTATACAGTGTGGTAAATATTAACTGAAGAAATTCAAGTAAGTACCTTGATGAGGAAGGAGAGGAATTTGAACTAAGGACCTTCATCTACAATGAGACAGCTGTAAACACTCTGCCACCTGCTGCTAGATACTCAAAAGTGAGGCAGTCAAGAAGCAAACAAAAGGCCTGCTCCTATGTTCCTAAAAAAAAAAAAACCTGATTCAGACAAAAAAAAAAAAAAAAAATCCCTAAATGTTTTGTTCCACATGATAACTACAAAATACACATGCTAACCACTCAGCTTTAAGTGATTAATAGAAACACCAATTTATGCGGTACTCTAGGACTTTGCTCACTTCTTCATTCTGATCCCATTGTGGTCAGGGTGGTACCGAGTTGCGTGCACCACTTTATTTGCACATTGTCTATTTACACACTGACACTTGTCTTGGTCTGACATTTATTTATTCAATCCAGTAATATGTACGTTGCTTTGCAGCATCTACTAAATCAATATATGTATGTCTTTGGTCAGTAACAATGGAAACTCCTTTTGGATTAGTAAAGTTTTTTTTTTTTTTTTTTAACCCATGTATGTGAGAGGAAGTCTGAGTGCTCTCCACAGGCTGCCTTTGGCTTTATCCACTAGATGGGTAGAGTCAAGGTGCAATCTGCTTTGTACAGCAGCTTCTCCAAGTGTAGAGTACTGCATTACATCCTTATCCAAAACACATACGCTACGCACACTAGTGCACAACTACAGCAACAGGGCCTGGCAGCATTTAGGGCAACTGCACAGTCCCCCTTTCTTTCTAATACGCCGGGTGCACAAACGACTCGCCTGGTACTGGGAAGAGCGAGCGCCCAAAAAAAAAAAAAAAAAAAAAAAAAAAAAAAAAAAAAAAAAAAAAAGACTACTCTGTACTGGCTTGGCTGTGGACAGCTGGTAGTACAGTGGTTAGAGCATCAGCCTTTGTAACCCAAAGGTTACAAGTTCAAATCTCACTTCCACCCTTAGTACCCTTGCACAACATACGTACCCTGAATTGCTCCAGTAGAATTACCCAGCTATATAAATGGGTAATTAACTGTAGATTTACATTGTAAGTCACTTGGGAGGAAAGCATCAGCAAAAACAATGCATTTACATTCATTCATTCATTCATTTAGCTGATGCTTTTCTCCAAAGCAGCTTACAGGGTTGAGGTTGCAGTCATTTACCCATTTATACAGCTGGGTAATTTTGTTGGAGCAATTTAGGGTAAGTACCTTGCTCAAGAGTACTACAGCTAGAGGTAAAGCTCAAACTTATGACCTTCAGGTCTAAAGGCAATAGCTCTAACCATTACCCTACCAGCTGTCCCATACATGTCAATGTACAGTATTCTATAATAATACCCAAGTGCTGGGGGGGGAAAATCACTAGACTTCACTAAAGCAAATTTAAAAAAAAAAAAAAAAAAACCCGACTAGTATTAACTATTCTATTGTGAACAATGTAACAAGCGCGTTTGTTCTTTTTCTTGTTGTGTTTCTCTTTCTTCCAAACTAGTAACAGACAATAACATTCACTTTTTCATTGATTGTACGGCTCACTGTAGACGCGCATGCGCTTTCCGAGTCTAGACCGTAGAACATGGGCTCAGCGGTCCGTGTAGCGACCTGTACAATGAAAGTGATGAATGCGGCAGAGGCAAAAGGCAGAAAGAAGAGAAAACAAAAAAGAGAAAAATAAAAGAAAGGAACAAGAAAGAAAATGCGAGACGGGAAAAAAAAAAAAAAAAAAAAGTCAGTGCCCCACACACACAGACGTGACGAAGAAACGCGAACTGAGTTTGAACTCACCTGAGTGTCGCCGCAGCTCAGAAGTGAGTCGGCCGAGCCTCCCCTCTTATAATAACGTGTCATTCACATTGCGGGCGAGGCGTTTAGCTCTCCGACCAACACGCGAAAATGTCACTTGGCGAACAGAAAAACCGCAAGCGGGCCGGGAAGCGTGGCCGTTTCAAGCGGGATACGAGGCTGAGCGCCAGCGCGAAGCCCGGCGGCGCCGCCGCAAGTGGCTAAGCTATGAGGCTAGCTCAACAACACACTTCGCTCCACTTCCAAAATGGCCGCCCTGCGTCCCTCCACACAGCAACAAACGTCTCAACCCTACACACGCACCTCTATTCCCAGAGAACTGGGCTCCGTCGTCTCTTATTAATAATCCAGCGTGCGCGCGAACACAATAACTACGCCGTCTGCCAGCACCTGCGCTTACAACCCTTTATTGGTAGCAGGATAAATCCAGTAGTATTTGCGGGAGCGCACAGAGTTTGCTCCTCGAGTCGCTCCGCCTCTTTCCTGACTGCTGCCTCCAGGCTCGTTAATCGATGTCCGAGCGATGAAAGCGTCACAACATCCGCCGAGGTCGCAGCTCTCGTGCTTGCAGGAAAAGTTTGGTCTGGTAATGAAGGCTATTCCTAGGCTAATGGTTCTGTTGGAGAGGTCTGTTACCCTGCTGTTGTTTCTATAGCGAATCCAGTTGATAGTCCATGTGGAAGGATCTATTTTTCGCGGTCTCTCAGAAATAATAACAAGGCAGCGGTTCGGTCTTTGTTTCGGAATGAAGTTGCCACCTTCACTGCTATGGAACACCTTTGACAATCATGAATGTCAAGTTTGGCTGTTGACTCACAAATACTTCTTTAGCTAACAAGGTTAGGGAAATCTCTTTCAAGTTTAATACACAAATTCTATCCCGTCAAGCATTTTCTTGGAAGATTCAAGGATGGGATTGATGTAAAATTGTTCTTTTTGCAACCTGCACCCAGAAACCTCACCTCTTGGCACTGCCATTATTATACCAAAAAGCTATGGAGAGATGTCTCAAAATTTATTATTGATAAACTGTGTGTAAGGATTTTGCTTTGTTCTAGGAATATGTACTGTTTGGGTTCTTTCGTTTTGATAGACGTGCAGAGAAACAAGCGTATATCATTAATTTATTAATCATTTTGGCTAGATATCATATACACAGGTCAAACTTTGCTAATAAAAACCTATATTTTCTGTTTTTCTTAAAGACGTTAAGCAGTACATAAACACTATCGAGGAGTGTGATAATAAGAAGGCCATTAAGACTGTTTATTATTGTAATGTTTTTAAGATCTTGATGTAATGTCTCATTATTTGAGTGTTTTGTAATTTTTGAGGTTTTTTTTTCATTAGTATTATTATTCCCCCTGGCTAGGTTGACTGTTCTGAATTAACGTTCTTGTATTGTGTGAGATTTGTTCAAAAAAAAAAAAAAGCTCTCCTGCTTGCGCGCAGAGCCCCCAGTGCCGTTATTCCTTTAATTTTTCACTTATCTTTTATGAACGGTACAGCAAGAAGTCGAGTACAAAGCTTTACCAGAGTATTATAGTTACCAGTTCCATATAACTTAGTGCTTGTTCTCACTTTACGTATAACATAAAAGTCACATATCTCCAACACACGACTCAGTAAAGTCCATCCATTGTCAAGAACCGCTTAAATTTCTAAATGCTTTCGGTTGCCCGCCGTGCGAAGTTGTTGCAACGGAACTACACTCGGCGCTGTTGCCAAGTTCCAGACGGACGATAAAAACATTGCACGTCTCCGCTGAGCGGAAGTGACGATGGGCTTCAGCCGAGCGATTGAGGGTTCTTGTCTCATTTGATGTGTGCAGAAGAGTCCTGACCATAAGTGCGCTTTTATTTGTGTTGCGTCGTGATTTATGGTTTTTCCACATATATTTCGTGTTTGGGATTAAGATGTAGAAGGAAGCTGTTGAGGTCAGAGCTTGAGCTTCGCTCCGTGAGGAACGTCATACTTGTGCTGGAGACTCAGAGTCAGACTGCTGTTTGTGTTTTCCAGAGTCAGCGGGGTGCAGAGATGTGTTGTTGTTAGTAACTGTTGTTTATCAGGCACCATGTCTGGTGGCTTGGTGTTAGATGACAAAATTGGCAATGATTTGACCACTAGAGCAGGCTATTCGGACTGGGCACGGATGGAATGGGACCCCAAACATGATGCTGGGTCAATGACCTCATCTTGAAAAAGATAACACTTGGATGTTACTATTCTCATAGCCTCTCTGAGCTGTTTCTGGGCTGTAATCGAGATAATAGAACAGGAGGTAGGATTTCTCATAGTGAGAATCTTGGGGTTGTAAGGCAGCACTTCTCACCACTACGCCACCTGCTGTTCGCTGAGGGTTATCCAGCCTGCGTGGGTCTAGTTCAGTGGCCACACAAGAAGTCATCAGCCGGTTCATTTCAATTCGTGTGAAGTTGTTGAGAAAGTGGCTTTTCGGTGTGGGCTGTAGCTGCTCCGTTTGCCTTGGTCTTTTTACCATGGTGTACCTCAGTTTCTCTCCAGCTTGCATATGGAGAATCAGCTCTGTTCCTGTGATGCGATGCATTGGCACACTCCCAGAACTCAATTTGCATTGTGCATCCCTCCTGGCCAGTGTTGAGTTTTTTTTTTTTTTTTTTTTTTTTTTTTAAATTTGTTTAAGGACATCATGCAAACTACCTTAGGAAGTTACCAGTCTGTCTACCCCATTCACTCAAGGGTGGCCTTACTGCCCAGCCATACCATGTAACCCAGTCAGGGCAAAGTCCTTTGAGATGTTACTTGTAGAATTGTGGTAAAGATAACATACTGATACAGATGCGGTGCAGTCATACCACCAAAGTGTGGTTGTGTAACACGAACAGTTTTTAATGTTTTCCTTTCTCGTGTTCATGTGTAAAGCTCTACTTGTGAACACTATTTGCGATATCCTGTGGTATTTATCAGTACAGTACTTTGCTAGTATATTGGAAAAATGGGACACATGATTAATTGTAGCTTATGGAACTTTGAATAAACTTTGTCGTCATTAATGATGGACGTGGAGTGCAGGACTGCAGTCGTAACCAGTGTCCGATTGAGGAAGTGTGGTGCATTTTGATACGCAAAACACAGAAACGAAGGCCTTGCACAATTGCAGAGCTGAAGACCTGCATAATGGATGAATGGGGAGCATTCCAAATTAAATACCTTGACTTTATATTGTTTTTGTTTGAATCCAAGTCAAAGTAAATTTACAAATCACTCCTTTTTGTTTGTATTAGCATTTTCCATACTGTCCCAACTCTTTTGGATTGGGGTTGTGTGTGTTATTAATATATACATATTTTAATAGACATTAATTTTGCATCATTGAACAATTGTGAGATTTTCCCTAAAATACAAATTGCAACGTGGAACAGCCAGGCAGCACTTATGATGTATGAATATCTGGGAGCAGCCAACTGATCTGTTTCATGCGCGGCGGTTCAGTTTAGCAAAATCCAGAGAAAACATTGCAACACATTGCAAATTTACTATATCCTACATGATGAAAGCAGAATGAGGAAATGAGTTTTTGACTACCGAGTGCATTTATTCATTTGTTTGTTCACATTGTGCTTAAAAAGATTCTTTTATTTTCTTTGTCAGAAATCCCATATAGCTGTTCAGTATCACTATAGCACATGTGTATACTGTATGTGGTGGTTACAAGGTTGTGGACTAGCTGCAGTGCCATGAGACTGTAAGTGGGCACAGTAGCTCCTCTTACTCCTTCTCACTAGTAGAGAGTTTTTTATGGCCAAGGAGTGCCTCTTGGCAAGATTTCTCCACATCGCTTTCTGAGTTGCTGGATTTGGAATCTGCATGTAGAATGAAGGGCAGAACCACAGTGTCCTGGTCATCCATCTGCAAGCATCTGCAGCTGGAGGAGCTTTCTATGAATGACTGACCCCACATGGAATGACACAGGTCTGTTCCATTGGTATACATCTGTTAAAAACAGATAAGGACATCAGAACGTTAAATCCACTGCATCGACACTAATTAATGCTTTTTTTTTTTTTTTTTTTTTTTGCTACAGATGAGGTCCAGCAGTAAGCAGTGCCACCAAGTTTTCTAGCTCTTACTTACTACTTAGTATTTATCTGCGTTAAGAATGCGAGTCATAGAAAACCTGTAGCACTTATAATTATTACAGTTAGATATTATTACACTCATACCTTGCTGAATGGTACACACTCGTGCTGGCAGTGGTTGCTGTCTTTGTCCCATTTGAAATCGGTGAGCCAGTTTTTGGCACAAGTCAGGTCATCTTTGCAAGCACTGAACCTGATGGCAGAAGAAAAATGGCAAAGTGACGGAACGCACCGAGGACTGACTAGACAAGTATATGCTTTATTTTATGTGGTGTAAACTGTCAGTTATGCTTTTGATGGAGCAGAGTGGTATTTACCAGTGGTTGCAGAAGCTGGCACAAACAGGCACTTGCAGTAAGCCAGCAGGGTAGTTGGGGTTCATCCAGTGGGCTGCTTCTGGAGAGCACTGGTAGAAGCACTCGATTTTCTTCATGAATGTCTCACAGCTGAAATGCGAAAACGGGGAATATCACAGCAAACTTTGCGTTGGGAAATGTTTTTGTGTTTCGTCACGATGGTGGACTCTGGACATAGAGCTTTATAGGCAGAGCCACTGTGTGTAAAATGATGACACAAAGATTTACCTTATTGTATACTGTATAGTCTTAAGAACTGAAAAGGACACAAGTTTTGTGCTAACCTGTCACTAAGATTCTGACAAAGGTTCCACTTGGTTTTTACCACTGTTGTCACAGGGGAAACAAGGTGCTCTGTGAAGTTAGCATAGCAGCAGGAGGCTTTAAAAAAGTAAATAATTTTGTTAATATGTGTGCGTTAAAGATTCAGAATGGTTACATTTTTCAAAATACTAAGTTCAAGAGACTGAGAAATGGACAGAACAACATGGATCCTGCAATGATCTGTATGTCACATTTACATTTCTTCATCTCGCTGATGCCTTTCTCCAAAGTGATCTACCTTGTTACCCTTCTTCCGCTGATTTACCCATTTCCATCTGGGCATTTTTTTTTTCTTTTTGAAATGTTGAAACATAAAAAAGGTTGGTAAACTCCATGGTAGTCTCAGAGAACACACGCACGCTCAGGGTCCCACTGCTCTGAAAGTGGAAATCATGCACTCACAGTTGGAGAAGAGCAAGCACTCTCTCATGCTGGTCTCGGGGCCGGGGGATGGCTTGTGATGTTCACCTCTCAGGCAGCTGTCCTCAAGTCCCAGTGTGAAGCTCAGCAGCAGTGCTGTGGCTACCATCGCTGTGTGAATGTGGACCTTCATCCTGGGAGAGGAGTCATGGGACGGGACAGGAGAGACAAACACCAGCTGGGATACAGAATCATACGCAATAATAAAATGAGGTCTAAAACTAAACGCGGTGTTTTGATATCAATAAATCTGAAGGGGGGGGGGGGTAGTGCAGCAGGGGGTACTGGTACTTCACACTCTTGAGCTGTAGCTTTGAACATGGTTTTGAATCAGCCTTTGTGAGGAGTTTGTGTTATCCTTGTGTGTTCCTGTGGGTTTTCTCCTGGTGCTCTGGTTTCCCCCCACAGCCCAAAGACATGTGTTTCAGGTGTATCGTTGTTCACAGCATTGGTGACTCCCCTGCAGCGTTTATGCTGTCTTTTGCTCCTAGGAGAGGCACTAGGTAACCGAGACCCTGCGCTTAACAAGAACTGTTAACAGGAAAGCTTCTCCCTAGTCTGGAATTACCATAACAAGTTAGCCCATCACCCATAAAGTGACATTTGAACATGGGTTACCAACGCATTGTTGTCAGGAACTGTCGGGTCGATGTTGACTCATGGCGACTCTATGGATAGTTGTCCTTTTCTATCCTTAGAGTTTTCGTGGCAGGATACGGAAGTAGATCGCCAGGCCTTTCTTCCGTGCAGTTAATGTTGGTGTTGTTGCCGTTGTCACTGAAATGTGATCCTCCGCTGTCAACACCGACCCATACTGCCGCTGCCCCGTATGAGGTTCACTGCTTTTTGTCTGACTGCTAACTATTGGTCTTCCTGAAGGAGTGTTACTCCAGTCAGTATAACCCTTTGGGTCACAGCAGCGCACAAACCCAACCACCACGACAAGGTGACGATACTGATCAGGACCAACACATTACCTGCGGTGAGTCTCTCTGAGAGATGTACGTCGCTTTGGAGAAAACCGTCTGTTGAATGAATAAATATAAATGAATCTTGAATCTTTTTTTTTTTTTTTTCCCCCCCTCCACGTGCACTTGCATGTTTTCCTCTTTGAAATTTTAGTGACTTGCTCTTTTCCAGGAGTTGTTTACCATTGGCATAGAAACTTTAAAAAAATGTTAAAATCAAAGTTTATTTTTTTTTAAACACCATAAAGAAACTATTACCAGTCAAAAAGCAAACTTAAAACTGACAATTTTGTAAAAGTGCTACAATCATACATTTACAAGACTGACTTTACAAGATGACAACAAATGTTATGATTTTGCCTTTTATAAAAAAAAAAAAGACAATTCAATTAACCAATTAAATTACTTCACTTTTTTTTCTCCCGAAGGTAACGATCCACAGAGCGTATATAAGAACGGATGTGAGACACAGCAGTAGCAGTTAGATACAGCTCACCTAGCTGACTCGCTGAGGATTGTAGTAAATCAGGGTTGCCGTCCCAGTGCTGTAGTGTCACTAGAATTTCAGCTTCTGGTTTTATCACTGAATCAACAAGCGTACATCTGGAATCCGGCATGCGGACTTTGGTCTTCTCAGTTTAATGAATTACTCTGTTTCAATATATTGAACAAAAAAGTTTTATCAGTCACCTCTAATCTCCATCCACATCGTGTGTTGCGACATCATAAGCAGCAGTGAGTATAACTGTTTCAGGTGTCGGTCCATCAGTAATGTCACATCACCTCTCAGACAGTCGCAAAGTCCAATGTTGGATGGCAGAAAACACATTCCAGACATTTTTATCAGGGAGGACAGTCTAATGAGGATGGAACCCGAAATTAAACAGTCAGAGCTTCTATAATAGGGACTAGCTGAGCCTCTTCCACCACCTGCATATATGTATTACTTTATTTTAATTCTCCCTTGTGCAGTCTTTGGTTCAATAGAGGAATATGTATATACTATAATCACACACACACACAGCATATACTGTGTATATATAGAATAGCGCTATATACACAGTGGAGGGAAAAAAAAAAAAAACTTGTTTTTCGAATGCGTTAATAATGACTTACTAACTACTAGTTCACTTTCCGTCACTGCTTGCATAGTGCATGGCGGTGGTGGTCTGCTGCCTATCCCAGAAGGAAAAGGCGCAAGGCTAAGTATGGAGGGGGGGGATATAAATTCACACATTCACTCACACACACTTTATAGGCAACTTAAAGTGACCAAAAATTAACTGTGAGACAGGTTTTTCCCCTTCTAAAGCAGGGTATCTGTAAAGAATAAACTTTGTAATTAAACATCTTTATAATGTTGGGGGGGTGGTGGCGCAGTGGGCTTGACCAGGTCCTGCTCTCTGGTGGGTCAGGGGTTCGAGTACCACTTGGGGTGCCTTGCGAAGGACTGGCGTCCCGTCCTGGGTGCGTCCCTTCCCCCTCCAGCCTTGTGCCCTGTGGTGCCAGGTTAGTCTCTGGCTACCTGCGACCCCACTTGGGACAAGTGGTTGCAGATGGTTTGTGTGTGTGTGTGTGTGTGTGTGTGTGTGTACATATGTGCACGCATCTTTATAACTTGAAATATATTCACTTCATTACATCAAAGCGTACAGACCTAAATTTAGACTGGTGTATTGCATGTTCACAGACACATTTTAAAGTTAAAACATCACACTTGACTATGTTTATGGAAATTTCTAGCAACTTGTTCTGACCTCATGTTACAGTTTACTACAGTGTCTGAGATGTTACCATGTTCCTGTGAAAGAGCAGAAACGCCTTTACTGATGCACTGTAATGTGTCAGTAAACCCAACACTGGAGGAGCACATGATGGACGGAGCGTTTGCTACCCATTCCCGAACAGTCAATGTGAGACTCTTGAAGACTCTTGGAGTGTGTCCTGTGCACATGTTCACACTTTTACTGCTAGCAAGGTATTTATACAGTAAACACTCTTCTTGGACACAAAGTTATATTTTATGGCTGCACTTTACAACTTAGAGACCAAGAAATTGTGTAAAGTGACACTGTGATTGACTTACTAAAGTGCTTCACAATTAACGGTACCTGCTGTGGCGAACCGAAGAAAGTACACACACACACACATTTTCAGAACCGCCATACAGGGTCACGGGGAACCGGAGCCAACCCGGTAACACAGGGCGTAGGGCCGGAGGGGGAGGGGACACACCCAGGACGGGACGCCAGTCCGTCGCAAGGCACCCCAAGCGGGACTCGAACCCCAGACCTACCGGAAGGCAGGATTGTGGTTCAACCCACTGCGCCACTGCGCCACCGCACCCCCTACTCCCGAAGAAAGTAAAGTGCGGTAAAAGCAACGCGCGCTAAATCGGCCGAAATGCTCCTTTGCAGTAATACATTCTGACCGCCAGATGGCGCAAGAAAGCGGCTTCCTGCTGGCACACAAAACGCACTGTGCCGCGGTACATTAACGTCTGGGATTTCATTTTCTGCAGAGTGGCCATTCCGGCAAAGATTATGGGTTCGCGCCTAGTTGTTTTGTGTTCTGCTCTACTTTATTCTGAAAAATGACATCTTCCTTGTTAAATTTATGCAGAGCATTTCAGTAAACACCTACTGTACCGTGCGGAAATGGATATGTTATGTATAAGTTGTTCCAATTCAACATAACTGAAGATCCACTAAATAAGCAAAGTTTGAAATAACTTCCAAATATTATGTTTCAAAGTTTTTACCCAAGCTATTTAAACTTCTCTGCAGGCAGGGTACAACAGGAGGGCTCCTCCTGGAACTTTGCTCCTCAAGCTTTTGTTATTGTATTTTACAGAGGAGGAATCCAGAAAACACATGATATTTTATGCAGTATATGTAATATTTTGTGTTGCGAACGTGCAGCATAGTTCTCCAGGATCTGGAATCAGCCTTTAGCGACAACGGCCGTCAGTCCTCCGTACCACACAGCTTGACGTACAATAAGATGGCCGCCCACACGAGGCGAAACGGTTGCGTTGCAAAACGTCACGCTGTGACAGCGTAGCCTGATGGCTTTTTCGTTTCGTGAGCGCAGAAGGACATACAATATTCAGAGCGCACAGAGCTGAACCGCGTCGTCTGACAAAGTTCCGACGTTACATCGCGTTCTCAGAGGGTCTTGCTTGACATACATAGTATCATGGCGTACTCCCAATTTTTATAGACAAGTTTAATCTACTTAAACACTGAGAGATGTATGGAAGTACACTTCTCGAAAATAACGTCAAATGCGTACGTAGTATAAATAAAGCACAGTACTTGCAGGAGGAGTTAATCGCGCTCAACACTATTAAAACAACTGAAAATTATTAACGCACAACATGACGGCAGGTGAATTCCCGCGCCGTAGTCACGCTGCTCGTGAAGGCAGAAAAAAACACGACCACTGCCGTGCCGTACAAAAACATGGCTGTCGCCCTACTGAGCGGCCAGCGGCTGTAGGAGGGGGCTATTCCTGTGTTCGTCAGTCGTCGCACGCCGGTTCAGCTGCCAGTGGCGAGGTCAGACACCTCACAGGGTCTCGTGGACATGAAGTGAGAGGAAAACCCGAATCGGTTCTGTGACGCGGGGAGGACACTTTACCAAAGAAACGCGCGCATCAAAGTGACACATCTGCAGTGCGACTTTTGTGAGGCAACATGGAAGCCCTGCCTGGGCGGGCTCCTTCTTGGGAAAAGAAATAATTTCGTCGTTTCAGCACTAAATTCCGTTTGTTTCTAGGAATATTGTTTTTCTTTTGGCTACCTGCTATCCCCCTGGGGGCTGGGAAAGGACACTGTACTGAGAGACAATGTCGTGCAAGGCGACAGAGCGGTGAGTCGCTCGACTCGCTCGCTGCCCTCGAGAGCAGCATCCGCTCAGCCGCTGCGCGCGCCGGGCCGCCTCTCCAGCGGTAGCTCTCTGTGTGGCGGGCCGGGGTGCCGGGTGGCGGGCGGCGAGCCGCAGCACCGTACAGTGAGTCGGTTGCCGCGTCCCTCCCTGTGGCTGAGCGTGTCACACCCGCTGTGGCTCACCGGCTCCGTCACCAGCCATCCTACCAGCTGCAGTAAGAGGGGAAAGAAAGGCTCCGCCGGGGAACCGCAGCTCGCTACAGACAAACCGACGTTTTTGAAGGCAGAGGCGGCTGTGAGCGGAACATGTCACAGTTGCTCCTCGCAGTTGTTCTCCTTCATATTGGCGGAGCGGAGCGGACCGTGTTGGACTCCGCGGAATTAGCTCGATGCTAACGTGCCCTTTTCCGACTTCACGGCTGCAGCGTGAGCGCTGGGCAGCAAACAAGCAGTTGTACTCTCTTCTTAATTAAGGGGGGGAAAAAAAAGCTACCCCCCCCCCCCAAAAAAAAAAAAAATGAAGAAAAGCGAGAACAAAAACAAACGCAAGCTGTGCAACCCAGGGCCAGAAGAGCAGGCGAGCGGGTCCGCGGTGAAGGATGAGGTGAGTAAAAGTGTGGTAAACTAAAGAAGAGCAAGGCAAGGTGAAGGTGCTCGTCGCAGTTGAACCCTTTCACCTTGACATGATGATGTGAGCTTAATTCACGAAAATTCACTCCATTTAGGTGTATTTAGGCATAGCATGAATGATATTTTTTGGAGGGACACTGAGACTGAGTAGCAGCTGCTGCTTGACATGGATGGTGGATCAGTCACTCAATGTTTCCACTGTTACTCATGTAACTGTAAATGTTACAACTTGTTTAAATGAGATAATCACTGTAATGGGAGCTGCTTACAGAATTTCACTTCTGTACCACCTTACCTGTTGTTTTTCCAGTGAGTGTACCGTACATTTTTGAGGGGGCGCGCAGCGGGTTTGACCGGGTCCTGCTCTACGGTGGGTCTGGGGTTCGAGTCCCGCTTGGGCTGCCTTGCGATGGACTGGTGTCCCATCCTGGGTGTGTCCCCTCCCCCTCCAGCCTTGCCCCCTGTGTTGCCGGGTTAGGCTCCAATTTGCCACGACCCCACTTGGGACAAGCGGTTTCAGACGGCGTGTGTGCGCGCATACGTTTTTGAATTGCGTTTTGCAGGTGAACGAGATCGGTCGCGCCGGATATCATCTGCCCTGGAAAGTACGCGTTCTCCTGTAAAAGAACTTGTGATGTTTTATGCATGGTGGTTTTCGGTTAATCCCGTGTCACCTTGGGCCAGGGCAGTGAGCGGTGACCCCCTCAGACTGGGTGTCTCTTGTGGTGAACACACACACACACACCCCTGAGCCAGAGGGTCACCTGGCTCAGCGTCGTCCTCACAAAGACTGAACACCCACTCTTTAGCCGGTGCGCCGAGTACAAAACTGTCTGATTCGAAAATACCGCAGTAATAAGCCGTGCCACTCTTGGCTCTCCCAGGAAAGCAGGCTTGGCAGTAAAGGAAAAGTTCTGCCGGAATGCGCACCCGCTTAGGCGTGGTGTCGGCAGCGCAACCCCCGAGTGAACTCGTTTATTATGGAAAATCTGGCAGTTTGCTTCCGGAGAAAGACAGCTGAATGAAAACTGTCGCTGGTCTACCGGGATGTTTTTGTTTGTCTGCATGCAGCATCCAGGTCGTGGCTGTGGCGCAACCTGGCTGCTGTTGGCATGAGGTTGTCATTAACGCACCTAATCCACATTGACCGAGGCTCTAACAAGGTTTGGTGGGAAGGAGCCTGCGTGAAGCGTGATCGTGCGATCGGCTGCTCCCTACATTCTTCCGGGGCACCTGCGCAGACATGAGGCATGAGGTGTGTGCTGACCAAAACGGGTTGGCTTTCTCCTGAGGCTTCAGTCTCACTGAAGCGCTGTTGGTGGAGGAGGCCAGCGCCACGCTGTCACAGTGTCAGACCAAGGCAAGGATGGAACATTCACTTAACAATTGAATGAATCCCTGTTCCAGAATTAACACTGAGACATGTTAGTTTGTTGCCAGAAGCTTCATGTTACTACAGTGTACTGTATTATGCAATGTCATTTGTAATGGGTTTTCACCTTTTTTTAGCTGCCTTTTGGCAGATTTTTTAAAAAAAAATTTAAAGTTCCAACTCTTCAAATATGCTCTTCACACTCTTCAATAGTATTATGAAGAGTATGTTTCATGGTTGGAACAAAGAGAATCTTTTATTTAAAAAAAAAAAAAAAACCTTATTAATACAGCTATTTAAGCAGAAGGAGGCAGTCTTCTGAGAGCTTATGCTGTGACTGTCACTCTGCCCTTTTCTATGCAGTGGTTAAAAAAAACTGTCACAGCAGTGGGGCTTCAATTTGCCACACATAATTGTGGTGGCATGTCTGTCAGCTCTCCCTCATTGATGGTGAGGTTTTTTGTCTTAACTGACAACTTCCTGCAGCTCCCATTAATGTCACCACTCTTCACATCTTGATGGAAAAATAATTAATGAAGGCACACAGTGAGCTCCCCACCAATGCCAGTGGGGCGTGAACTTCCGGGAATCTTGATGAAGTCAACAGTGGAAGATCAAGATTAGAGGTGTCCTGGTCATCACTGCCCACAAATTAAGTTTCCCTGATAATATATTTAAACAGTGTTTACACAGTCTTCTTCTTTTCACTTTCAGCGTGCTGAAGATGGCATCCTGTGTGGTGTCAATGTTGGTGACCAAACCACTCAGCCCTGTGTATGCTTAATAGTCAGCCCTTCATTTGTACAATATTCTCATTGTGCACTAAGATTTTACCTGCTTGATATGAGTAACAAGATGCAAAGAGTTTGCTTTTGTTAAGGCTGAATGTAATTTACCTGAAGCATTCTGCCTTTCTGTTGGTAATTTAAAAGTTAATTGTTTTTCTGTGCGGTTAAAGAACATGTTGTATGTTGAATCTTTTTTTTTTTTTGCTTTATCACCTCTTTTGGGGGGAAAAGTGGAGGGATAAAGCACACTCCGCATTAATTTTTCCCTAAATTTTGTTAGCACCCGGTCCTGTTTTGGCTTACAGTGGTTTGGAAGCTACACTGGAAGCATTGGATACAGAATAGGGTATATCCTAGACAGGATGCCATTCTATCGGGGGTTATTTCAGACACACGCACACCACACTTTACATCATACATTGTTATATTGTGTGCCTGGAGAAAGCGGGAAGGTGCTCTGATGTGGAGTATATATGAATATGCATTGCTGAGGTGAATAATGTTTCTCCAAATCAATGTTACAGTTTGTTTGAAGTCATACAAGGGAGGACAGTGTTATCCTTCCAAGCTGGTAACTGTGGCACTAAGTTTTGAGTGGTCAACACAGGGCTAGCTGCTGTATAGTAATGAAGCTGATAGGCCTGAAAGTCATTACAGTTGTCATTTTCATTCTTATAATTTACATGAACCATCACTTAGACAAGTGAATGCTATAACTGAGTGTGTTTAGATTGAAAGTGGATGGATGGAATTAAAACAATGACCACTTGTCCTGAGCAGGATTGCAGTAAACCAGATAATACCACAGAAGCATTGGGCACAAGTCTAAGGCAGGTACACTCTTTGCAGGATGCCAGCTTTGTGCTATCAACAGTTAAATTTTTCAGTTGCGTTTCTTCATGAGAATGGTGATGAAGAATAAGTGCAATATCAGTGCTTGAACAATTTGTTAGTCTTATTCAGTTTATTTTTATGTAGTAATTATTTCACATCAGTTTACTGCTCTTAGTGTTAAGTTGTTGGTCCATTCATATTCTGTATCCAGTTGAGAATTGCATTTTTAAAAAAAAAAAAAATTTTTTTTCGTAAAATTTGGGCAACCTTTTGGCAGTGGGGGGTGGTGCTCATTAAGTCATTAGCAAAGAGTGATGCTGACTGGCATTGGGGACTATGGGGGTACTGGTGAAAAGAAGGACAGTTGGGGAGTTAGCAAGGTGTATTTACTGTAAATGCAGTTTATGACTATACATCCAGACTGAGTGCACTTGAACTTGATCATGTGCTGCATAACTTGCTTATGGACTGATCCATAACCAAAAAGTTGTTGTTAAAGCAAAAGATTGGGTGTGGGAGAAAACCCATGTGAATACAGGGAAAATGTGCAAACTCCACACGCAGAGTTGGATTTGAACCCCTATACGGATGCACAGATCAGGTACTCTGAGGCACCAGTAGTACCTGCTTTGCTGCTCTGCAGCCCAATGTATGTCACTAAAGGTGAAAATCCTTATAATGGCTGTTGGGTATAGGTACACTTTCTCAGAGATAGTTTCATTTGCCAGAGCAGATAGTGTCTTAGGTACTCTGGTCAATTTTTTTTGCATTTAAAGTACTCTCTACAGTACCTTTGGATGGTGTAGAATTAAGGGTGGCAAGTCACTCTTGGCTGTTTTCTTTTACCAAGAGGAGGTTTCATGATATTGCGTAGTTCAAAATTGTACTGTCTTTGTTGCTATGTTTGTTTATTTTTGTGGATATTGAAAATGAATGAATTCCTGTATTTGTTTCTGGGCCTGTACATTAACCTGGGCAGACAAATTTACATGTGAATGCGTTTTTATTGCTAACTCAGGGAAAAATAATTTCAGCTGAAACCAGATTTCTATGTGTAAAAATTGAGCTTTCCAGCAGTAGAGCAAGTTCTTTGTTACCGTATAATTCAGTTTCCATTTATTGCCCCTTGAATATTTGCCATTATAAAGTAGGTGATTTAATGTGGGTTGGTCAAGATCTGTAAGTCCTAATGGTTGCGCACAGATTTAAATTGCAGTTTTAAAAAGGGCTCTCGGAATGGTTTGAATAATAATGCAAATCGAAATAAGAAGGTCAGAATGGAAATGGACTGTCAAGGGTTCACTGAGATTAGCATTTCTGCCTTAGGAGTATTGGCTGGTCCGTGCTGTGAGATGACAAATGCCCCCCCCCCCCCCACCTGGGAAAAAGTTAATTAGTGAATAAAGATGAGAAATACTGGAGTCTCACAGTTTCTTGACTGAATAGATGACTGGTGGGTATCTTGACTTGCTTGCACACACTGGATGCTATACCTCCTTAGTTTTCCTCAAAAAGTCTGGAAACGCACTGCTGCATTAACTGGTTTCCTGTGAATTTTATAAGGCCTGGCATCCCAATGTGCTCCATTGCCATCTGGGATTGCAATGCACTGTCCACCCAGCTGTGGGTCTGCCATGCTCTTTGGGACAAGTTTGGGATCTTGATGCTTGCTGCTGCTTTCAGCGCTTTACATTTACATTGCGTATGTTATCATTAACATCAGCGGGGGGTGTAGATGGAGCTTCTGCCTCGGACTCAAAGGCCCGACATCCAAATCCTGCTCCTGCTGTAGTACTCTTTAATGAAATACTTAGCTTGAATTAATTCAGTAAATATTATCCAGCTGAATAAATGGGCAAATCATTTTTGCTTAGTTTTGCCCATCCCCCCCCATGTGAGATATAGGCCACTGGAAAATTGTTTGCCAAAGACTTTTATCCACAGGCTTGAGGTCTCTGGTATCACTTGTTTTGGCATTTCTGTAGCAAGCTAAGGTTTTATGGGCTTGGGTGCTAACCCCACGCACAACCTTCACCCTTTTATATGTATCAGATTGAAGAGGAACAATGTGGATTCTGTCTTGGCTGTGGAACAGTGGACCAGCTTTTTACCCTCTTGCAGATAATTGATGGGGCATGGGAGTTCACTGATCCAGTCTACATGTGTTTTGTGGACTTGGAGAAGGCCTACGACTGTGTTCCCTGAGAAATTCTGTGGGAGGTGCTTCTGGGGGTATGGGCCACTACTGCGGCCATTCGGTCTCTGTACACATGGAGCGAGAGCTCCGTCCTCATAATTGACATTAAATCAAACCTGTTCCGTGTGGGTGTTTCACTCCGCCAAGGTTGTACCTTGTCCCCACTCATATTCGTGGTTTTCATGGACAGGATACCAAGGCGCAGCTGAGGTCAGGATGGCATTCTGTGTGGGGGCCAGAAGGTGATGTCTCTGCTTTTTGCGGATGATTATGTCCTTTTGGCACCATCACACGGATGCCTTCAACATGCACTGGAATGATTTGCAGCTGAGTGTGAAGCGGTTGGTATGAGGATCAGCACCTCCAAGTCTGAGTCCATGGTTCTGTTACGGAAAAGGATGGCGTGCCCGCTTCAGGCAAGGGGAGAGCATTTGTCCCAGGTGGAGGAGTTTAAGTATCTTGGGGACTTGTCCAGAGGGGAGAAGGGAGCGTGAGATTGACTGCAGACTGGGAGAAGCGGCAGCAGTAATACGGTTGCTGTACCAGACTGTAGTGGTGAAAGGGGAGGTGAGCCATAGGGCAATGCTCTCTATTTACCGGTTGCTCTATGTCCCTACCCTCACCTATGGTCATGAACTCTGGGTAATGACCAAAAGAATAAGATCGCCGATACAAGCGGCTGAAGTGAGTTTTCTCCACAGGGTGGTGGGACTTGCTCTCCGTGACAGGGTGAGGAGTTTGACCATCCGGGAGGAACTCAGAGTAGAGTTGCTACTACTCGACATTGAAAGGAGCCAGTTGGGGTTGTTCGGGGATCTGATAAGGATGTCCCCTGGGCGCCTCCCTTTGGAGGTATACCAGGCCCGGCCAACTGGGACGAGACCCTGAGGTCGGCCCAGGACTCGCTGGAGAGATTTGTCTCCCAGTTGGCCTGGGAGTGGCTGGGGATCCCTCGGGTTGAGCTAGAGGAAATTTTGAGGGACGGGGACGTCTGGGCTTCTCTGCTCTCCCTATTGCCATCGCAACCCTAGAAGGACAAGTGGCCAAGAAAATGGATGGATGGATAATTATGTGGAAATATCATCTTTATTCTGGGTACAATCTGTTTATTTATTTATTTATATAACATTGGATAACACTCAGTATTACATGCTTGCTCCAAATTTGTTTTTGCTTTCTGCATGTACAGAATGGTTCCTTTGGCCTATATAAGAATTGAAACTTTCACATATTGCACCTTTGAAAAGATTCCAGTTGGTTTCAACACAAGATTGAGCAGAGAAACGAAGTCCTGTCATTAATAGATAGCTACTGTACTTACAAGTTAGTTGGTTTTTTTTTTTTTTTTTTTTTTTCTTATGGTTTTGAATGTTCAGATAACAGTAATTGAAACATCTATTTTCATACATGCTGGGAAGTCTGGGAGAGGAATGTCATTGTATACTCAAGTTAATCTGTCATTTGTGGAATAAAGCACAGATAATGAAAAACATTGGAGCTGTTGCTGATGTGTCTGTGGATCCTTATTAGGCATATTGAAACCCTGACCACATTAATTACCAGCTTCACAGCTGTTATTCCCACCCACTACTGGGAGAATTGAATAACAATCGGTAAAACTGAGTAGGACCCTATTACTGGTTCCCAAGAAAACAGAGACACAGGGCCTATTAGAGATGCAAGATGATGGTGCTAATCTATAGATATGTCTGTAGATACTTTTGTTCAGCTGCAGATCACACTTTATTCTAAGGATGCATATGCAGTTATTGCTCTATTTTTGTTTCACTTTGTGGAAATAAAAGGGAAGGCATGGCAACTTCTATAGTCTATATGCACTGTTTATCAGCTATCAAGTCATCCTTCAGTCATACTTTTGCTGACCCCAATAAAGGAAAAACAGGCCAGGCTAGAGGTTCCCTAAGGTATGTGAGTCATTCTTACTCATGCGGGAAGCTCTCATAGTTCTGCTGTTCAGTGCCATGATGATGGGGAAGAGTTTTTCCTACTGCAAAAAACTGTGGCCTTATTATTCTGAAATAGAACAGTGTTCCTTTTACTCCTGCTGCTTTAAATGCAAGGTTATTTGTTGTTAATAGAGGGAAAGTACTAAAACATCAGGGCAAAAAAATGTGATATGTGTAAGATATACACTAGTTGTGACCAAAGGTACCTACTGGCTTTATTCTTATGTTAAAACTGCTCTACAGAATAGACTGTTCCTGTTTTAAGTAGTGGGAGCACATGTATATCAACATTTTATTTTTTTTTCATTGCATGGGTTCCGGCTTTGTTGGGTTCAATGGTTTGGCTTTGTGCTGCTGGTTCTGTAGCACTTGGTTATGTTAGTGGAGTGTGTTATGACTTGGCAAAAAAAATTATTCCTCTAGTGGTGCCATGTCACAGTATGGAGACATAGCTCAAGCAAGTGGGTTATTTTCCACGGATTAGGAGACAGTGTTCTCTGACTTAGAGGACTAGTTAATCTAAGACTTGAACTCAGGGAGGTCACAGCTACATGGAGATTAGTGTAATATGGCCACTTAGTCTTTTAGCCAAGAGAGAAAGTGTCCCCCTCCTCCAATTTAAACCATTTTTCTTGATTACTTCATGCTCCTAGATGCAGGGTACAACAGCATGACCCTTGTCACTGCAAATCCTTTGTCTTTAGCCAGCACAATCCTGTTGGCCTCTGCTGTTTCTCTTGTAGTCAGTCAGTGACATTCTGCTGTTCTATTCATTAGACTGAATGAGTCCTGGCCTTTGCATGTGTAAACCTTACACTTCCTCCCCATGTGTACGTGGCAGTGGAGCAGCTGGGGAAGCAGATCTTTCCCAAGGCCTTGGAACGTATGAGTAACGACTCCTGGACTGTGGTTGCAGATGGTGTCACGGTTATGCATTTCCAGGGTAGTCTTCCAGAACAAGTTAGATGAGCCTAATTTCTTTTCCAAGGTGTACCATCTGTTTTTATTTTTTGCCTGTTGGTGTGATTTAATTGCATAATGGGTGAATTTGCATTTTTGCTTTAGTGTAATATACATTGTTGTTTCCAGCCCTATATGCTCTGGACTTTCTGGACTTCTACGTGCACATAGGTACATGCATTACTACAGAAAACAGTAATTTTATGATACTGTTGACGGGAACCAATTTCACTTTTATGCTTATTTGTTCCGAAAGAATTTTTGTTGACTCTCCTGGCAGATGTAAATTGCTAAGGCAAAAAACTCAGAGAAATAACTCGAGCAAACAATATCTGTAAATTAAGACTCCATTGTTGTATGCTAAATATGTGATGTGCAGTTTGCAGTGTTTATTTTCAAGACATGAAATATGACTTTTGTTCACTGAAACTATGATATTCATCTAAAGTTTACTGACAAACAGGATACTTTGCTCAACCATAAGTTTGTGTGTTTACCTTCAGAGCTGAAGATGCTGTTAAGTAAAAGTAGATTTTTTTTTTTTTTTTTTTTTCTTTTCCTCCTCTCCCCCCCTCTCTCTCTCCTTACAATTTTAAGGGCATTAGATTGGGGATATAGGCCAGTGTAGTACTGAGAGTTCCACTAAAATTTACATTATTTCTTGGAATTCCTTAAAGAATTCTTTTTCTGTTATTAGACAGTTTTGTATTTTGATTTTTTTCTGCAAATTGTTCGTTTTGTTCTGATTTACTGTTTTGCAAGAAAAAGTTGCTTAAGCTGACATTCACTCAGCTGAATCCAGCTTTCTGCATAAATCTTTGTTGTGATGTCAATACTTTGCTAGTGAGTGTTAAGCAAAGATGTGAGTATAACTAAGGTGACTTAATACTTGGATTTGAACATTATCTCATATCAACAATGAAAGCAGTGATTAAATGAAGCATGTTTATGTTGGCGTATTTGACATGCTAATGTTAGCTATAATTTGAATGAACAGTGTGAATAATCAGTTAATGTAACAGTCCAGTTTGCCTTTGTTTCGGCTGATGAAAGCTGAGGTAGGAGAAGGAAAAACTTGGTTTTCTAGTTGTTGCAGTGACTTTGTGAACTCTTTGGAATTGTCTGGATTTCTGCATGAATGGCTTTTAAAAGGTGATATGATGTTCAAATAATATAAGTAATAATTAGTCTGTAAAAACAAGCAGCACAAAAAGTGTTTTCTTCTTTCAGGGTTTCCAATCAATGAGACACATTCTTGCAGCTCAACATGTATTTCTGGATGCTGAGAAGCTCTGACCTGCTGTCCTTGTCTGAAGGATTTCCCATATTGCACATTTTATATCTACCTATGTTGCTTACTGTTTTTGGAAACAAGAAAATCAAAGCTATGAGTCACAGATGTCTTGTATTGGTTTTTTTTCCACGTAGGGATGAAATCTTTGTTTAGAAATATTGCTCATTTTTTTTTCTCCTTTTTAAATTATAACTATTTTTGAAAATGTACTAGTTCTGTGAAGATTGTTAGACTTCTCACAGATTTGTTTTTACTGAAGGTTTTTGCTGTTACTGGGTCTTCACATCACTGTCATACCTGCAATGTGAGAAATAAAACCAGGTGTCTGCCTCTGCTACATGTGAAGAGGGATGGCAACTTCAGGCTTACAAAATGACACAACCCATTTTGGAGTGTGTCAAAATTCTTACACACAGTTGGTCACTGACATGCCTTTGTCTGAATGGGTCTGTACATTTTGAACAGCTGAGGCTTCCTCTAGTTGAACCTGGTCTTGCCTTGGAATTTGCTGAAGCTAAGAGCAGTGTAATTCTGGGGGTTATCATGGGTTTTACTGGTTCTGTTCTGATTTACTGCAGAATTGCCCAGGCTGATTCTGTGTTGTATGTCTGACTCTCCTTATGCTTTGTGTATTTTCCCCATTTTGAATAATTGTAAATCGTATTCTTAAATCCATTCTGGTAATAATCCCTGTAAATGGGGAGCCATAATTAAAAGTCAGCTATGCTCATGTTCTGTGCAATCATAATGAACATTCAGGGACTGGACTAAGGGTTTACATTTTTGCCAACAGCTAATCCATCTAAAACTGAAGTACATCTACAACTGTACATCTATGGTCTTTTATATGAAATGGCTGGCAGTTTTTTTGTTAAATGTGCAAAAAATTGTAGGTATAGATGATATTTTATTTTATCTGGCTGTTGATGGTTTGGTTTGGCTTTGATTTATTACTGACCTTAATGCTAACGTAATGATACCTGTCACTTTTATTTTGCCTAAAATTGTTTTCTTACCATAGGGAGAAACGGTTGTGAATCCCCCCCCCCCCCCTTCTTTTTCTCACCTTTTAAACCTAGAAGCGATTATGACTCTTGGGAAGGGAGCTGCTGCAGCAGACCCACTTTGTCCCCTGCACGCGTGTGTCCCTGCGAGCCAAGGATGTGCGCATTGCAGTGGGATTCTGGTGGGGTGGGGGTGTTGCTGTCTGCAGAGGTAATGGTGCAGAAAGGCTGCAGTTACAGCACAGTCGGTCTTTTGCAGAATAGAAAGACATACTTCTGTGATTTTGTGTTCTCTTTTTATCTATGTGCAGTGTGTTTTCTCTTAACTCCCAAACAGCTGCATTGTGGTAGGAGTCCTTGTCTTAGGTGAAACCACCTAACCACCCTCTTGTCTCGGGTGTCGTGCATAAAGTGCTGTTCTTTCTATCTTAACGATTTCCTCTAGCTTTGAGCAGATGTTTTGCATTTGTGAGCCCATTGTTGACGTCACAGCCTGCTGAAATTCAAAATGAACTGCTCTGTCATTCTTCGCCATACTGTTGCAGGATTTCATAGGACTTTACAGGCAGCTTGTTCCAGTTGTATTTATGGCAGTAGTGTTTCAATTGAGTCTCCCAGAAGCAGAGAGAGAGGCCTAAGGGAGGAAGTTGTCTTAGCATGTAGGAATGTATTTGTCAGAGCTCATATAAACTATGAATTTAGTCCAAGAGGTAGGGTTATGTCAACATGAAATGCTCTGCTGTGAATGAAAACACAGGCATGGAACTGTCCATATGTATACTTGACTAGTGATATTGGTTTATTTACAGGATTAATGTCCCCTCGTCTCCTTGGATTGCTTGCAGACTTTGTATTCTTTTCAGTGTGTTCTCCACCTTAGTACAGCTGACGGTATATACTTAAAACAAACTTTGGAGACATTAGACATTTATATGGAAACACTGCAACAATAAAGTGTGCGTTTCTTAGACCAGGCTACACAGGTCAGGAACAGCCAGGTCGAATTAGCAATCATTAGAAATACCTTGGAGTTACTGGCTTTTTAGTATCATCAACTTTCTCCTTAGATGAAAAAACTGGCAAAACTGAGATACAATGTGAGCCAGTGAAAACAGAGTTGGTATGAGCAGTTAACCTTGAGAATCATGGGATTGGGAACAAGGCTTCTGCGTTTGACCCGTAACAAATAGCCAAATAATGTTTTCATTGGCATTCCATTGGACAGTCAACATGGATTTTCCTTGAGAGAACTTGAGAACGTGTTTAATGACTACACCATTTATTTAGCTGACACCTTTCTCCAAGGCAGCCTACAATCTCAGGTTTATACAATGTAAAGCGACATACAATTGTTCAACCATTTATACAGCAGAGTATTCTTACTGGAGCAATTCATGGTGAAAACTTTGATCAGTGGGGCCACAAAAGGAGTAGGATTTGATCTGGGAATCTTCACCCTTCAAAGTAACAGAAACCATCACTGTCAGAACATACAGATATAACTGAACGTATGAGAACCTATGAAGTGCACTTATTTGTAATGTAAATTTAAATGATTATTAAAGAAATGGTGTGTGTATAATTATAAATAAATAAATAAAATATGGTATGAGTGTTTGATGCTCTCCTGAAGATTTTCCACTCGGTGAGTTCAGTTGGTAGACCTCATGGCAGACCTCATGGCTGCTTTAATAAAATTATAATCTTTTTTGTACATGTAAATTACTAATTTGAATACCAGTATACCAAGGATAAAGTTAGCAAAGAGAATTTATAATCCTTGGATAGAAAAATGTGCTTGACTAACTTTTTCTGTAATTTCAGAGACAAAATTGTTTCCTTGTACTCATGTATTTTTTGAAGTATTAAAATAGTCTTGCATATTGCAAACACAAAAGAGGAAATATTACTTCAGACTGTCTGCTGTGTTTCATTTCATTAAGGCAACACAATCCTCCAGCCTCAATTTCACATTTGGTACAATTGTGGAGGATATTGAATCTCTTGTGAGATGAGTCCATAATTACTGCGGAGCTTTTTAATCAATCTCAAGGCTTGTTTTTTCATGAAACTAGCCACCCTGCCCCCACAGTCCCCAGCTCTCGCTGTTGCAAAGCCCATGTTAGCTGTGATTCAAGGGCCAGTGACTGTCAGCTCCCCTCCACAATTCACTGTTTCACAGCACCTAATCCATATCCCACTCTGCAGCTTTCTCTTGCTTTGCTTTTACTCAGTTGTTTTAGTGACATTTCTAGTTTTGGGAGAAAGGGGTGCATGCAGAAAAGCAATTTGAATTTAATCAAATCAATTGATTCTGCTTAATAAGATCACTTATTTCAACTTATTTCGTCCCTCAGTTGTAGCAATATGGTCAGTCCCCCCCCCCCGCGTGCTTCTGCTAAGTCATGAGAAGTTTGAGTATTTTGAGACTTCGGTGGTCGTGTCATCCCTTCAAGATGCTAAGTTGTACCCCTCCAGCTTGCCCCTGCATTGCTGCAGTAACGTGTTACTGCTGGCAGTTTTGGATCAGGCTGATTTTAAAGCAGTTCAGTGCTTGTTTGCCACAGTTAACCCTCTCTTCTCAGTTCTATCCATTAAAATGAACACTGCTCTTTTCTTCCCCCATGGCTTTAATTATTTTGCAGGAAGTGGCTAAATGAGTGCAAAGTCAGGATTTGTAGTTGTATGCCAGACCAATGTGTCCTACAGCCACTGTACTGAACAACCACAGTCATTAAACAACAGGCCCAAAAATGTCTTCGTCATTTGTCAACGTGAGGGGGTTGTCTTCTGGTTATTGTTGCGTCACACCTTTTTCAGCTATGGTAATTCCTGATTCCATCATTTGGTGTTTGCTTGAACACTTACAATATGAAAATGTGTGCAATAGTATGAAGTATTTAACAAGTAATTTAGTAGTGGTAGCCACGATAAAGCAAGTGGTTGTTTGTGCTTTGAGAACCACTGTCTATGGCAAGTGTATGCTTTCATTACTTGCTTACATGGAAATATGTCGTGGTATTTTCATTAGCAGGAAAGCATTGTTTTGAACAATAATATGCACTGAAGAACCACCTACTTATTATACCAAGTAGCTTGCTGATCCAAATTGTTTATTTTAAGAGTAAACCGTAAACAGAAAAAAAACATGTATTTCTGAAGTTTTAAATGTTTATGAATGTGTGTAATGTTGGAAAAATGTAGCTGTGCATCTTTTTGTAGCAGTGGATTTTCTGTAGTTTGCCTTTCTTGATTGCCTCATTTGGACTATGCGCCTTTCTATGAAAAGGGAAGATTTTTTTCGGAACCTTCCCAGGCCACGGTAGTCATTTTAGGATGCAGTAGGCACAGAACTGTAGGTCGGTGAGATCAAGTTACACCTTGTTAGTTTCTTTCCAGTTTAGTTGAGAGAGGCTGATCAGATCCCATTTGGAAGATGTCCTTTAGCTATGCCTATGTTCACGTGAATTGGTTACAGGAATCCTGTTTTCGAGAGCTGGCTTCTCATATAGGTGTTGCCTTAGGATGCATTATCTTCCATTGTACTCCAGTCTGTTTTTTTTTTTTTTTTATTTTTTTATTATTAAAATGCCCACTGTGGTGAAAGGCAGTGTGATAGTAATTTACTGGTATCCAGGCTGAGAACCCAGGGCTGATAAATACAGCAAAACCAAATGGAGGATTAAAGGTGGTTCTGAGCCGCTCTCAGGCACTTAAGCTGCAGGCGATGAGGTATGGGGCTGGGTTATTGCCCCCTGCCTCCCAGGTACACAGTTATGAAATGTTTGAAAACAGACGCGAGGGTAATTGCGAAAAGGTGTCTCTAATATGACTTAAATTTTACACATTTCTGTCCCTTCAGGAGCTGTGCTCATCATCTTGTCATTTCAGCAATCCTGCTGGCTTAGTGTTGCCTTGTCCTCTTTAAAACCACATGGTTTTTTTTTTTTTTTGTTTTCTCTCAGCTTTCTGTGTGGAAGCACAGTGTTCTCTAAGGAGCTAATGGAAGTGCCACAGTGGAAGCAGTTGGCGTTGGGAGCACTGGAATGGAATGGAGTGGAGGTGGATGAAGACTGCTTTTTTGCTCTTGTGCATCTAGGGAGATGTTCCTGCCTCTCCCATAAACTGCTGTGATGCATCACTTGACTTGTACTCTTATGCAGGGGCCTTGAAAGATGCTCAGTGACACAGCTCACACCTCTACACTGTATGTTTAATTAGCTTGGCATTCTTATTGATGCATTTTGAATGCATCTAATAGGGTTGTGAACTCCTGGGACTTAGACCTGTAACTTTTAACATATAGATGTTATGTGGGGTTTTAGTGATGTTTGGGGTTTTCAGATGGGTGGGGAACACTCATTATATTTCCCATTGAAAATTATGGAAAATAGGCTCCTGGTATCAGAAAATTCCATATCTGCAGAATTTTCAGGAACGGATTAGTTTCGTAAATTGAGGATTACTTGTGTATAGTTCTGTGTAATAGAGAATAAGTAACATTGCACATATACTGTAAACAGCAGCGAATTTACTAAATTGAGGTTAACATCATCACTTATACAGTGCAAATCCTTTGTGGCTGTATGGCTTAAGATTCTTGTGGTTCATAAGTAGGATGAGGTACCGTGATACTCCACTGTGGTAATCTCTGAAGAAAAGTAGCTTGGTGTCCATTCTTAAGGTGATGGCTCTAGTGACTAGATGCTATCGGTGGCAGGAGACAATGGAGTAAGTCCTCACTAATGAAACTATTAGTCACAGCTGACAGTGAGCCAGTTTTGCTGGCTTAAGGCTATTTGTGAACTTTGCTTTCATTAGTGAAAAAGGGCAGGCTTGTCAGCTACTGTGGATCTGGGTGGCCAAGCAACACTTTTAATGGGATCTGGCAGGGATTTCTGATGATACCAGTCTTTAGAATTCCCCGTGCAACTCAGCAGGTAGCACTCATAGCGCTACACTTCTTCTGTCGTCACATGGTTGTTGTTCTCATCAAAGGTGTGTGTGCATGTACAGAACTTCCAACAAACCATGTGGGTCATACCAGTATTTTGGCAAAATAATGCCTTTGCTCTGTGTGGGCGGCACGGTGGCACAGCGAGTAGCGCTGCTGTCTCACAGCGCCTGGGTAGTGCGAGAGAAAGTAGGTTCAATCCCCGCTCAGTCTGTGTGGAGTTTGCATGTTCTCCCGGTGTCTGCGTGGGTTCACTCCGGGTGCTCTGGTTTCCTCCCTCCGTCCAAAGATATGCTGTTCAGGTTCCCCCATAGTGTGTGAGTGACAGAGAAAGAGTGTTTCACTGATGTATGGGTGAGTGACCCATTGTAAGGTAGTGTATCTAGCAGTGTAAGTCACCTTGGTGACTAAGGTGTATGGGCTGGTAACACTACATAGTATCCATTGTAAGTTGCTTTTGAGAAAAGCGTCTAAGTGAATAAATCTTAATGTGTAAATAAAATAAATGAATAAACAGGCAGAATAATGCCTTTGACATGTGTACTGATAAAAGGCGTTGACTGGTTCAGTTAGCTCATACGCAGACAGCTGTGATGTGTCCTCCTGGGGTTGCCTGGAGAAGATGACATCTCAGCAACAAACCCTCATTCAGAGGTTCAACTGGTGCCATATTGTAGCGTCCCTCCCAGAGCCCTATCTTTCCCTCTGTCCTTCAGGAGTTTGGTCAACGTGGGCCTGGCAGCTCCCTCCCATAGCTGCGGTTGGCAGATTAGGGAGCGCATGAAAGCTGCGGTAGGGGGAGGGGACCCAGCAAACCAAAATAAGCAAACATAAATGGTCTGTAGTCTTCAGCATCGGACCGCCATGAAGGAACAGGTGGATCGAATTGAAAAGGAATTGAAACAATATGAGATATGAGCAGTTGTTAAGCTAGCGGCCGAAGCCTTGTTTAAGCCACACCCTTCACAATTAAAAAAAAAAAAAAAGTACACATTTATTTACTTAGGAATCACTTTCTGGTTGTAAGATGCAAGGTGATTTGTGGCTGAGACAGGGCTTGGGTCCTTGGGGGGTGTTTATCATTTGGAGTCCTTTTCTGACGGACTCCCTGGGAACCTCTCCGCAGTTGTAAATTCAGGAAGGCTGTCCTGTCCTTGTCTTCATGGTAACAGAAACATTGACAAAAACATAGACTCACATAAGCCTTTGGGCCAGACTATAGCATTGCCTTCTGTTTTACTGATTATTGAAGAAATTGATTTTTAACTACACTGCACAAAAACTTTCCTCCTCTTTTTTGTTTGTCAAAGAGAGCAGACTTGGGGAGCTGACAGGCTCATGTTACTCTTAGAAACGATGCTAACTTTTTTGCAGGATGCCTGAAGTTGGATGTCATCATTTTGTTACTTGAGTGTTTATAGGGGTCATTTCAGCATACAAGAGTGCGGTCTGTTGTTATAGGTTTGGTTTCTAGGTTATTGCACTGTTCTGCTGTTAGGAATAAGTGCTCCTGCTGTGGGGCACGAAGGGACGTTGTGCTCGTTCACTTTGCTGATCTGCAGGTGTACAATGGTGTTGATGCTGACGCAGGCATCGCCCCAGGTAGCGCTGGCATGACTCGTCACTCCATGATTCCTCGGCATGTATGTTGCTCAGTCCACCTGAAGATGTGTGAGGAGTGTGGTTCACAGAAGGCTTGTGCCAGCTGTCTGAAACACCCTTCTGGGGTGCTGGAGGAGTCTGTTGAAAGATGGAACAGCAAGCACCATGCCTCTGCACAGCTAAAAACCACCACTGGATGTTACAGTGGATTCAATTTCGCCAGGGTTGTACACCTGCTCTGTTCAAGATCAGGAGCTCAGAAGTCTATGAGGTTTGAGTCATTTATCATATGTTTAGAGATGTACTTTTATAGCACAGCAAAGTGGGGCTGATTGGCTCATATTTACACAGGAAATTGGTTTACCAGATCTGAGCACTGGGTTGTCAACATATATTGGAAGGGGCAAGAACATTCTGGAAGGACTTAATCTTTTTGTGTTGTCTGGCAGCAGTGGATTCTTAGGGCGGAAAACTCTCTTTCATGACAGGGCTGCTGGGAGAAGAATGTTGATCTTCCCTGCTGTCAGGAGTTTGACATAAGAGCTGGCATGTGTATAATTAGTGGCGGAATAGTAAAGCGACTACACTTCAGCTTGAAGGGCCAGGAGGGGATCTCTTGGTGTTTTTCAGATAGGTGCTAAATAACTGCAGCAGCGATGTAACAAAAACATAAATAACTTGTGTTCTTCCTGTCCATTTCCTCAAAGACCAGAATGTCTTTCTCCCAGTTGAGCTCTTTTCAAGTGAAAGAGTTGCAAATATTTACTGCTAGTTCGTTCTCTGTGCCACATTGACCTTTGGAGCGATGCAGTGTAAACAAGTTGCTGTTGCCTCAGTAGCTCACAGTCACTTGCGTGGGCCCTGAGGCCCAGTGTGAAATAGTCTTATGGTAGCCAGGTTTATTGCTGTTCCGCTGCACTGTTTACCACAGTCAGTGTACTGGAACCTCAAGCATTTCCATGTGTATCAGGATACAGGTCCTTGCAAGCAGACTTGTGAATGCGAGACTTCATATTAGTTTGGAACAGATGATCATATGAGGCTGAACCAAAGTGGTTGTTGAGATCATGACTGGGCATGCAAGCTCTGGTTTTCTCTGCACCGGAGCTCAAACTCGCGTGAGCACAGACGAGTGTTTTGACTTGTGTTGGCCCCCCGTGGGGTTGGAGCAGCCCTGCGGTGGATTCGTTGATTTATGTAATGTGTAATGGTTTTTTAAGAGCTTCCTCTAGGATGGAGATAGGAAGGAAGGCAGTACAGATAGATGTGTACACTGACAGCTGTTATAGATTGAAGATGTGGATGTGGTATAATGTGAGGCCTCTTCGTTAATGCACCTTACAAGGTGGATGTGGTGTAAATAACTCCACATGGTAGTGTAGTGGAGCAGGCTGGAAGCAAAGCACAAGTAACTGCAGCCAGTGATTGATATACTGTAGCCTTAAAATAGCCTTCATTCCCACCCATACTGCAGCTGAGGTAGATTACAATGTTTGTTAGGTATATAGATTGTGTTGAAGTGCAGTGAAGGCTATATCTGTTGCCAAAGTCCCCCCCCCTGTATTTTCAGTAAATGAGGGGAATTATGTCCAAGACTGACAAATATAGTGGTGTGTATAATTTTAGGATGAAACTGAATTTCTGAGCCCTGTGGGTAAAGACAAAGTACTGACCAAGTGGGATTTTTCCGGGAAAGACTTACTTGTCACACAGAAACCAAACAAGGACAGTGTAATACTCCCAAATGTCAACTGTACTGCAATTATTATTATTAGCACCTAGGAGGTGAACTCTACCTCCTCAGCTGGATGTAGTTTGCCAGACTGAGCAAGTAGCTTAGTGGTCAAAGCTGTATTGTTGTTTTCAGGGCTCCCCACCAAGATGCATAAATCACTGTAAAAGCAGCAGTGCAGTTTTTGCAGTTGCACTACAAGATGGGTAACTTATGGTACAAGTAACTGCACACCAAACTGTATATACACACACACACACACACACACACATTTTCAGAATCGCTTGTCCCATATGGGGTCGCGGGGAACCGGAGCCAAGCCGGTAACACAGGGCGTAAGGCCGGAGGGGGAGGGGACACACCCAGGACGGGACGCCAGTTCGTCGCAAGGCACCCCAAGCGGGACTTGAACCCCAGACCCACCGGAGAGCAGGACTGTGGTCCAACCCACTGCGCCACCGCACCCCTTCCAAACTGTATAAATCATTTGTTTTCCCTGAGGCCCCCATCCCAGTTTAAGATGTTTTTTTCCTTTTTCTTTCAAATATGCTGCCAATCTGCAGCAGCAGAAAGTCTTTAGACCCAGTTCAGCAGTGCAGGAGTTAAACTAGCCTCAGATCAGCTAATTTGTGCAAAATGTCTCATTTATCGCTATGTGTTTGTTCTGTATACAGTTACTCAGTCAAGCTCTGTTGGATTTGGAGGAAATGAGTCATACCATTCAAAAATGCCTTTCTGAATGGCATCATGGCCTTCTAATGAGGACACAGGGACAGTCATGACTGGTTTGGAATGACTTGCATGTGAAAAGAGTATTTTACTGGAATTTCAAAGCCTGGACAGTGTTTGTGTGTTCACTTGTCTCTACATGATGTGCTGGAGATCCTTTGCTTGGTTTTGTCACCAGGCAAAACCACGATACCAGGCCATGCCAGCCCCTGATGATCGCAGGCACCCCCTGGCAGAAGTAGTAGCACTGCATCCAGTTCCTGATGCACTTAGAGCACATCCCCAGGCTAGTCTTTGGAGAAACATAGAGGAACCAGGGGATGTGTGGGAAGAGGAGTGAGCCAGAGCCTAATGATGAACCCCCCCCACAAAAAAACAATCCTTAATGAAGCTCATGTGAAGCTGCAAAGTGGAATTGTGAGTAGTCTCAGGCCTCCCTCGCTCACCCATAAAACCACTGCTGTGTGCGCTGTATGTGGGTGAGAGCCAGTACAATGGTGTCCCACAGCAGTGGAAAATACGTGTGTATCATAGGAGGTGAGTTTGGGGTGTGGGTTATTATGTGTGCTAGCTATGATGTTGATCATTTCCCTAGTGGCAGTGTTTCATGCATCTGATACTGTGGTTATTGCAGACTTGGCTGCATCACACGCAAACAGCTTGGACTATAAATCTTAATATAAACAGAAATAACATTGTTGGCGTATGTGTTTATGCTGCTCCTGTGTAGTCAGTCAGCCTTTTCAAACCACCAGCCAGCATGTCTGTACCTAAAATGCTTGGTTTTGAATACATGGTGTTTTCATTTGTTACATTAATGCTCAAATCACACTTTCATCCAGAGCAGTATACACCCCTTTTACAGCTTTGTTTATTCATACGTATGTCTGCTTGTGTCGTGATGCAGGAGAAGTCAGAAAGCTTTTTTTATAAAGGAATATTAGGGGTTCCCTTCTAACCTTTGTGCTGCCAAATACGTTTAGTGACTGTTCGGCAAAACTGGACTGACTTCGTAAATGTTATTTCTTAGATTGATGTTTTTCCTTTTGTTTAGTTTCCTTTCTTCCCCCACGGATGTCTGGCTTCTTCTCATGGTGTTTCAGTTTATTTTTATAAATTATCCCTGCCAATGTACTTGCCGAAGAAGGCTTAACACTGAAGATAGCAATAAGCAAATGGACATATAGAATGTCCTACCGTGTCCTTTACTTTTGAGTGAAAAGGCAATCCTGAATAAGCTTACGTCATTCACTAAACAAGTCAGATGGAGAGGTTTGCTTCTGTACCCACCACCCAGATGTGCATCCACCTACTTTTAATGAGGCTTTGCTGTGAGTGGAGATCCATGTCTTGCTTCAAGCTCCTGACAACCCAAGCTCATTAACTGCTTGCCTTTCCTGTTGACCGCTAAACTGAACTCCTTGAGTACCATGTCCATTGCTCCAGATGTGCTGCTGTTACGCTGGCACTCTCCTTAGTTATACACGTGTGCGTATGGCTGTATAAAGAACACTGCCTGTGTGGAGCCTCTTCTCAGTGGAGAATTCCTTGTGTTAGGAATCGTTGCAGTTGTCAGCATCTTTAGAACACCCATGTTGCCGCTCCGTTGTGGGTCTTGTTTTGGGAATGATGTGCTCTGTGGGTGGCTCACCATCAGTGTTCCTCCTTTTTTTTTTTTTTTTTTTTTTTTTGTCCCTCCCCACAGAAAGAGTTTGCAGCACCGCCTCCACTCCTCTTCCGGAAGCTCAGTAACCCTGATCTGTCGCCTGCAGCGGGAAAGGCACGACTCCAGCGGCAGTTAAGTCAGGACGACAGCCGTGACAGGCGCAACAGCATGGCCAGCGGCCTTACCGGTGAGGATGCATCGTAATGTATACTCGCTACTCACTGTTGACAGGGCAACTTGCCACGCATGGATGTGTGTATTTACCGTTTTCTTTTTCTTTATTTTGTTAGCCGCATTGCAGAAGCATCAATGTGTGTAGAGCTGTTGTCAGGATACCAGTTGGTCTGATTCTTAGTTTTCCGTTATTGTGGCTTACACAGGTCCATAGTGTTAACACGCAGTGAATGAGTAATAACAACCAGAATGCCCCGGCTGGCTTATGAAAACTGACAGTCATTAGGTAGGGTGCTTCCTCTGGTCTGACACCCATGGGATAAATCTGAGATAGGATAATTTGTTTCACAGCATCTAGTGTGTCACTTCACATAGCCGCTTGGTGTCATCATTCAGGCATCCATCAGGCCAGAATCTCTGTCTGTGCACATTTCTCTCACTTAAATCTGTTTGTTACATCAGGAGGTTTTACATGTTCACAGGGCATTCAGGAAGTATTCAGACCCCTTCACATTTTTTATTTTGCAGCCTTATACTAAAATCATTTGAATTCATTTTCCCCTCATCAGTTTACACTCAATACCACATAATGACAAAGCGAAAACAGGATTTTACGAATTTTTTGCAGATTTATGAAAAACAACTGAAATATCACATTGACCTAAGCATTCAGACCATCTACTTAGTTGAAGTACCTTTGGCAGCCATTACAGCCTCGAGTCTTCTTGGGTATTGCACGACAAGCTTTGCACATCTAGACTTGCATTTACATACCTTTTGTGTAGATGTAGATAGTGTTAACACACACACACACACACACACACACACACACATTTTCCGAACCGCTCGTCCCATACGGGGTCGCGGGGAACCGGAGCCTACCCGGTAACACGGCGTAAGACCGGAGGGGGAGGGGACACACCCAGGACGGGACGCCAGTCCCTCGCAAGGCACCCCAAGCGGGACCCACTGGAGAGCAGGACCGTGTTAACACATGCAATTAATTTGTACAGTCTTAGCTTTACCCAGGGACTCTCAAATTTATTATTGTTTTGTTTGAAAAAGCAAAAATGGATGCCCATGCATGAATGACACCTGTGATCATGTCACATGTGCACTGAACTTAATAGTGAGCTACGTTAGCCCTCTCCCAGATGACATTCCCCAGATACCCCCTCAGTATCTCGGTGACAAAGTGCCCTCGAGTGAGAAAGTGTGAGCATACAGCTTGTAAGTTAATTGAAACTGTAAAGTGTGTGATTGTGTTTGTTTTTGTAGCTTTCTTATAAGTGCTGACAGTGCATTTTTCAAACATTTTTCTGCCTCATGAGCTGTTGCTGTTTTGTGTAAACAAGTGTACAGTAGCGTTCCATAAGGTTTAAGAAGACTATATGTGGCTTTTTGCTTTGTACAACTTAAATCCCTGTCTTGGTGCAAGTTATAACTCCATGGTGTGTGTATTTATTTAAGCTGATACCTTTGATCAAAGTGCGCACACAACTTGCTATAGTACCTGCTGGTTGTACGTGTGTATATGTGCGCATTATATGAATTTTCTTACGTAAATACAGTAGTTATTAATTTGGCTTGTGAACATTTTTAGTCCAAAAACATCAATATGTCAAGTGGACAATCTGCTGTACTGGTGAAAATGTCACCTGAAAAAGACTTGTGCATTGCACATTAAATTCTTTCTGTGCAGGTGGTTCTGTGCCACTCAGTTCAGTGTCCATGTAGAGGTTTTCATCATGTTAAGGGCACGTGTCCCGCAAAAGGGGACGACTAAATATTCAGCACATCTCTCCCTCATCTCTCGTGCATATCTATAGCATGTGTGTATAAGTATGTGTATTTATCTGATTGTGTGATCTTTTCCTCCTTCAGGAAAGCAGCTCCTTCCCCTATCCAGTAGTTTACATGGAGGGGTGAGCCAGCTGGTCCAGCCACCCTCTGGGGAGCCCAACAACCTGGTGCGCATGAGGAGCCAGGCCCTGGGCCAGTCTGCCCCCTCACTCACCGCTGGCCTGGTAAGCGTTCTGCTCTGTGCCCACTTGACAAAAGTTCATGCTAACACACATGGGAGATGCAGATACATGCACAGAGCTCCCTCAGTGTGCTCATTCACATTAGCATGAATGCAATGCCATAACTGTCTCCAATAGCTTATATGACCATAGTGTCATTGTGTGTAGGTTTTCTCCATTTCACCTGCCTATAGGAAGTAGTTCTCTTCTATAAATGGTGAATAATGATTAATAGAACAATACATTGGCTAATGGAGCATGAAAAAGCCAGAGGAGCGCTGTGTACAGTTGCACATTTTTAATACAGCACAGTGTGCAGTGGTGAAATGGCTCCCCTTGCTGTATGTGTGGTGCACTGTTTTTCAGGTGCGTAGCTTCGCCAACATGTATTACTATACAGTGCATATAATCCCTTACCGTGCCTGTTCGCACATTCGGGGTTCCAGTTATATAGAAAAGGATATTAATGGGTATGAGGTCCATCTAAAACAATTTTTATTTTGCCTCCCTGTTACTAAAAACTTGAAGCATGCTGCTTGTGCATTTGTTGAAATGGACCTCAGACTTTCTGAGCACTAGATGGCAGCATAACTTATATTTAAAACAAAAGCTAGTATTCTAAATAATTTTCTCACTGTCTGTATATCTATATGTATACGTGTGTGTGTGTGTGTGTGTGTGTGTGTGTGTGTGTGTGTGTATTTTGTTTATATAATATATATATTTTATATACATACACATAAATAGGAAAATACACACACACACACACATTGCTCGAACCACTTGTCCCACACGGGGTCGCGGGGAGCCAGAGCCCAACCCGACAACACAGGGTGGAAGGCTGGAGGGGGAGGGGACGCACCCAGGATGGAATGCCAGTCCGTCGCAAGGCACCCCAAGTGGGACTTGAACCCCAGATCCACTGGAGAGCAGGACCTGGTCCAACCCATGTGCCACTGCACCACCATGCCCCCCCCCAGGAAAATATACTAAGGGTTTTTTTTTTTTTTTTTTTTAACTATAACTTTTTTTGCTAACTTTAGGCTTTGATGTTTTTAGAGTTGCTCTTCAAATCATGTGTATTACTGGAATTTGCAAAAAAAAAAAGTGCTAAAGGTTTTTTCTCATCAAGTAAAAATCTAACTAAACACATATTTAGAGGTTAGTAGGGTACTGAGATTAAGTGTAGGTGGAGCACGCTGACTGAGCCATACACCTTGTTATTCCATTGTTTTAAATGATGAAAAATGAAATGGGATGAGTACAGTCATCCCTGATTAGCATTGCCTCTTTTCACTGTTCCAGCTTCATCATGTTGTGATTTAATACCTAAAACCATAAAGGTACATTGTGTGTTCCTCCCGTGAAGTCTCTGACTGATTTCTGTAACAGCCTCTGTAGTGTATTACAATATATGTTAGATCTGATGAGTGTAGCATATAATTTTGAAAAAATCCAAGATATTTTTTATTTTTTTTTGCCACTTCAGTAGTCTCAACAGTGATCTGTGGTGAGGGCGCAGGGCATTAGGCAGAATCATTAGCATGTTTTGAAACGTACATGATTTGCAATTTAACAGTGCAATGAGCCTCTTTTGTGGAACTGAAATAATTGCTGCAGGGAATGCTGGCATTCTACCCAAATTCCACCTCATCACTGAAACCTACTCAGCAGGTCACAAGGGACCCATTTTTCCTTTGAAATGCTTCATGGTCTGGAGGACCATGTGCTGTCTCTTCCTCATTTAATTTGCAATTAGCATTTTACTTCTCTCAGAAATTCTTTTATGTCTCTGTTAGACAACAAAGAGCCTAGAAAAGGTTGAGCAGCCTCTTCTATGGAGCGAGGACCTGTCTTGAGACTTCATTTGACTGTGTGTTTGGGTTTGTTTCCAGTGAATTGCCTTATGGGTTGATTTCCAAGAGCTGACAAATAGCTGATGAGGACCTTCGTCCCCTATCCTTCATCACCCTGTCTCCATTGTGCTGCTGTCTCACGCAGGAAGCAGAAAACATTTTGAAACATGTGGGTCATGCGCTTGCTCATGTGGCTACAGTGCAGCACGTTCAGCTGTATGAAACACAGCTTTTGCTCCACAGACTGCCCCTGTGCATCTCGATGGGAGCCAGAATAAGGGGTGAATATGGGGTTGTATCCTGAACTGTCTGCTTTCCATTATATGCAGAGGAGGCAAGAAAGGAGACATCAGAGCCTTTGCATTGAATAGACTGTGACTGACTGCTTTGAGTTGAAAGATAGAAAAACCAGAGGAGACAGTTTATGGTTTGGAAAAAAACATTTTTTCCCCCCATGACACAACTAGCACATTTAGATCGGTGAGAAATAAGTCACTCTGCTGTGTGAAGCGTGAGGAATGGCAGCCGTGTGAAATGTTACTGTAATGACAGCAGTCTCAGGGAGTGTAGCGTATCCATGGGAACCATATGATGATGGAGAGGACCCGCTCTCTCTAGGGCTCTCAGATTAGGCTGGACAATAGTGTCCACGAATTGCGTAAAAGACAACTTTCCTTCTTTATCCATGAATGTGGGATATTTGTTTCAACACCAGTTTCACTGTAAAATAAGAGTAGGATCTCCTTTAATAATCAAATATTTCAGCATTAACACATCTTCCAAGCATTTTACATTATGTGGGGATTTTTGTATTCTGTATTCACCGTCGTTCTTTTGGAAATCAGAATATTTCCTGCATTTTTAAATTTTGTTTCAAGTGATTATGCAACAAATATTGTCGGTTTGGTTTTAGATCCCAGTGTACAAGCAACAGTTTCAATTGTATATTTGATATTTACCTTGAAATGTGCTGCTATAAGGAACCTCCTAAATCCACTAACTTCCTGTTTAATGCTGATATTGACACCTAACATACATTTTTAAAAGCCAAAATGTTTAAAAACGTTTTGCTGTTACTCTTAGTGTGTTAGAGTTTTGTCCGAGGAACAGCAAGTACATGTAGAAAAATAATTGCAGCATCAGTGCTTTATTTCAGCCTTTGTTTATGGCTGGGGGGAGTAGATGTAACTAAAGAGTGCATTTATTCAATCACACATCAAATACTACATGTGTGAAATTTATTCATCAGAAGAATAGTTTTGTAGTGAATTTCTACAGAACTGTAGCTAAGATACAGAAAAAACAAATCTTTTATGCGAACGTTTGTGGCTACTGCTGTATCGCAAAGAAAGTTTAAATTTATCTTTGTTACCTTGTGCATAAGCAGTTCTTGCTCCCATCTGGCAGAATTTCTGAAATATGCATGAAAGCATTATAAATATTTACTTCAGAGGACTTAGATTACATAGCTCAGTAGGCCGTTGCAGAGCTCAAGACAGATTAGAGAAAAGGGTGAGTGGACCGGGCTGCTGTTGGCAGTTAGAGAGATTTGTTACACACACCTATTGGTCGGTGGCTGAGCCATGGTAGCCCAGCGCGGCACCCGTACATGGACCTAGGACTGCCCAATGACACGCTATTCTTACAATGCTTGCTAAACACCTGTGTTGGAGAATGATTCTCTCTGTCTGCACCTTACCCCCATGCAGTCTGATGCCTGCTTGGCATCATGCATAATTCACACGGAGAGAAGAGTGGCCTCATATGATGGACTGAAGGTAGCTGCACTTAGCCCAGATATGGACTGCTGGAAGGGGGAGGGTTTGTGTGTGGATCTCAACGTTGGTCGTCAGGCCAGAGGTGGGGACTTGAGTCATGCTTGGGGAGTGATTCTTCTGCTCGAGCAGTTTGGCACCAGCCCCTGCTACGTGGAAAAAGCACCCCCAGCTGTGTTGAGGGAGCACTCAGGGACTTAGATGCTTAGGTGCTTTACACTGAAGTCCTATAGTACCGTTCATCCCCACATACCATAAAGTTGTGAGCCTGTGTATTTTGCTTTAGTGTTGGTCAGCAGGTTGTGAACTGACTTGTGCCCCAGCGTGCATTTTGTTGTAATTAAACCAGCCTGAAAAGATGAGCCAAAATAAATAATCACAGTATTTGGAATTCTGCGGTTTTCACAATATTAATCGATTGTGTAATATTTTCTCTAGATGCTGGATGTTGGGCGGGGGGGATGTTGATTGCTTACTTTGCCATGCTACTCTTTTATCCTAAATGGCAGCACTTCGGAGAAAATCCTAGTTTATTTTTGCCACCTCTTGTGAATCCAGATGCATGCAGTTGAGTGTGTAGGCAATTACTTCTAAATGTGGTGTTTAGAACTTTTAGTTCTCATTTTCATCTGCTATAATCAGTATAGTGCAGTGAACTATGTCTGACGTGGATTGTGGTTTTCTAGCCTCCAGGGAGCGTCTGCCATAAAATCTTCAACTCGGAGTTTTTCTTTTATTTATTTATTTATTTATTTATTTATTTATTTATTTAAAAAAAAAAAAAAGCAGGGTTCCTCACAGTTTATCCTGCACATTGATTTTGAAAGTTGAAGCGTATGTCAGCTGCATACCATCTTCGTTTGGCTTTCCACAGTGATTTGAATAGCAGACAGCGTGGATGCTAATGAGATCTGTGTGTACAGGACCTTCTCTATCCACTGAAGCTGATGGCAGCTGGTGAGGACACCTGCTCTAGAACAGTTCTGGATATGAATTTAACTGATTACAAGGATTAATTTGCCTCTCATTTCAGCCAGTGACTGAACAGTTTTGTGAGGCTGTATGATGATGGTTTCCTGTGAAGTTTCTGAAGGCATTGGAGTTTTGAGAAACTGGTGAGAGACCTCAGTCTGAACCCAGCTGTTTAGCAAGTTGGGCTGAACTCGGGGCAGCTAACAACCGAGCATACTTCCAAAGTCTGTTTCAAATACTTATGTAAGCTTCTCACTTAGTCCCCCACGGTACCTCCTATCTTCATTAGTTCCGTTTCCTCTTTGATCTTTTTTTTTTTTTTTTTTTTTTTTTTTTTTTGGTTTGTTACGGCCTTCAGAAATTCATAACCCGGCAGGTTTTCAGTTTAATTGGTTGAAACATAACCATGGGCTTCTTACATTTCAGACTAATTTGCGGTTGTGTATTTAACATTCACTAGATTCTAAGAAGTGCAGTTTTTTTTCCCGCCTTTGTTGTTACACTTCTGTTGTTTGTGTTGCTGTAGTGAAAATGTTAGTGTAATTTTGCAGCAACATTCCATTAGATTTTCTTGATCCCTTTATGAGAAACCAGCAAATTGTGTTCGATTCATGTTGAATTTTTGTATATTTTGTATATTAATCTTTCTTGAACTATGTATGGTTTCATTACGCTCCCTGTTGAAATGGCGATGTTCAAGTTTAGATAGCAATTAAGATAGCATGTGGGATGTGGAAAGTGCTTCTGCGCATCACTGATCATTTCAAGCACAGAGCTGAACGTTAAGCATTGTATTACTTGTGGCTTCAAGCCACTCATTCTTCTCCACTGATTTGGATAATATGATTGCAGTGTGTGTGTTTGTTCATGTGGTATAGGATGAAGCTGCTGTTGATTCCAGTGTAAATGTGTTGATGCCTTTTTTCTCCTTTTTTTTTTCTTTTTTTTTTTTTTTTTTTTTTTCCCCCTTCTCTTTCCAACTATGTAATATGGTCATATTAGAAGCTCATACTGGTTGGAAGTGGTTGTTTGGAGTGAGCTGTCAGTACTGTGGAAACAGAAGGGTGGCTTCGGTCAGTTTAATCTCATTAATGTGCATTCGCTTCTAGTCAATATTCATGTTGAGTAATAAACTCTGAATGCTATGTATTCCCTGTCTGTCTTTCCAGCCCATGCTATAAGAATATAAACACAGCTGGACTAATTTAACTTGTTTATTCACCACTTCATTACTGCTCAGACAGGCAAGACTCTGTACAGAATGCACAGGGTGTGTGTTGCGTATAATGGAGCTGCAGGTGGCACAGAGGTTCGAGCTAGCACCTCGCAAAGCCGAACGTGGCCAAGTTGAATCCAGCTCCTGGTTTAGTACCCTTGATCCAGATAAGCAAGAATAAAGTAAGAATACTTTGTTGTATCACTGAGTAAATGACAGTAAGGATGTGTGTGTAACATTCTGAATCATCTTAAACAAAGTAGCCAGCTAATAAAGGTTAGTAATAAACTTATTTAAAATATTATACAACATTATTTTGAAAGACAAGCCAATCTGACCTTTTCACATTTGATTTCCATGACATTATTTGATCTTGAAGGCTTTGGTCATTCTTCGTTTCATAATTTTTCTTGCAAAGCATAACATTTAAATACGTCAGGAAATTTATTCCTAACTCCTTTATAATAGGTTAAGACATGGTTGCTGTGTTCAAAGAAGGAAGACTGTGTGTTTCTAAAAAGGTTAAAAAATTCCTGCATATCACTGTGCCTGTGTAGCTAATTAGGAAGGCTGCTGTTAATGACAGTTTATTTAACAACCGTTACATTCCGTTCTTTTTTTTTACTTGCAACTATACTACACCGCCACAACAGTCAGAGAGGTAAAATAATCTGTTACAGAATTTACATGTTTGATTTACAGCACTTAATGAGTAAGCCTCTCCAACAAAAGGTCACTCGTCGATGTTTTTTCAGCAAACTGCGCTAAGGGATTAATTAAACATTTAAAAGCTCCCCAGCATTTCAGAGTGACTTTATTACTAGCGGGAAGTGCCGGCACACTCCTCCAATGTGCATGCTATGAGCCACCAGCAGTTTTTCACGTTTGGGCCTGATGGTTCCATTGATTGATGTCACACACTTGGACGAGAGTTGCCTGCGTTCCTTTCCACATGTTGCCTTCCTGGTGCTTGGCTCAGTGTCCAGACAAGTAGCGAGGGAGAACCAATGACACGCAGGGACTCCTTGCAACGATGTAGAAACATTGAGCGTTCAACCCAAGATGCCTACCCTACAGTGTGAATACCTGTTTTTAAAAATATTCCGAGTTTAGTTTGCGGTGATGCTGGCAGAGTCGGTTGGCTGGTGCCTCGTTAATCCCTAACTGTGGGTTTCTATGTGGGTTTAAATCCAACTGAGTCTTTGTGGACTTGGCATATTCTCCCCTTGTTCACACAGGTTTCCTCCAGGTGCTCCAGTTTTCTCCTGCAGTCCAGAGACCTATGAATGTGGTTGAAGTTAATCAGTAATTCTTTCTGCAACTGACTGCAGTAGAATATAAGTATATGAAGCTATATGAAATTGACACTGTACATGTCTAGCTTTTTTTGTACCATTTGCTTGCTGTGAGGTCTTATGCCGTATCAGGTCAGAAGAGCCCCCGTCCACCATTATTCAGTGTGTGTGCTGGTCTAAGCACAGACAAGATGTAGGGAGGACTGCACCCATTACAACACTGCGTCAGGCTTATTGGGCTCTTATTGGATCCAAGTTGATCAGTATGTATATTCATTCATCAGTTCATCATAATAATTGCAGTTATTGCATCAGCTGAATATTATTGCATTTGCTTTTAGTGTCTTCCCGGGCCAAGCTGTTCTCTGCCAACGTGGGGCTTTTTGAGAGACACTGAATTCTGAATAAAACATCTCTTGTCCTTGGACTGAGGGGCATGTTTAATTGCTTACTGCTGTGTCCTGTAAAAATGCCCTGGAGAGGGATGTTACTGTTCAGACCATCTGTCTTTGGTGGAGACTTGCACAGAGTGGTGGTTGTTGGGGTGGAGTTTGGGCTTCAAGGGGGAACTTGGTCCTTGACAGACAGCATGCGCTTGGCTCTTGAACCCCCCCCCACCACCACCACCTAATCCCACGTTCTTGGCCAACTGCTGCCTTGCTTTTATTCTAGGATGTCAACTCCCAAAGCTCTCTGCAAAACTACCATCTGAGAGCTTCCGGTGTCAGCTCTTTTGGAGAAGAGAAATGATGATTAAGATTACAGACCTACACCCACCAGGCAAATGATTTTTACCATCCATTGTCTTATGTTCTTTTCAACTGGTCACTAAGATAAAGAGAAGCACAAGAACATATCACTGTGGTCAACATATTATCCAGGATCAGCTGGGAGGTTTGTGGTTTCAGACTGTCAGTTTGTCTTCTCATTGATTAGATTCTTGATGTGTCTGTCTGAAGCTGGACCAGTAATGTATTTTTACAGTCAAACTGCCCAGAAATTTTCAAAGAAAATAGTAGCACAGCAGCATCTGCAGATAAATCTAGAAAATTTAAAAAATAATTCTGCCCCCATTTTGGTGATTGATTGGCATAATGTAGTTTGTGCTTTATACAACGCAGTCCACTTAAACTGGAAGCCAGATGTAGCTTTCCTCCTCTACTCCACAAATGACAAATCAGTATTTTCCAGTTTTACACTTGCTCTACGAATGTTTATTTTAGATTTATTTGTACTGGAACATTTTAAGTTGATTGTCATGTGGCAAAGACCTGGTCATGACACTACATTGTGACACTGAACAGGACATTTATGGCAGAGATTGTTGTCCTGACTCAATGTTCAGAGTGTTGAATCATGGTCAAAATGCCTTTCCAAGAATTCAGCCCAACTGCCATTTTGAACCACTAAATGCAAACGGGGACAAAGGACAAACTGTGTTTCCTTGGTAACAAAGAGAAATGTTTTTGTTTGTTGCATCTTTGCAAAATTGTTCAGTTTTCATGTATAGTTTACAGTTTTTGCCAGTCTCAGTCACCATCAGTTGTGTGATACATCTTTATGGTGTTATGAATTGTGCAAGTTTGAGATAAACTGTGAATGCAAGTGGAGATCCTCCCCCCGAGTGTAGCAGTGAATGCTCTGCAGATATTTAATTTCTATGCTTTTCTTGTTTGGAAAAATTCACAAGGTCAGATGAGGTTTTTTTAATGTTTTACTGTTTGCTATGTGGATTATGATTTTGCTGTTTTCCCTTCATCTGAGTGTGATTGTTGGATTTATTACACACTGAAATGGAAAGATTTAATTTTGAAAAGTTAAAGGGATTGCATTATACTGTGTTCAGTTTGTGGGGGGGCACGATGACTCGTTGTGTTTGGCCTGTGCCTGCTTTTTGGTGGATCTGGGGTTCGAGTCCCGCTTGGGGTGCCTTGCAACGGGACTGGCATCCCGTCCTGGGTGTGTCCTCTCCCCCTGTAATCCTATGCCCTGTGTTGCTGGGTTAGGCTCCGGTTTGCCACAACACCGCTTGGGACAAGCGGTTTCAGTGTGTGTGTATTCAGTTTGTTGAAGTATGTACTGTATTTGTATTGGACAGCTGGTAGCGTAGTGGTCAGTGCTACTGTCTTTGGACCCAAAGGTCGCAGGTTTGATCCCCACCTCTGGCTGTAGTACCCTTGAGCAAGGTAAATACCCTCAATTGCTTCAGGGAAATTACCCAGCTTTATAAATGGGTAAATGATTGTAAGCATGTAATAATTGTGAGCTTAACATTGCAAGTTACTTTGGAGAAAAGCGTCAGCTAAATGAATAAATGTACCTGTATTTGTTGAGGTGAAAGTGAGAATTTTATTGTCTAATATTGTTTTGCCTCAGTATTCACTCTATACAGTGACACTGCACACCTTGGGAATTATTGTGTAAAAATTTATTTATGGGAATTTTTGTGAACTTAAGAGAGAGGTGTGTTTTGCAGCTGTACCATTTCTGATGATGTACTGAATGTTCTGCAGGTATAAATCTGTTCATTTCCCCACTAATCTATTTGTTCCACGTATGATAAGGTATCTACACAGAAGGTGTAGACTGTCAGCAATCCATTGGCTGCTTGGGGCTCGAATAGAAAGTAGAAACAGGATTTGCTAATGTATAATTTTCCTGACACTTGTTTTACTTTAAGCAACCAGTGATGCTGATGAAAAAATTCTCACTGCTATGGTTGCAGAGGTTGCCTAGATTCATGTGGCTGTGTGAGAGAAGCTGTCCACGTACTATCAGTGCTTCATGCTCAACTTCCTTATCTTGGCTGAATAGGTATCATGACCTTGGAATCTAACACTGGTTACTAGACCCTGAGCACATCAACATTTGTAGTGCATGCATGTGCGTGTTTGTCATTTGATTACTGTTTGACATGTATATTTTATTAATGCATTTATTTTTTGTGCTTTCAATTTTAGATTCTGATAAGATACAGGCACTGTTCTGCAGACATCTTCCTTATATATGGACGGCACGGTGGCACAGCGAGTAGCGCTGCTCTCTCACAACACTGGGGTGGTGCGAAAGAACGTGGGTTCGATCCCCACTCAGTCTTTGTGGAGTTTGCACGTTCTCTTTGTGTCTGTGTGGGTTTCCTCCGGGTGCTCCAGTTTCTTCCCACAGTCCAAAGACATGCTGTTCAGGTTTCCCAATAGTGTGTGAATGACACAGAGAGAGTATGTTTTACTGATGTATGGATGAGTGACCCATTGTGAGTAGTGTATCTAGTAGTGTAGGTCACTTTGGTGAATAAGGTGCGTGGGCTAGTAACACTACATAGTATCCATTGTAAGTCGCTTTGGAGAAAAGCGTCTAAGTGAATAAATGTATATCCTAAAGAGATATAAACAATGTTGTGGTTTCTTGATTTATTCTAGGGTAGGGGGTAATTGATTAGAGAGTGAGTGTGTGTATACACACACATATAGAGAGACACATCCACACACATTTTCCTGAAAGGAGCATAATGCCCACAATCCATCACCCTAAGAGGGTGAAGTCAGTCGCCTGGCCTGCCTCTGTTCCGTGGGGAGCCGCACACTCAGCCTCTCACCCATTGCTTAGTGTTTTTAGTGGCCAATGAGGCAAACAGTATGAAAAACTATCCAACAAAAGACGACAGTGTGTTTTCTAACATTTGATAAGCACTGTACACTCTCATGCAATATGAGGAACAAGCAGTTTCATTTTTTTGTTACCTTACAGCTTGTAAGTTTGACTTTAGCAAGTCTAAATTAAACAGGTTGGACAAACCTGTTTGAAACGCGCTGTCACCAGTCTCCTGATAACTTCAGCATTTGTTAGCTCATTTAGCATCGAGACAGTTAGTGTGGCTGCCTGCATTATCGGCCCACTCTTTGCCGGTATCTCGGGTAATGGGGGAGCCTGCTGTGCTTCAGCTCTCTCCTGATGGACTTTGCCTGCACTATCTCTGAGGTATTGACTGCTCTATTTGCACAGCTCTGACCTCTATTCATAGAAGGACTTGATGAAAGGGAGTGCATACTGCATCACTGCTGAAACGTCCCAACCTAACTGTATGATATAGATTATATTACATTTATTCATTTAGCTGATGGATTTCACCAAATCATCTTACAATATTGAAATAATTACTTTGTCCCTTTATATGGCTGGGTGATTTTTATTATTCTTTTATTAATCTTTTTTTATTTTATTGGTGCAATTACCTTGCCCAAGAGGAAGTGGCTTGTAACCTCTGAATCGAAAGGCAGGAACTCAAACAACTGGGCTACCTTTATTGTCACTGTGAATCATTACTGAATTTGCTTCGCACTAATGCACCTTTTTAAAGTTCATGCACGCCAAGATTTTCTCCAAACAGAAATCCTGCACTTACTGAACGTGCTGTTTCATTGAGATGATGAATTTGTCATATGTTACTATGACTCGCACAGCATGTTCAGCTCTGCTCTCTGTAATTGCCATTGGTTTTTTTAAATTCCATAGTTTTCAACATGAATGTTTGTGCGTTTTGTTAGCTGAAACATTTACTTGCAAGCTATATGCTTCCTGTACTGTTCTTTTGCCATATGGTGCCTTTGTTTAGCCTGTGACTCCTCTGCTGCTTAATTGTGCTGGAGTATGCCAGACACTTGTATTTTGTTGTGAGCTCGGACTAAGGGGCAGCTGGTCGTATCTCTTCTGTTTTACAGCAGTCATTTTCACACTGCCATTAGTTATATTTGTATGTTTTTCTCCAATTTGTGTACATTCATGGTGTGTTTGGTGTTATTTCCTGCCCTGATTATTAAAACAAATCAATTATATACTGTGAAATTTACACCCGTGCTTTCAGTGTCCTCCCCATGATTGTATGGTCTTATGGATGTGGCATAGCTGGCAGAGTCTGGGGGGCCTTAAATTTGGTCTCTACAGCTGCTCTACCTGTTAACTCATGGAGTGGTGTGTTTTCTTTCCCTAACGTCCTGGTACTAATGTTGCTCTTTTTCAGCATTTGACAAAAAAGCACACTGATTAATGTTAGTTTTTAGTGTATGAAAATGTTCCTTATGTGTCACCTTGTTTGTTTTGTTTTTTTTTTTTTTTTTTATATAAATAAGTTTTTGTAATTTTCCAGAGATATTGATTTTGCATTAGTTCGTCTATTCATTGAAACACTATGACCAGCATCTCTTCATTACTCCTCTCCACTGGATGCTGTTTGTCAAGGTGGTGATAGCAGAAGGAATGTTTGTATTTATATTTTCTTTTATTTATCTTTGGTAGGCTGCTTAAAGCAGGTGGGAACGGATTTCAGCGCAGATGATGGTACAAAAACCATTTGGTTGATGTCTAGGAATACGTTAGCGATGTATGTGCAATTTCTCTCATAAATATGTTGAAATGCCAAACTAAGTTTAAACCCTGGAAACGGGCAGGCAGGTGGTGCAATGGTAGAAATTTTATCTGCACGAGTAGTTGATTGATTAGCTGCATAACTATTTGCCTTTAGATCTGCTGATTCATTTACTACTGAAAAGCCTCCATAATTACAAGGCGCACTGATGCTTTTATGCTGTATGTTTCCAAGGCCAGAGGCACTGCAGACCGCACAGTATGGATGAAGTAATCCAGTTAGAGCATATCAGGAAGCAGTCTCTCATTAGAAGCAGAAAATTGAATTGAGCCCCCTGTCCATCCACCTCTCGGTTTTCTGGCCTCTGCAATACCATTGTGAAGCTGCAGATCACGAAGCATTCAGTAGTTTTTCTTCCACTCTGTCCTTCATCAGAATGGTATTCCTCCTTGCCTTGGGATTGATCAACTGTAGTTCCACATGTTTCTCTGGGTTGTTTTCATGTGAATTGCTTACTCAGATGGCTTGTCCTTCCTCACTGCTTTTTTTTGTGTCATGTGGTTTTTTTTTTTTTTTTTTTTTTTTTTTTTTGGTGCCATCTTCAGGGTCTAGTGATTATTTACCCTGCTGCTTTATTTTCACTTCCCAGGGATGACATCAGAAAACAAAACTTTTCATACTAGTGTAGCTGGTACTATAGCATACCACTACCTGCACTATCCAATAGGTTGTGGACTGCTAGATTTCCCCTTGGTCTTTGAAGGATTCTATTTTGAGCGTTATGTGTTTAAAAGGCTTTTATAGTCCATGTTTCTTTATTTTGTATGGTTTTTTTTTAATTTTGTTAACTTGCAGTGAGGTGCTGAATGAGGAGATCTTTCCTGGTGTGAAATATATCAGTATTTCCTCCAGCACTCTCCTCCTCCCTCAACAGCTAGTCTGCTTTGTCCTGCTGGTATAGTAACAACCTTGAGCTGACCTAAACCTTTACTCTGTTTTCCCAAAGGATGCCTCTTTCTTGCACCTCCACTTTATAGTACTACAGTGCCTGCAATCAGTCACATGCTTCCTGGTTGCTTTTCTCCTACTGGCAGTTTGAATTAATGTGTTATGGCAGACTGAGAAATGGATGGTGTAATGTAATTAGGTGAGCTTTCTATCTGCAATGGGAATCTCCATGCCCCCTTCTGCAAGCTTTGAGAGGAGACTGTTATCCTGTGGAGGAGCTTCTCTCATAGCATAAAGCTTTCTGGGTTATCCAGCCAGTAGCCTTGCTCTGAAATTGGGAAACCGCTTCTCCTTGCTGGAAGCTTAGAGGGCATTCCTGGATGAATGTGATGTAGCAGGTGCAGCAGAGATATGTCTGCAGTAGGCTGTTAATGCTGGAAATAACTTGTAATTATTTCACTAGGTTGCCATATCTGCACACATACAGGGAATGGCAATAATGGTGAAAATGGGACTCTTTGATTTTCTGCCTGGTGAATGATTTCACGGCCAACTTTAACAGGCAGTCGTGTTAAGGGCTCATTCTAAACCTCTCGTCAGGTTGCCGCGCCTCTCTATTGTGGTGCTGTGAAGCCCACGGGCAGTGAGAGGTGGTGTGTGCTCACTGTGATGAACTCTATTTGGAAATGTGGCTCTGGGCATGAGGGCTCCTCTTTGACACACTGTGAACAGTCCCAGCTCTCTTTTGCTGTGAGTCTTGTATGGCCAAGTTTCTTAATTCATTCCTGGCCAAAGTTTCAACCTTCTACAGCCTAAGTGCACTGCACCTCTGCAAAAAGATGGTTCGGATGGGGGGGATTTTACTTTTCATTCTTAGATGCAAGACAGTTATGCACTGTAACTAATGGTTGTCACGTGTAATTTTAACAAGATGGACATCCTGTGTTTTTGCACTGCATAAATGGTATTTTTGAGCCCAAGCAGCATGGTTCTGTACAGCCCACACCATAGTACCACTAGTACCTTTGTCAATGTGAGTTCACTGATGCTCTTTATTCATGGTAGATACACAGCACTTGTTTCTGCTACAGTCACTGCAGTGCAGGTGACTCTAAGGAACCTGGTCTCCTCCCTCTTGTGTTTGTTTGAACAAGCCTCTGTGCTATATCTGTGAAGACCCGGTGCCCTTTGTGGATGTTCTTTGCCTCAGCTAAGAAATTGGCTCCTGCATCCAGCCTGTGCTGAGTGCTCTTGCATCCCTGTTCTTTTACCCTGAAATATGTTGTTTGATTGCTGTCTGTTGGTCTGCAGCTCTGTGTTGATTTCACAGTTCCCTGTAATTCAGCTGCATGTCATGGACTCTGCATCCTTCCTGTCCCTCTATCCTGCTTCTTTGTGTTTAAAGGTTTTTGTTTTTCTGCTGTTCATCTCAAAATGGAATTGAGCTCCCATTATATTTGATAAGTTTGCACTGGTTGATGGAAGACCCAGTGTTTTCACTTGCAATCAAAGCACTTATATTGACCCACTGTATTGAGTGCTGTGCTTCACTGCACTGCATGTGGATGAATAAATGTTGCTGCAGCTTGTTGATCTCTGAATATTTCTTTAATGATTCCTAAAACTTTGTACTAATGCCAGGTCATTATTTTCTACAGCTTCTGAAATCAATGACGTGGAATAACATTTTCACCAAAATGTTCACCCTTGAAATCTCACTAGTGCCAGTTGGTTTGTTTTTCTTAGTCAAAGGTCATATATGTGTGTTTCTGAGGTATCAGCTGTTAACTGATTGGCAGTACATTAATTACCATGCAGAATGACCAAAGAACTTTACGTTTATTTCAGTTGTGGTCATTGTTTGCTCATGTAGCTGATGCCTTTATCCTTCAGAGCAAAGATACTGAACTAAATTCAGAGCAAAAGAGAGGAGATGAGCCCACATTGAGATGTGGAAGGTAATGAATGACCAGCAGATGAGCAGCAACAAATGCTACATCAAATGAGCAACACATGAAATGCACAGCAGTTATTTTCAACAAAAAAATAAAATGGCAATAAACAAACTCAGCATTAGGGTGCCCTTTGACAACCTTTCAGTCACATTTTTATTAGTGCAACAGTCCTTTTGATTCTTTGGAAATTAGCATTGCCATAAAATTATTAATTTGTCAGTTGGGAAGAAATTTATTATTTATTATCTGGTATGGTGTGGATGTGTGATCTGAATGGCCTGAAATGGAAGGTTAGTGATATATCACTATATCTTTACTGTCCCAATAAAGAGCCTTCCCAGTGGTAGTGGTCCTTACCAGGTCTGTTAACTATATGTACAGTAGCAAGCATTTTAGACTTAATCAGATGACCTGATTGCTAAAAAGACCTAACAAAATTACTTTGTACTTATTGAGTTCATTGAGTGCAGCCTGATGATGCAAGGAAATTACTGACTTTAACAAGCAGATGCTATTATTTCCTTGTATCCTTTTTACTTAAGATAAAAGATATGGAATCCAGTTCCTGTCTGTATTTGACCTGTAGCCTTCTGCTCCAGAGCGGTAAATTGCACACACTTTGACCATAAGATGTTCGCCTTGGAATCCTTTCTATGTTTACAGGTGGTTGTTGGGCTTTTTCTGTCTTTTGAGGCTTTAACTCTTGGAGAGATTCTGGACTGACACACCCCACAGGGCTTCCCACTTTAGACTCATCATAAAGGGACAATGCAGTGGATGTTGAACCCCTGAATATCTGGCCGTCCATCAGCACCACATAATTCCACATGCACTTGTAAATCTGCTGACATAGTGATTGGTCATCACTCAGCATCATGATGTAAAATGGAGTGAAACATCTTTTCTGCTGACTGAGAGATATGATTGCCCTGGATGAAACTTCAGTATTGATCCTGACAGGCATCTTAATTAACCTCTCCTAATGAAGTGCAGGCACAGAATGTGGTGGAACGTATATCTTAATTAAACCCCCATTCTGGGGGTATGTCTCTTTCTTTGACCGTTACTCCATCTCTGTCTCCTGGTTACAGTGCCATGTGTGATTTTCCCCCAGAACATCAGTAGTTCTTCTGCCTCATGTCTATATCCAGCCTACTACTCCTCTTTCTTCCTTTTCCTCTCATGCTGTGGGCACTTCAGAGAGGCCTTTTCCTGAGGAAGAGGTTGCAGGAGACAAGTGGATCCTTTGGGCCACATGCTGACACATCCACGTCATCTACCTAAAACAATTTGACCCTGCTGACACATAGAAGTATCGGACACACAGATATTGATTGTACTTTTCTCCTTCCTTGTTCCTTCCTCTTCTCCTGCACAGCTCTCCCTTTTGGATCCTGCAGCTTGTTGTTTGTGTTCAGCCGGTTGAAGGAGCAGTGCTGATCTTAGTGGCCAGTGGGAGCATGCCTTGGTGACAACAACGGGTCCAGTTGTTTGTATGGGGTCGCTGCAGGCACTGATCTTCCTTCACAGCTCCTTGCCCAGGGCTATGTTACCGGTCTAAAAGCAGGGAAGAAGCTTCAGAGACATATCCTCCTCACTAAATGGGAAAATATTCAGGAATTTTTAGTAGTTATGAAACAAAATGTGATAAAATGCAAGGCATTCAAATATTGCTCTTGCATGTGTAATGGATGATGGCTGCAAACTACACAGTAGTAGGTGACATTATCTGCTCAAATATTTGTGATAAATAATTAATCAGTCCAGCCTCATGTCAGTGAAGTCATGATTAATTTATTGCAGTACAATAAGGAAGCATGAACCACAGGTCTATGTGGGAAATCTGACTGCTGAGAGTGTTTGGCTTTCTGTGTGTGTGTGTTTGAGAGAGAGAGAGAGGAGGGGACTGTGAAAACGGGGTCCCTCTTGTGTCCAGAGCAGCTGGACTGCAGTTACAGTGAGGAGCTGGCTGCGTGGGGCATAAAAGAGCGTGCGAGAGAGAGTGGAGGAGGGGCTTTGATTCACCCATTCATTTTATGCAAATCCAGCACTGCCTTCCTTGCATCCGATAGGCTGCCCAGCTTAACAGTTCATCCGACAGGCGACAGAGCTGTGCTGTGCCGAACACTTGAGTTCAGCGGAGGAGTATGGGTAGCAGAGAGTGGAGGATGAAGAGAGGGAGCACATTGCGAGAGGAGTAGCATCCAAGCACCAGCTGATGACATAGGGTGTTCTGAATGTGGAGCACAGAGTGAGTGTACGAGCCAGAGAAATCTGGCAAAGGGTACGGGAGAACAGCCCTGCAGGGAGACATGCAGTGAAGGACAAGTGACGGCAAGACTGTTTGCTGCTGCTCTGGACTCTTTCTACAGCGATTCTACAATATTTCCTCATTCCTAAATTTGGATGCTGTGACTGCAGGGGACCCAAGAGAGAATGTGCTGCTCAACGTTTAACGACAGTTTCTCTCGGGACCTGTTGGGGAAACTCACGGATCTGCCGGGGCAGCTCCTATCCAGCCCCCTGGCTGGTGCAAAGGAATCTCGCTACTCTGGTTTTCCTGGCTTTTTGTGAACTGTGGCTACTCTGTCTAGATCATAACAGAGCGTGGGTAGTAGTGAGTTCTTCTTTCTCTTTGTTTCTTTTTTACACCACCTTTGAGCTTTGGGAAAACAAACCACAGAAAAGCTAACTATCCCCAGGCTGTGTGGACCTTAGGCTTCTTTTTGAACCGTCTGGCTCTGTGTGTCAATCCAGTGATTTTCTCCAAAACCAGGAACACACAATCTAATAGTGAGAGAAAGCATTTTGGATTCTGAAGCCTGCTACTGTGGAGAGGAAGGTTTGGAAGAATTTTGTATGAACTCTTATTTTTGAAGGTGGGGCATATTTTTTACAAAAAGGACGAACGTAACCCTAAACAGATGACTTCCGGAAACGCTGCCTTCTTTTTCTTTTTCCCTTTTCTCTCGAAGTTATTTATGAGTTATGCAGTCATAACTATGTTTGAGTGAGCCAAGGAGGGAAAAGTGAGAAAACCTACCTGTGCTGTTGTAGGCCTCCACTAAGCTGGGTCAGCTTGAAACCCCATAACAGGGACAGATGCTGCAGTTTCTAACAGTGTTGTCCGCACAACCAGCACACAAGGAGAAAGACCAACGCGAGCCTCTTGCTGTGACTTCTTGGTTCCTCCTCTTTTTAATTCTGTGTTGTTAAGCAGTCTCTACATTCTAGTGAAGCAAATGAGATTGCATCAACCATCTTGTGCTATATACCACAACATCATCAAGACAATCTGCACATTTTTAAAAAAAAAAAAAAAAACGAACCTCATTAAAAACAACTAAGACTGCTGTTTTTCTCTTTGATGGATATAGAACACTAAGTATATTTTGGAAACATTGGCTGTGTGCTGAATCTTGGCGTTACCCACTTGTCTACTTTATCGTGAGCCTTCCAGACAGTCCATCAGTAGGAATGACATGCTACCAAAACCTTGTGTCAGTGTCCAAAATATGGAGCCAGCAATGCACCCGGGTTTGCTTACATTTATGAACACATGCTTTTAATGGCCCCACAGACTGTTTTGTGGCACTTTTGCGGGTCCGGGTGACGATCCAGTTCCCACAGTCTGCTGTGCTGTCCTTTGGAACTGCCAGCTTCTACCATTTTCACACGGAGTTGACTACCGCTTAGGGTTGGCAAATATGGATGACTCCAGCATCCTAAGACGTAGGGGCCTGCAGGTAAGGGGGTTGCTAGAAGGAGATTGTTTGGAGTTCCTCAAAGGACCTAGGAGACATAGGCCTGTAAGATTTCATGGATTTCTGAACCGCTGCATTGTATTGCTGCTGTAGTTTTTAAACCACATGTTTTATGTTTACATGGAACAACTTAGTTCAGTCTTGTTTCCAAGATCAAGTGCATAGGTTCATTGCTGCACTAAGTGTAAAATTGCTAAGTAGAAACCAGTAACGTGAAAAAGGTCTTTGTATCAGAGGAAGTCCTTCATTTGTTTGCTGTGACTCAAGGATGTTGATTGTACCCTGGACAGTGGTTGCACATTGGGACCCAGTGGTTCGGGTTCTGTTTGCAACTCATGCTTCATCTCTTCATCCCTCTTTATGTCCTTTGTGTCTCTGGTGACAAATGCAACAAACGACAGTTGTCGGCATGTTGGGATTTACAGTAAATTCCTGCACATGAAGAAACCCTGACCTGAGGGCCTCAGAGTCAAGTCTTCCCTTGCTGGTAGAGAAGGACCCACCCAAAGCAATTAATCAGACTATGTCATATTGAACTACACCTGTTCTTATTAAACCCCCCCCCTTCACTGCTTTTTTGAAAGCGAGCTAGAATCTTGAAGTGAACTGAGGTTTTCCTATTCTTGTGGGCTATAGCACTGATGGCATACTGGAGAATGTGGCTCACAAAGGCGCTCAGTCATTCCCATAATGCAGAGCATGCCAAAGTGTTTTGCAGTGGTGTCACATTACACTTTCCTGCACTGTTGTTGTTGCATTTCAAAACAAAAGGAATAGGGTTTCATATTAGAAACTCATAGAACACCACCCTATATGGGCCTCCTTTCATAGATTTATTCTAATAAACAGTTTACATTTTTATAGTAAAATATATATGTGTATAGCAAAATATGTTCTCTTTTAACCCTGTTGCAGTTCTTTAAGTGGAGATTGGTAGGAAAAACTTTCACTGCTATGCTAAAAATCTTGTTTGGAAAAAACAAAAATTAACAATTTCAATAGTAAGGAAACAGTGTTTTAAACTGAGGTTTCAGAAAGCATGGAAAAAGCCCTTTCTTATGAAGGAAGTCTTATTGTACATACATTTTATTGTTCTCTGTTCAAGCTTTACCTGCATGCTAGGAAAATGTCTGGACAAAATGCTGAAAAATCATAACTATGTCCTCATGAGTTTAGTTTGGCTGTAATTGTTGTTCAGTCATTTTGATAATCAGAAATATTTACATCTTGTATTATTGTTCTGTTTGTTTTGTTATCATGTTTATTTTTGATGTTTATGCTTTCACCAGAGAATGGGGTCTAGGAAAGGAGAGCCCTGGTGCAAATAGAGGAGGGATCATGAGTGTAGCAGTGTCACAGGGCCAACTCTTTGAAAACCAACTGAACTATGCGGGGTTCTCATTCTGCAAATCCCATCAGTAGGGCAGTGATAGGCAGCCTGGAGGCCAGGGTCTGGATCCAGCTCCCTCAGGAGCAAGCATGACCCTTCCCACACTTTCATTTGTACCTCATAGCTCTCCAGTCTATGCTGAAACAGTCCTTGGTAGCAATAGAAAGAAACAACTGGAAAAGGAAAAGAAGTTTTAAAGGATTTACATGTTGTGTTGTTTGTTGGCCTAACAAACCAAAAAAAGACATCTTTGCCTTAGATGATAAAAACCAAAAGACAGTTAGTAAATATAAACATTTTGTTCCTTAAACATTACTAGTGTTGTTGTTCTATGGCATAGTGAAATTACTGTGAGTTGACATTATTAGTGGTATTAATAGAAATACTGGCAAAATTTTCATGTTTGGGATGGCATGGTAGTACACCTGCTAGTGTTGGTCCCTCCTGGGACATGGGTTCAAATTCTACTTTTTATGTGTGGAATCTGTATGTCCTCTGGTTGCTTTGCCTTCATGCTGCCCTCCGAGTGTTTCAGGTGAATTGGTGACTAATTTTCTGTGCATATCTGAGTGAATGAGTGTGTGATTTCTCTGTAAGGGACTGGCAGTTGCATCAAGTCTATACCCTGCACCATTCCTTCTGTTCCTGGGATAGCGGCAGACCACTAACAACCCTGCACTGCTGTTATTGATAATGGCTGAGTGGATGGAATTTTCATGTGTCTGTGACTGGAGGTTCTAGTTGTATGAAGAGGTAACTGCTGATGGTTCTATGTGCTCAATTCTCTAGCACCTCTAGGGTGTTTCTACACACTTTAACATATATAAGACTGTATCAAAGGTTTGTAGAAATGTCAAGCTTTGTAAAGGTCTTTTGTGCGTAAATCTCCTTGGCTTCATAAACTGTAGTTCTGGCATAAAAGACTGTTCATTAGCCCCTCCTCTAAGTGATGTTTTGATTGACATCAAGAGTGTGTCTCAGTGCCGTTATCTCTTCACTACAGTGTTTTCCTTGCTGTAAATGTTAATTCAGTTAATCAGGAGGATCTGGGATTTTCAGGGAACTCATTTGCAGTGGTCCACATTGTTCTCATTGTTCGCGGACTGTCAGCGTCTGGATAAGCTGTAGCTTTTACCCAGCTGATAATGTTTGCCTATTTTTCACATGACTCACACTTGTCTTTCCATGAAAGTGTGTGATGGCTTGTTAGCCTTTCTGTCTGCTGTTGCATGCAACAACTGAAAAATATTCATATAAGCAAAAACTTCTCTCTCTCATAGCTGGATGTTGGGATGTTCTTGAAATCCAGTGTATGCAATGATATGGCAGTGAAATTTTCTCAAAAGTCTTCAGTTTTCTGTGTATACAATCCAGACATTTTTAAACCTGAGAAGTTTTCTTTTTAATGGATGCTGTGGGCAACTTGGATATGCACAGGGTTTTAATCAGTAAAGACTTCAGTTTAGACTTATAGCCTGATTCTTGAAAGGCTTTTATGTGCACAAGTTTCTTGTATTATATGGGTATAAAAAGAAATTAAATAAGATATTAATTCCAGGCTGCTCATTTATGTTAATTATAAACCAGATGTATTTTAAGGCTCAGCGCATTAAACCTCTGTTGCCACTGTGGAGGCACTGTATAAATGACCCATGACACTCACCAATATTAAATTTTGTATGTATAACAATTAGTAGGCTAATATTGAACATTTTAAACAGTTTCTTCACAATATGGATATATTCTGAGTCTTTTTACATTAGTTGCCATGGAGCCCAGATGTTTTAAGATCCCGGAAAGAAAACTAACATGGCTGTCCAATCTATAACCCAAGCAGTCTGAATGAATGGGCTTTATTGCCAAGTATGTTTACACATACAAGGAATTCGTCTTGGTGACAGAAACTTCCACAGCAATCTGCAGGCAGTTATAATGAAGCAAGTCATTCCTAGATCCCTGATCACATTGTCTATCCAAAGGATTAATATTATCTAGCAACAAGATCCTCTTGTATGTGTGGTGCATGCTGTGTCTTGCGGGCATGTCAGAGGAGCCTCAGCCTGCAGGCCGTGAGTGAATTGGTAGGGGGTGGTGATGTGTATCATGAGGGACACTAGCAGTGAGCTTTGTCACAGTCACCTGGTGGTTTCACTGATGTAAGGAATGGTGCCCAGGCATTTAATAGCCTTATGGTTTTAAGTACATATCTTAAGGTTCTGAAGAGGTGTGTATAATTATGATTTGTCTAAATTGTTGTCTTTCAACATGCGGGGCTCATGGAGAACACTGAGTCACGCCTGGGTGGGCGATAGTCGCAGAAACCACCATCTGGGCATTCATTAGGGTACAAGTGCCTCCCATGGGAAGGTGAGCAGTCGTGGGTAATGAACGTGGAAATGGCCAGCAATCAGCCCTTGCCGCCGGCTGCTATACCTCAAGTGCCTCGGGAGCCTGCATCTGTGTGGCTCACAAGCGCTGGGTCTCTTGGGAGGTCTTCTTTTATAATGTGTGATGTTTTCCTCTAGTTCGAAGGAACTGCTTCTTTGCTGCTTCTGTGTATTTTATTTTCATCTCAGTATTTGATCCCAGAATTGAGTGGTTGCACACATTTTTCTTGGCTGGCTGATTGTTCCCTTTGCCCACTTTTGGTTTTGATCAATGGCATTCTGCAAAGAGTGCTGCATCCTCTTTTCCCCTTCATTGTTTCAACTCAGCATGTACAGCATCCTGCTGTCCTGCTACTGGTTGTTTCTTTGTCTCCTGGAAAAAAAAAAAAAATGACTGGCTGGAGGCAGTCTTCTTAACCTGCTATTCCACATAGGGAGCAGGAAGAAGTTCTCGCTCTTCTCTAACCTTCTTTGTACATTTGTCTCACTCATAGACCCCTTGTTTTTATATCTCATTGTTTTTAGCAAGCTTTTATTTTCTTTGTCTCATGTATAGATCTTTATCATCTATTATCTCATTTATAGATTCCTTATTTTTTTCCTAATGTCTCTTATGGAACCCTTAACTTCCTCACCCTTCATTAGATGTTTATTTGTCCCCCCGGAGGGTCTTATTACTGGGCTAATATGTTCAGAAAAACACTGACTGACTTCATATATCAACCCTCAGCAGTCTGTCTGGCTCACAGTCCATTAGTCACAGGTCACCACTACACAGTGCCCTTACTTCATGTGAGTGTTACGACAACTTTCTTGTTGGAAACGTGATAATAGCTACACTGGGTGTTCCCGTCTGCATTTGATCAACACTTAGCTTTGGTTATTCTACAAGCATCTTTGTAGGCTGATGATAATACGAAACAGGGTTTTAAGTGAATGCCCCTCCAAGGATTGCCTAATGCCTATGTATTAACTATTTTCCTTATTTGTTTGTGTTCTACCAGATGTCTGTAGAAGGGTACAGTAATTCTAGTATTAGCAGCTGTTAAACTGCTGTAATGCTGGGCATCTTTCAATTCAAGTGGTAGATTTACTGCTGTTTTCATACAGTGACTGATTATGTTGTTAGGGTTTTTTTAGTTACATTACACTTCTCCGTTATTGTTCAGCTATAAATTACTGTGATTTAGTGTATACCAGTAAAACTGCCTGTTATGAATAAAGAATTCATTCTCTTGTGGTTACTGTAAATGGTGTATTGAGACACAGTTGTTTATAGTTGTGCCACTGTATTTATGAAAGCTGTTTGGTAGAGGAAGTTTTGCAGACTATACATTTTCATTAACTGTAAATCAAACTCTAACGATACATGAAATATAATGCTTAAATCCTTATATTGTCACAGGCCACAAGTTACTACATCCAGCATCATATCTGAAACAAGTTGGACTTTTTCTTAATATTTCCCCTATGGTCTCATTTTTAGATGGAACCAGGGTTCAAGCTGGCATTTTGAACATTCTTTTGCACATTAATTAAAAACTTATTCCACGTTCATTGTTCATCTTGGCACATTTTCAGACAGTGAAAGGTGCCATTATGGTTATGTCTCTGTCATTTGTGCCTGTTGCTGCTTAACATGACCATGGACCTCCTATTGCCTCCTGTCATTGAGCTCTTGCACTTCCTCCAGAGAATCATAAGCACATTTGTCACTTAATCCACAGAAAGCAGTCATTTAAATGTGGTAAATCTCATTAGCTGAGCTGAATATGTTGCAGCCCTCTTGAATGGCTGAAGAAGTGAGTTTAAGGGAGTCAGTCTTTTATTTGTTTTCTGTGCTGAAGATGTACCAAAAACATCTAGTTTTGCTTTTCTGTTGTACACTGTCAATTCCAGCAAAGAACTGTGAGAATAATTGGAATGAATTTGTGGAATATTTTACCTAGACTGACCCTGTTGAAACATTTTTGCTTAATGACTAGATTTCTCCCCCCCCCCCTCCATTTTGTGTATGTGTGTGTGTTTACACAGAGGCGAGGCAGAAGTTTCTGGGTTTGGATAGTGAGTCCAGCAAAACATTTATTCTGTTGCTGTCACCTTATTCTAAATTGTTATCCATAGTGTTTAGTGGTGCCAGCAGACCTGCATATAATTCGGCCACCCGAAACATTCCTGCTTAACCCTAGAGCATGCCCCAGAAAATTATTAGCGCGATCTTTATATATTTGTTTTGCGCCCGTCTTTGGAATGGCAGCAGCATGTGTTTTTTATTTTTAAGATTCTCCTAGAAATTCCAGTCACTTAGGTGGAGTCATATGGAAGCAACTTCGGCATGACAGCGACGTGGGCTCTGGTATGTGTAGGTCAACCTGTTGGGTAGTGCCTGCACCAGAGGAACACTACAATGCTTGGACCTGAGGGTGGGGAGTGCAGTACCTAAATAGCTGAAATGATGCTCTTTGTGGAATTTTAATGAGATCTGCAGAAAGACAGCACAGTTATTCTCTGTATCTCTCAAATCCTCCTTTCATTCCATGGTTAATCTTTTGAAAGACCTGTCAAAGTGGTTTAAATATGTCAAATGTGTGAAGGCCCAAGTATAATAGCAAGCAGAAAGACAAATAAGAAGTGAAACTTGTGGACCTTCAAAGGAGTCCCATAGTTCTGTGTTAATTTGTTCAGCCTTAATTCTAGGCTGCATTATAAGCTGCGTAAACAAGGCAGCACAGGACAGTATCTTGGGCACCATTTCCCATGTCCATCCGCACGCCAGGCCGCGGCTCCTCGCCAGCTCAGTGAATAAGCAGCCGGTCATGAGCTCAACCAGTCTCCTTGGTAAGCGCCAGCGGGACACCCCGCCAGTATGAGGTCATCATTCTCCCTGTTGGGGGAAGGGACCTGTGCTCAGCTGGGTGGGCTGAGGAGGTGATCCACAATATCGATATTGTTACAGTGACGTGGAGCTGGGAGCTATACTTTGTCCCCATTCACAGCAGTCTCTGGGATTGTAGCGTTCCTCATATACATGTTGTTACTCTTGTATTACATGTACATTACATGTATTACATATAGGCTGCTTTCGAAGGCTTGTGGCATGGTCCTCTAAGTGGGCTGTGTGTGCCTATGTAACACATGAAGACATCACTTGGAGTAGGAAAGCTGTACCGTAAACAGGAGGGCAAACAAAATGTTGGTTGGTAACTATAATTGAACAGATGCATATGTAAACAAAATATTGTTTGAATTATGTAAACCACCTGCTAAACTACTGCAGTGTATCATGTAGCATCTCCTTTACATACATAGCTGCATCTGCTTGGACCAGTGTAGCTTTACATCCCTCACCAAGGACTAGGACTCTGCTGTTTTGAAGTACCCCACCACCACCAGAAAACACCCAAAACTGTTCCTGGTGCGTACCCCTTTTTTCAAAAGAGACTCCTCACAAAGGGCTTCCTATTTACTGTGCCTTTTCACAGCAAACCTCCTAACAACCAGAGCAGTGAAAGATTCTCCCTCAAAGCGCTTTGTAACAGGAATTGATCAGAGAGCAGCAACAATGGAGAAATGCTTTCAGAAGATCTCGCCGTATGCACTGTGGGGGTGGTTGGGCATTTTGATCACTATATCCCTTGCTCACCCCTTCTGTGAACAGGCATCTGTCCACCTACAGTTCTTTTTCACTTTATAAAATGTGCACATTGGCACCAGGTCCACTGTATTCCTTTTGTTTTTCAGGAAACAATGCACTTGTTCTGCTGTATTAAATATGGAGGTTGTGACAGCTCATCTTGCCTTACAGGGTGTAAAGAGGGTGTGGGTTGCAGAAATCACTGCCCAGTTAAATCCTCACTAAAGGTGCAAATTGAAGATTTGTGTATTTGCAGGAGTGCAGGAGCCCTGAGGTGATATGTGGAAGGTGTCTTTCTGATCCCCCCCCCCCTTTCCCACCCCATTGTTATAATGAAGTGTGTCCCAGCGGCTTTGGAAATGGGTACAGAAGACAAAGGAGCTTGACTGCTGGGCTAATTTCAAATCATGCGGAGTTGTGGTGGCTCTTTGCCTTTTGAAAGGCTCTAGGCACTCTGCACATTTCTTTAAAGATAAATCTTTGAAGAACAAATGGATTGGCACCACTGCCAGAAATGTCTTACAAAAAATGTGATAAAATAAAACCTAAGCATTTTTAATGAAGCAAATTGAGGCCAACTGCCAAAGAAATGCACATCATCCAATCTGATCATCTTAAATCAACCTGTGCTCTGAACTAAGTGACCCTGCCTCCTTTGCTCGCTGATTTGAGATTCTTTGAACTTTTACATGACGGGAAAGAAACTTTTCCTTACAGCTCCCACACAGGTTTTTTTTTTTTTTTTGTCCGCCATCTTCACACAGAAGTGCCAGCGAAGCATGTACATTTAATTTGGAATTACGTAGTTCTAATTAAGGCTTGGTTTGTGTTTAAGTGCTGATGGGCTTTAGTAGGGAGCAGGGGTGTGGTCCCTGATGGGGGATCTCCCCTTGGGAGGGGGATTGAGCTTCGGCTCTGGCACCGGCTCTGGTGTCTCTGCACCCTTCTTTGCTAAGTGTTACAATGGGCTGCTAATTAGCATGCTGCGTTAGACGTGCGGCTGCATAAATAATATGCCTGGGTAATTGCCCAGATTTCCGCTCAATGTGACTAACAGCTGTGATATTTGCATTCGAATGCTATTGTATTTTATTGACTGTATTCAGATTCAAGTGTATCCTGTGCCTAACAACTGAAATGACTGACTATACAGTGTGTGATCTGGTTTTGTAGATAAGCTCTTCCAGTTATTGCTACAGGAGGGGAAAAACACATTAAAATCTTGACTAGTGTCATTGTGCTCCAGGATGATGGAAATAGTCTGTAGTCCTGTTGGACAACCTCACGTTCTCTTATTCATTGTATTACTGCTTCCTTATTTTGGTTTTCTGCCATATTCTGAACTGGTAATCTTTTGGCTCTTGGGTTGTGATCTGTCATCATTTCAGGTACAGAACTGGGCTCTGAGCTTCACTCTAAGGATCTTGCACAATGGATTTAAGGAATTTAGCTGTTACATTTAGTCAGTCAAAAAATGGAGGTTTCAAAGAGTTTAAAGGGTTATTATGTGCATGACTTTACATTTCTTGTAAGTCATTTATACATGTATGTGGGCAGCACAGTGGCACAGCAGGTAGTACTGGTGCCTCACAGCTCCTGAGCTGTGGATTTTTCTGCATGTTCTCCCCTTGTTTATGTGTACGCTCTGGTTTTCACCCATAGTCCAAAGGTGTGTTCCAGGTGAATTGGTGACTCTAAATTGCTTTTAAGATATGTATATGTGAGTGAATGAATCTGTGGCATTGCCCTGCCATGGACTGGTGTCCCATCCAGGGTGTACCATTCCTCATACCCTATGTTTCTGAGGTATTCACAATTAGGGATGTGGCGAAGCTTATGAAACTTTTAATATTTAAACTTATAAATCCGTACCAATACAGTTTTTAATGAAAATTAAAATGGAAAGTATTTTTACTAATCCACATGCACATATCAATTAAAAGATAAAAAGAAATATTTATTTGGTTTCAACTTTACACACAGGAGTAATTTTTCTTTTCGGCACTTCAAAAAAACACTGATTTCTGCTCAAACTAAATGTTAGTAAGAATATGAACATTCCTTCATATCAGTATGAGTATTTGCACTTAAAAGCGCAAAACAAGCTGCATATATTTGAACTTGCACATATTACGCTTTGCAAAAGACCGCAATGACATACATGGTATGCAAAGTGTTACAAGGTAGGCCTAATGCGTCTCACTGTGTAATCGGTAAGAAAATATATGCACAAATCATTTAGTGATTTGCGTATAAAGGTTTATACCGGTGCACATGTTGTACTGTAAAATCATTAGTCTCTCTGAAGTGCACCTACACTTGTGGACAACGTGCATCCGTATAAAATAAAGCTTATAATGAACTGTGTTGCTTTGACAACTCCCCCCCCCCCCCCCATTAAATTTGTGTCTGCCAAAAAAGCATTCAAAGTTTGACAACATTCACATTATACTTTGAACTTAGTCACATCCCTAATTATTCCACAACCCTGCACTGGACCAGTGGTTATTGATGATGGCACACAAGTGATCATGGTTACTGTCTGACACATCCATAGCTGAACTGTAGCGTGGGGCTCCTGTGCAGTTGTGCTTAGTTGTGATCACTGCTCCCTTGCATCCACGCACATAGTCCTCTTGTTTGTTGCTTGCTGTTTGCTTATTGAGCACACTGTGAAAACCTGACTCAGACAGAGCCTCCAGAGACCTGGTGTCAACTGCCTTACTTGGCCAGACCCTCAGATTACTCACAACAGATAGCTGTCCAGCCAAAGAGTTCAGAGGCTCAGAGTTACACATTACACCTCCATTGCTGGTGCCAGGTTGTACTCAGGCCCTTAGACAGACACACACAGTCAAATAGACATACTCATGTATGGAATAGAAGCAGGGTACACTCTTCCATTCATACCTGAACAGGAGTTGGAGCCTTGACTCCATTAAAAGCTTTAATTGTGAAGACCTTACTTTAATAAATCAGCTGTTAATTGAAGACTAATTCTCTTTAGCCTCTCTATCTTTATGTAAAAACTCTTTGACATGTTACTTTCACAAAAACTTCTCTGTAAAACACTAAAAAAGCAATATCCATTTTGTTGTGTAGCTTACATTTGTGCTTCAGGCTTTAAAGAGCTGGCAAGTCACTGGAAAACTTCTCTATACTACTACATAGGAGACAAGGACAAGTAGGGCATTGAGAGGGCAGCTGTACAAAGTGCTGTATCAGGACCTCCATGATGGAAGAGAGGTCATGTGTAGGTGCATTCAAGCAATATGGTTCTTAGCATCTCCCTCACTCTTCTCGTAATTCTCTTTTAACTGCAAAACCAATTAATCATAACTGGCTGAACTAAGTGAAGAAACCTTGTGCTCTGCATTGCTGCTCTTCACCACGATTAAAAGCCTGTAGAAATTGATAGCCCTCTTAGTTTTCCTGTTAATGGGTGTTATTTCTTTAATGTATTGCTGACAGGAGGAGTGGGATCACAGAGGCTCTGTCCCTGTGTGGCAGGCACGTGGCAAGTAAATAGTTTCACCTCTGGCCTAAAAGAGTTACTCTTTTCCCCGCAGTATTATGTTTTTCCATACAGCACAAGCTCTATCTTATGTATAGCTGTTTTATTCTGCTTTTAAACCACCGATTGGGGATGGGTTGGAAAAGAAATAGTTTTGCCCCAATTCCTGGCAGGCACTATAATTGGCATTCTCCAGTAAATATGCTGTTTAAAAAAAAAAAACTGTAAAAGCAGGAAGTGGAACATGGTGCAATGACCTTTTTGAATAGAAGGCACCTGCAATGCAAATGGAGTTCCCCAGGTTGACCACACAGCTGACATGCATGGAAAGTGGGTGTGGGTGTGTTGACATCGTACATCCAGTACACAGAATGGATCTGTGAAGGTGCTGATCCTTCATAACAGGCAGAAGGCAAGGGTTTTACTTCTCTCATCTGTTGAGGGAGAGAGGAGTATTGTTAGTTAGAAAACTGTGCCGCCTGCTTGCTATCATAGCCCTAAGATTCCTGCTAGTCTACTTGTCAGTTTGCTATAGCAGGGCACATGAGTCGGCATGCCTCCAAAAGTCCCCGGCCGCTTCCTCATTAGAGCTCGCCTGGGAGGAAGCCAGGCTCTTCTGGGTCCTGTCTAATTGGCTCGCTATCCTTTTGCTCATTAACTATGCTGGTATTCTTGGGTTTGCCGCGTTGCCCTGATGTGTTGATACAGTGCTCTTTAAAAGCAGAAATGAAGGATCTTCTACTTTTAGGTCTTCACCCTGTCCACTTTCTACTTGGGAGGAGGGTAGCTAGTGTGTGGAAGTATTTATTTAGCTGGTTGCCCACATAACAAGCAGCAAGGTTTTCAGGAAGGTTCAGTAACTAGTTAAGCTTTGGTTCAGTTAATTGAGCATTTTGTAAACTGGACCTGTGGGTATGGCACGTATTTACGACCTCATTCGCTAATGCGACCCATTGATCTCAACGAACTGTGTGCCTGCACCAACTATGCGCTATTAGTAATAATGAATGTTGTGATTGATATTCTGGGAGAACATTTTTATGCCTCTTAAATGGTGATAGTGTCTGGTTCTGTAACTATGATATGACTCTGGGAAGGAAAAAAAAGGATCATTTGAATTATATCCGTGTTTCAGGTTCTTGGGTATTTCCAAATGGAAACAGAAACCCTGTTTGTGTGTGAACTGAGTTGGTGAATGAAATGAAACAGGTAGGTACTGATGTACACTGAAATGGTGTGCCTCCATCTGCAAAATGTGAACTTGTTGGCATGCTGCCTGCCAAACCTCCACCCACGGCTTGTCGATGGACAGAACTGCCGTGTTATCACCTGTGGTTTCCCTCTCGGCCAGGTTGTGGTTCACGCCGTCTACCATTAAACAAGCGAACTTATTGTAAATGGCTTGTAGTCAGGTGTCTGTCTGCATAGATGCACTGACATCTTTTGTGTCATGGTGGCGCTGATCATGACTTCCCTCATAATTAACACTGTCACTCTTAACATTGTTGTACTTCACGATGCTAGGGGCTGTTCCCCTGTGGCACCCTCTGGGCACACTCTAATCTGCTGTATCCCTGCTCAGCGGAGGCTATATTTCTTCTTCCCCCATAGTGCCAGTATTTATTTTGTTTTTCATGCAGCCCAAATCACATATCATGTACAGTTCTGCGTTTCCTCCTATTTGGCAGACTGTGAAGCGCTCGCAGTACATCCTTCCTTCCTTTTAAGTCTGTGTCTAATTACATTTCCCTGCACTTTGGCTGCCTGTAAGACACAATGGACTTAAGTATTGATGGGTCCATCAGGGAGATTGACTCCTTGCACAGCCTTTCCTAATTGCCACTGGAACTCATTTCATTGTGCTTTGCATTGAGGGAGAGGTGGGCAGGCCAAGTTGGGGCCAGGCTTCTGTGGATAATTGCATTAGTTTCTTAGAGTGGGAGCTGTGCATGCAGATACTGCACAGCCCCCACCCCCAATATCATGCTGTGGTACAAACATGCAGGACTCATTTGGCGGGTAAGGATTTGTCTTTCTTTACACGTGCGGCACGTCAGTGAAGGGGAAACTGCACAGGGTAGGAATGGCCTCTCGTGTTTGTGCCATTCTGTGCTCTTCGTGCGGAGTATTGAGACTTCAGGGTCCGGCGTCCATCTGGAACTCCCGAGTCAGTCTCTCCTACTGTTTTGGAAAATGGGGTTAAATGGGGCCGATTATTACCGACAGGTGGGGTAAAATCACTACTCCTCACCATCCCCTTCTCCCCTAGCCTGGGTGTGCCACACATGTCTAGTGAAAGGGGCATCCATCATTTCCCTCTCCACCTCCCATGTTGTGCCATAGGCTTGCCTGCGCTTTGTACTTCTCCCTGTTTCCTGTGTCCTGATGTACATTAACACAAGAGAGAATGTGCCCTTCAGAATATGAGCGTTGTTGAGCTGTTCTAGTATAGGTGAAACTTCTCAGCAGTTTGGGACTGCTAGTAGTGTCAGTTACAGCTAAACTCGTATGCAAGAGGTCAAGGTGAATGCTGTGACCCAAGTGAATGTGCGGGACTGTATACAGAGGGGCTGTAACTTTTTGTATAGGTGATGGTCCCACCCTCAGTGGGCCATTTAGAGCCAAGCTTGACCCTGCGGTACGACTGCTGTTCATTTCCCTGTCATGTCTCTGTGTTCTGTATTCCATCAGGCGGGCCTGCTCTTGATATACTTCGGCACCAGAGAAAAGTACTTCTGGAGCAGAAACCATTCCGTCCCTCTTACTGGCCTAGATTAGTTTATCTTGTTCTCTGCTGTGCGCGGTACTGCTTATCTGACAGGGCTGACTCACAGTGATTGCAACTGCCTGGGCTGGAACGTCAGTGCCGCCAGGCCTATCTGTGCACCACTTCTTTCCGTACTGACTGAGAAACCTACATTTTGCTCACTGTGCACTTTGGAAGTTGGGCTTGAGTACTCATCGTTGCCCATGCCTTTTGTGTAAATGCACTGCGGAGGAGGTCGTGGTTTTACACCTTCAGCGAACTGGTTGAATACCCTTTTGAGGTGAACAGTGATGTTTTCATGTGTTCCCCTTAGTGTCATTCTGTAACGGTGGGCCAACTTTACCCTGCAGTTTTTTTTTCCCTTCCCTGACTGCTCTTCTACTGTACTGCTTAATATATCCATCCATCCATCCATCCATCCATCCATCATCAATTAACAGTGACCAGTTCACCTGAAACACATCTTTGGATTGTGGGAGGAAACCCACCTAAGAAACTCATGTAAACACAAGGAGAACATATGAAGTATTAACAGACAGAGCCAGATTCAATCCTGAGTCCAAACCCACAACCCAGGAGCTGTGAGGCACCAGCACTACCTGCTTAGCCTTTGGACTGTCCTGTTAAATATAAATCTGTATTATCCTTTAGAGACTGAGTTAACTGATCTAATTGTTGACGCTGTCTGAATCTTCTGATTAAATGTCTTAATGCATGAATTCAATTACAGTGCCAGATGGTGTATTTGCTCAGTTATCCTGAGTTGGAAATGTTTGGGGTTCTGATCTTGCAAATGGAACTGCCTTTGTGTCCTTCAGGAAAAAAAAAAATCCAAGCTCACTTGCTGAGTAGCTTCATCAGTGGTCTCATAGATACAAACAAAAATGAATTTCTCATGTGTTCACTGCGTACTTTTTCAGGCAGTCTTCTCTGGATTCAGTACCATTAATTTGTTTTTCAGAGATTTTACCACATCTCCAATTACCTTGTTTGTCATGTTATTTCCGACTTGGGAGAATTTGTCTTGTGGAACAGATGATACGTTGATGGGTTCCCTCGAACGCTGCCAGCAGCTGAAACTCTTCCATAATCAGGCAGTCATTTCAATCTGAACATGTGCAAGGCCAGAAGTCATATCTATACCTCAGTGTGGGGCACCAAGAGAGCAACGTGTTTTTTATAGCGCTGCGGAAGGCAGCTCTCAACTCCTTGAACCAAACCGCATGGCTGGAGATGGGGTGTTTTGGCCACGGTGATGTTTGCGCCGTCATCTGCACTGGTGCGAGAGCTCCCACCAACGTATGTCAAGCAGGAGTGGCTGTCTATACACTGTGTGCCAGCCACTCGATTCCCTAATGGAGGCTAATGGCCTTGGCTGTTGATTGGAGCCATCGATGTGCTGCTGTAGACGGGACTGGTTGCTGTGTTGTCCAAGCACCATGCGGATGAAAAGAGTGTTGGGTAAACATGACCTTCTGGGTCGACGGATATCGATAAACCCTCCAGACCCCATTTCACCCTGAGCTGTTTGAGCTACAACATTCCATCCAGCTTCTGTCAGTTTGCTTATTCAGCGGAGGCTGGATGTGTTTGCACCTTCATTCCTGACTCTATGCAGGATCAGCAGACACATGACAAATTTGATCTAAAGGCCCTCTGCAGCCTATGAATTGTTACTTTTGGTGAAGTTGAAACGTGGAACAAACAGGGAATAAGACCAGGGGGTCTCTGGCATCCCAAAATTCATACCGAAGCAAAACAATAACTTCTTTTTCCTGCTGAATAAGACAACCTGGATAATGTGGACCATACCCTGCTGTCTTGTAGACCATCTTCCCTGTGCTGCAGTCAGAGGCAGGAGTTTTTTAGGCAGTTAAGCCTTTTTAGTAAATATTGAACAGCAGCTAATGTAGTGGTTAGAGCTGCTGTCTTTGGACTCAACGTTAGCAAGTCTGAATCCCAAAGGCTGCTATAATACCCTTGAGCAAGGTGCCTACACTGCGTTGCTCCAGTAAAAATTACCCTGCTGTATGAGTGGGTAAACAATTGTAGGTAGCTTAACATTGTATGTTGTTTTGGAGGAAAGCATCAGTTAAATGAAGAAATGTAAATATTACTCAGGGGCCATATGGCTCTGCTGACAGGGGGTGACTATGTGGTGTGACCACATCACCAAAACTATCATTACACATCCCCTGGTGCCCAGTGCTGTTATTCCTATCTTTAAACATAATATTCTGTGTGGTCTTGAACTTATTTTCCATCACCCTACGTAAAGTAGATCTGTAGCACTGTTCCTGTTGTTTCTTTGGTTAAAATATAGCATCAGGAGTTTTCTGCTCCTGTTACATGGAAATACTCGGCTGCCACCTATTGGTAGTTTGGGCAGTTAGTATGGGCGAATGATTGCCTGAAGTATGAATCCTTAGAATGGGATGATTGTCCTCCAAAGAGTAGTACAGTTCAGCCTGTTTCCATAGTGTTTACATCTTATGTCTGGCATTGCTGAATGCTGGTGGTCAGTAACAAGATGAACGCTACACGTGTGTGGGGTGATTGTCAACAACTGCCGTCAAGTAGGAGTTTGTGGATGCACCATATTTTTATTTTGTAGACATTTGAAAACAGTTTGAATGTGTTTTGACCGAAATATTAAGTCAATGTATTTTTATATCATGTAGCTGTTTGTAGCTTTTTAAGTGACTCGAAAGAGAAAATAAATTTTTAGGGGGGTAGCTGGTACTGTGGTTACAGCCACTGCCCTCATAAAAAATTGAATCCCACCTCTGATTACAGTACCCTTGAGCAAGGTACTTACCGTAAATTGCTCGAGCTGTATAAATGGGTAAATAGTCATAAGTAGCTTAACATTGTAGGTGGCTTTAGAGAAAAGCATCAGCAAAATGATTCTGTAAATGTAAATTAAAGAGCATGTTGTGTATTAAGCTTTTACTCACAGTGATTTATGGATAAAAGTGACTCTAGAGTAATGGGCAAAGCGAGTTAAGACTTCTCAGCCCAGTTGCAGTGGTTTTATAATAAGCGCCTTCATTTTTACATTGGAATTTTTTTTTCCCTCTTCAATTCCTATTATTGAATGTGTGAACTCTGTTGATACTACACTGCCACCTACTGTGCATCCTATTTATTGTTAGTTCCAACTTGAAATTGTTGGTTGGAACCTTGGAGAAAAAACATTGCAAAATACCGCTATAGTAAAATTTTATAAATCTGATTGTGTTTTTGGAGAAGTATTTTTTTTATTCTTTGCACTGATGGTACTTTTGTAAACTTTGTTCTTCAGTATTTGAGAGACACGTTTAGAAATAGTTTTGCATAGTAAATGGAAAAGACCTAATCTCTCCCCCCTCTCCCCTTTTTTCTTTCAGAAGGAGCTGAGCCTTCCACGAAGGGGCAGTTTGTAAGTACAGTTGTTTTAATATCTAGTAATGACTGGGAAATTGCATGGTCTTGATGGACAGACCTGTTGCTGAAAGAAATAAAACATAGAAAACAACACTGAATGGCTTAAAGTCTTTGCCCATTGTGATGAGCAGCCTTGAGAGACAGTGGAATGTCTCTTTCATATTTGGTTTGCTGTCTCTGTGCTTTTGAAACTTTTTTTTTTTTTTAAATAGCTGAAACCCCCAACTATCAAGTCTTGCAATTTTAATTATATGTTTGGAAGTCTTTCTACGACGCTTTCTGCAAAAGCCTTCATTACTTTGTATTGTTCTGTATTGCCGTTGTGTGAGCATGCAGTCTGCTTTGTGCATAAGGGATGTTTCTGCAACATGACTGCACTGGGGGAAAGAGGTTTGTTGTTGTACCCCTTCACAGGTTCCATACCCTTTGCCCTGTTCTCCTCTAGTGTGCCTTGCTCATCATATGGTCTCCCTTTGTCAGTACTGATGCTTAGCAGCTGGGGACATATGTATGATGTGTAATGAGCAATAACAGGCTGTCCTGAGGAGAGCGCAGAGAGCAAAAGCAAAGAGAAGCACAGCTGAAGAGTTTGCCTGTAATTACTTGTTATTTTGAGAGGGTGTGTGGGTGCTCAGTTACACAAGGCAGAGCACGAAGGGGGTGATAAAGGTTTATCTGTCACTGATAAAACAATATGTAGATTATAGTTGTCCACTAGTGATGAAAGCGCCCACTTTAACCTGGCGAGTGATAGTGACTGGGTTTCTGGCCACCTAGGCCTTCTGGAGATGTGGTAGAATGTGGGGCTTTGCTTGTCCTGTCCACATAGTAAGACATGGTGTCCCTTTGGCCCAGTCATGGTTCTCTGGTGGTGCTGGGATGGGCACCTCTTGCAATTTTTTGCAGTGAAATTTTACATGATGCCCCTCTTTGCTGAATGACCAGGGCAATTTTGGGATTACCTGGATGTAGAGTGGTAGCTTTTTGTCCTGTACCTAGCAGTTCTTTTGGATTAAAGTACAACTTCAGTAACCTGTTTAGAGCAGACTTGTCTCAAAACTCAGTCTTTACAATTTTTATTTCTAATTTATTTGATGCTTCTTCCCAAAATGATTTATACTATAAGGTTTAATTCAATGTTACTTAGTGATTTACCCTATTATACAGGGTACAGTATTATACAGTTTTCCCCAAGTGGAGGAGTTTAAGTATCTTGCGGTTTTATTCGTGAGTGAGGGGAGAAGGGAGCGTGAGATCGGCTGCAGACTGGGAGCACGGCAGCAGTAAAGCGATCGATGTACCAGACTGTAATGGTGAAGGGGAAGGTGAGCCATAAGGCAAAGCTCTCTATTTACCGGTCGATCGATGTCCCTACCCTCACCTATGGTCATGAACTCTGGGTAATGACCAAAAGAATAAGATTGTGGACACAAGCGGCTAAAGTGAGTTTTCTCCGCAGGGTGGTGGGACTCCGTGACAGGGTGAGGAGTTCAGACATCCGGGAGGGACTCAGAGTAGAGCTACTACTCTGAGGATGTCCCATGGGCGCCTCCCTTTGGAGGTATACCAGGCACAGCCAACTGGGGCGAGACCCTCAGGTCGGTCCAGGACCCGCTGGAGAGATTGTGTCTCCCAGTTGGCCTGGGAGTGGCTGGGGATCCCCTATTGTTGAAGTCGCGAGGGACGGGGACGTCTGGGCTTCTCTGCTCTCCCTATTGCCACCATGACCCTAGAAGGACTAAGCGGTTAAGAAAATGGATGGATGAATAGATACAGGGGGATAACTTTTATTGTCCGTTAAACATAAGTACTCTCATCACCTTGATCAGGTGATAGTGGGATTCGAACCTGTGTCTTTTTACTGCAAGGTGACTCCTCTAACTGCTATGCTGCTTTCTCTGGCCTTGTCATTTCTGCTGAGAACATGCTCTACAGGAGTGTCTAGGTCTGTGCTGGGGTCAGAGGTCATTGTAGTCAAAGGTCCAAGGCAGACCTATTGTCTGTCACACCATTGTGGGGGGACAGCTGCAACACTTGTACTATCTGAGGCTTTGAACACTGGTGGTGTCCCATTTCTGTTGTTCTCACACATTGCGTTGACCTCAGAAACAGCTGATCTCTGCTTTTCAGGGGCTTTTGAAGCACTCCCAATTTCTGATGTGTTCATGCTTCTTGTTTCCATGCGTAATTTCTGCCATAACACTTGTTTGGGGCTCAGCCCATTGGCTGTGTTTCACACAGGGGATTTGCTGAATTTATATTCAGTTTATTCTGCAGTTCCAGTTAGTTCCCACCAACGGTTTTCATGTTGAGGCCTAGTTAGGAGAATCTGGGTGGTTAATTCAATTGCAATAAAACAGCAGAAACTTTAAGGAAAAGTGTGGAACTGACTGCTGTGCTCTTTATGAGGACAGCGCAGTCACGTACATAGCACACACTCGGATGCTTCCCTAATTGCATTAGAGCACGGAAATGGTGTGTGTGCCAGCACTGTAGTTACGATGGATTAACATGGGTGCTGTAGTGAACTCTGCTCCCTGTGTCTCTTTGATCCAGGGCTATTGTCTTTTTTGCCGTTATTAGGCTTTGAGGCCAGGTTTATCCAATAGGCTGCCAGGAATAGCAGGTGGCCTCACTGTTCCCATGATTCCTGGAAGGGACAAGGGGTTACAGAGGGAGAGGCAACCAGGGAAGGTGTTAAACTGGAGGGGCGATGACAGCTGTACCTCCCTCAGTGACTCCTGACGTCCCGCTGATGCCTCCTGGCTGGGCGTCAGGGGTATTAGGTAAGGGGTGGTGGGTGGGAGGTTGGCTGGGGTTTGCAGGGGTGGGGTAAGGTAGGTGGGTGTGCTCTGCTGCAGAACACATGGAGCTCTGTGCTCACAGCTCACCTTCCAGAACATAGCTGTGACTCTGCACTAGACACTATCCTCCGGTGACACACAACAGTCTTCTACTTCAGGCGTTCTAGAAAACACAGCTCTTGTCTGTGTCAAAATGGGTGGGACCCTGTTGCTCATGTGGTCCCTGGCATTTGGTGCCTGAACGGGAAAGCAAGACCTGGGCTTGCAGCGCTCCCCACTATTACACCTTGAACAAGAGATCTTCTGAAGAATGAAGAAGGTTGCATACCTCTGAGTGCGTCCATCTGACTGTGTCATGGAGGGAGGCCACTGGGCTCCTAGTTGCCAGCCACTCTGGTCCACTCAGCAGAGCTAAAGCTGAAGATCTTTGAAGAAAACCCGAGATGATGTTGGAAGTGTAGGTCTGTTTTCTAATTTCTCTCTTAATACCACCTATTTCAGATTTATAGGTTCATGTTGAGACTAGCAGGCTTCCAAATGGGATCCACAAGTATTTATGTTTTGGCCTGTGTGACGTGCTCGGGGTCATTGTACTGGAGCAATTTATGCAATTAGATGCGTGTAAAGCAAATAAGGGTTGGGTATTGCAGCTGAGTGTGAGAGAGATGTTGCATTTGTGTGCCTGGGCATAATGAATGCTATGCACTTTGTGCATCCAGGGCCAGTAAGTGGGAACCTCTTTTCCCTTTAGAACTAGTGCGAGTTGCTGTGTTGGCACAGGGGAAGCATGTTGTTTGTTTACCTCCTGCTGCTGCAGCTCAGCAGGAGGTCAACATTTTAAAAATGTAACATCTTGTATTACCTTCTTGATTACCTTACAAGTTCCCATACTTCTGTGTGGCAGCTTCCAGTTTTCCTGCCAGCCTCGGTCAGTGGGTTATCTGCTCTGGTGCAGGGCATGAGTCTTTCTGTCCTCCCTTCTCCTCTTCCCGTGGCTGTGAGGCAGCAATGGTTCTGCCCTTCATCCCCCTGAGGACATGAAGAAGAGGAAGGAGAAACCTGGAGTGCCCAGTCTACACATCCAGTAAGACCCTTTCGATGAAGTTGATGCTCTATAAGGCAAGGGTTTCTCGACATTATGCACACAACTAAACTATGTACGCAACACAGCTCGGCAAGCTGTGCTACAGGTCCGTAAAGATGAGCTCTGAGTCGGGGTCTGTTCTGAGTGATTGACAGAGGCAGGCTGTGGCTCATCTTATCTGTCCTCTGACTTGACCTAATGCCCAGAAACCGTGAGCCCTCTGCTATTGGTGGAGGTGGGTGTCTACATGGGGGAATCCTCTGTCAGCAGAACTGATCAAGTTTCCTCAGAGCAAGGGCTGTTGCGTGGATCTGTGGTGTTGCGATGGAGAGCCGTGCTCCCTGAGTGGAAGCAAACTGTCACCCCTCTTTGGCAAACCCACTGGTTGGCTGTGCTCAGGCACATGCTGTGTGGCCAGACCAAGAGCAGTGGAAACGCCCCCCACATGCAGCTGCCTCAGGGTGGATCAGGTCAGATCAGGGGCCTGCCCACAGGTTCACCCAGACTTCCTTAGACCTTAGTGCCATCAGGTAGGCCCCTAAAGCATGCTTCATTTTCCATGACCCGATATAGAGACTGCATATATTTTAAGGGTATTTGTTCCTCTGTTCCACCTCCATTTCCCTGTTAGGCTGGGGGTCACATGAGCCTTGATGTGTGTTTGTCAGAAGTCTCATTTAGGGAGTGCTTAAGGCTGCATGTACAGTAGTGGTTCTGGAGTGTGACTTGGGAGCAGTAGTTTCACATGATTCAAGCCCATGTTAATCTGTCCTGCCCAACCCTTGATGTACTGAAGCTGAACAACTTAGATTATTAAATATCTAGCTGAGTGAACAAATTAAATGTACAGTTATCGGAAAAGTTGCATGCCATGAAAGTAATTAGTAAAAATAATCATGATGAAGCATATTATTATTTTTTGGGAAATGATTGTGTAGTATCTTGAAAGTCACTGGGGTGGAACTCTTCAAAAGCAGTCCTACGGAGTGGATGTTCATTTAAACTGAACATAGATCATGTCAAGGCTAATGAAGGCAGACACAATTCCTTTTATTGATGGAGTCATTGTTGGTCAACAGGAAGTCACAGAGGGGTGTCTAAATTCAACCCTGCTCAGGCATGTCAACAGCACCAGGTGGGTTGAATGCCAGCCCTATTGCTAGAGTGCAGATGTTTCTCTGCAGCAGGATTATATTACAGTACATGCAGATGTTGGCTTCTGTCTATCAGTCTGGCCAGAATGACCCAGTCAGTGCGAGCACCATGGTCAGAACTTGACTTCTGGAGGGATGGGGAGCAATGGGTATAGGGCAGTTAGCTTGAGAGGTGGCTGTGCTTGTGAACCTGAGCTCAGTGCAATGAAACCTGAGGGTTCTTTAACATAATGACATTATTTGTCTTTGTATAGTAATTATTGTGGAGGATAACACCATACACATAATGTGCTATTGCTGTGTTTAGGTGGTTCTTTATCCTTTCATTCTCCTCCATGGTTCTCCATGTAGAATCTGGCCAGCCACACAGCACCGCAGCCATGGCAACAGTCTCCTTCAGCAGCTGCTTTCTCCCACATCCTACTTTGGGCGCTCACACTTATTTTGCGCAGGGGGCCCTGAAGGGCCTTTGTCTGCACCTGTCCTGGGCCCCTACAACCCTTTTCACTGGAGGTAAGGCTACTGTGTTTGGGTGCATAGCTCCTCTAACAACTATCTGATGAGCAATGTATAAGCTCTGTTGCTTGACCAGAGCACACTGGGTTGTTTGCGTAACCCACAGCACGTGTCCTGCATGACCATGTGCAACCCTGCTAACCGTGCGGAGTGAAGGACAGTTCCTCACTGACACCACAACTCTGACTGATTCAGAAAGAACCTTCTGAGTGAGAGATGGGATGCCCCGGAGGATTGACAGATGGGTGCTGCTCCCTCCAGGCTTTTTCTTTCTTGTTTTACTTCCTCATATGGATAGTAACAAGGATATGACTGCACTCCGGTGACTAAAGCATGTAACCTGGTGGTTGTTGACCTGTACAACAAATCTTCCAACAAATGGATAATTGGCTCTGCTGCTGAGGTTCGTTCATTAACCTTTCACCAGTTTCTCTCTCTTCTTCAAATCCTCAAAGTCCTGACCATTCAGTCTGTTGGGTTCAACCACAAGAAGAAAAGGACCATTTATTCTGCCTGAAGCCAGTTTCAGGTTACATTTAGATTTTCAGTAAAGTTACATAAAAATTTGAGTCTACAGAAGTATATTAAATCTTTACATTTGTTCAGGACTGGAACCTCTTTCTAAAAATGATAGGAAAACAAAAAAATGGAGTGGCACTATATACCTTTTCACCACTGGTTTGGCGTAGTGTACTGGAGCAAGTGCATAGAAACACCTGCAGCACATGCCTGCTTCACTACGAGTCTGCCCATTGGTTCAAATTTGAGCCGACTTAGTACCTGTACCACAGAAGGGATTACAGGGAGCAGCTGGGCATTCCATACATTGGCAGCTTTGCCTTTAATGGGGTGACAAAGGCTTTACCTTGAACCCTTAGTCTACCATTTGAGTTTAGTTGTATCCCAGCACTATGTTTTGTCCAGCTGTGTTGTGGCTTACTCTCTGAGCCAAGACTTCAGCTTTCTTTCCTCCTCTTCACACAAAGGGTTTGCCATGAGGGCAGCTGAAACAGTCTAACAACTGGGATGCTGGTGCACCGCCATCTCCGCCCATGGAATTTAAAGACTTAAGGGTTATAGCCTGTTGATGGTCTTAAAGTGTTCTTTGAGTAGAGAGGTAGTGCAGGTTGGAGCTCTGCTGGCACAAGCCCTGGCTTGACTGGCTATTTCCACATCTACGGTTCTTGGGGGAGCTATGGGGAGGTGCTGGCCCGTATCTACCAAGTTCCAAAATGAACCCATCCATAGCGTTGTCGGCATACGCAGGTGTTGCTGCTGCACATGTAACAATAGGGTGCACTGGGGTCCACAGGGCCAACCTGAACAAGGTTTACCGTGGTCATTAGGCAGTGTGGGGAAAAATACACATGGCTTTGCTGTCACATTCGGCACCACAGGTGCCTGTCTGTAAAGTGAAGAGAGGTGTTTTTTTTTTTTTTTTTTTTTTTTTTTTTTCCTCCCCTGCATCATTGATGCTGTTTTCATAGGTGCAGTTTGGATTGGGACTAGTAAATGGGTAATGTCAACACCAAATGCTGTCACTCTGTGGGGTAGCCACTACTGAAGCTTTGAGCCTGGGGCTGGAGCAGGGGGTGCTTGTTTGATGCCCAAGCTGGTTGGGAGTTGGATGCAGGCTGACACAAGCTGTTCCTGCCGGGACATAGAACCATGAAATGAATTCTGCTCTCACCACGGCACATTTTGCACAATGTGCAAGCAGATTTGTATTGTCCTTTTCCATTTCAGTTTCTCTGGGACATTAGCCGTTGTTCATCTTGACCTCTTTGCCTGATCAGTGGCTTACTAGGTGGCTTTATCTCTAGATGGTGTGTTGGACTTTGTTGT